>NC_044387.1:108181444-108545029 GCF_006542625.1 Nomascus leucogenys | reverse complement strand
GCACGGTGGCTCATGCCTGTAATCCCAACACTTTGGGAGGCTGAGGTGGGTGGATCACCTGAGGTCAGGAGTTCAAGACCAGCCTGGTCAACATGGTGAAACCCCATCTCTACTAAAAATAGAAAAATTAGCCGGGCATGGTGGCAGGCACCTGTAATCCCAGCTACTTGGGAGACTGAGGCAGGAGAATCACTTGAGCCCAGGAGGCAGAGGTTGCAGTGAGCCAAGATCACGCCATTGCACTCCAGCCTGGGCCACAAGAGTTAGACACCGTCTCAAAAAAAAAAGGAGTTATAGTCTAACTTCTTCCCTCATTCTAATGCAGATTCAGGGGTTTGAGATTGTTAGAGATAAATAATTTGAATTACTACCATGTGTATGGGATTTAATATTGGTAAAGAATAATGGCAGATTAATTTAGAAAAACCCTTGAGAGCGAAGGTCACTTGTTCTGTGTCTTGCTTCTATCACTTAATTCTGCAGGAATTATTAAAAACCTTTAAGTTCTAGGTGGGGTAATACACCCAGTATATTAGGAAATAAATAATCATCCCACATTAAACTAGTATTTTATAGGGAAACAGATGCTTAAGTATATACACGTTGTTTCCTCATCTGTTTTTTTGTTTTTTTTTGTTTGTTTGTTTGTTTGTTTTTGTAGAGACAGAGTCTTGCTATGTTGCCCAGGCTGGCCTTGAACTCCTGGGCTCAAGTGGTCCTCCTGCCTCAGCTTCCCAAGTAGCTGGGACTGTAAGTGCACACCACTTCCTTAATGAGAAAGTCCACTTTTTGCTTTTCTTAGGGAAATCTTTTTTGCTTGCTTGTTTGTTTGTTTGTTTATTTGTTTGTTTTGAGACAATCTCTCTCTGTCACCCAGGCTGGAGTGCAGTGGCGTGATCTTGGCTCACTGCCACTTCCTCTTCCCAGATTCAAGCAATTCCCTGCCTCAGCCTCCCGAGTAGCTGGGATGACAGGTGCCCACCACCATATGCCCGGCTAATTTTTGTATTTTTAGTAGCGACGGCGTTTCACCATCTTGGCCAGGCTGGTCTTGAACTCCTGACCTTGTGATGCACCTGCCTTGGCCTCCCAAAGCGCTGGGATTACAAGTGTGAGCCACTGCGCCCGGCCCAGAAATCTTAACATTTATCCATAAGACTCTACCTCTCACCCCGCTGCAAAAAAATAGGATCGTTAACGGAAAGAAACATGAGACTGGTTGTTCTAATGGCACCCGCTTCTTGCCAGACACCGTTCTCAAAGCTTTCAACACGTGACCCTGTGAAGTGGACATGAGTTCCTGCCCCATTTACAGATGAGAAAACAAATGCTAGTTATGTGACTTGTCTTAGATTTTTTTTTTTTTTTTTTTGAGACTGGGTCTCCCTTTGTTGCCCAAGCTGGAGTGCAGTGGCTCGACCTCTGCTCACTGCAACCTCCGCCTCCCAGGTTCCAGCGATTCTCCTGCCTCGGCCTCTTGAGTAGCTGGGATTACAGGTGCCCACCACCACACCCGGCTAATTTTTTTTGTTTTTAATAGAGACGGAGTTTCTCCATGTTGGTCAGGCTGGTCTCAAACTCCTGACCTTGTGATCTGCCCGCCTTAGCCTCCCAAAGTGCTGGGATTACAGGCGTGAGACACTGCGCCCGGCCCAGAGGTGGCCTTATTTCAGAGTCCAGGCTATCAACCACAGAGTCATGCTGCCATTTCCACAGAACTAAATGAGCCACAAATGCAGAACTCAAGGAGTCTGGTTGGCAACCAGACTCCTTGAGTTTTGTGACCAAAAGGAGGCTTGCTGGGCAAGGATCCTGTCAAGCCCGTCCCTGGCAGTGGATGGACTGAGGTTCCCCTGGCCCCTGAACTATCCAATAATAATTGGTGCCGGATGCTGCCTGGGGACACTCCTCCCATGTTCATTGATTACTTGTAGCCGCAGTTGGTAAGGCCAGAGAAGAGAGTGCTTACTTCTAGGTAAGTTTATGACTGGGCTTTCAAAAGGAGCCAGCAAGGCCAGGCACGGCAGCTCACGCCTGTAATCTGGGCATTTTGGGAGGCCAAGGCAGGCAGACCACCTGACCACAGTCAGGTGTTCGAGACCAGCCTGATCAACATGGATAAACCCAGTCTCTACTAAAAAATAGAAAAAGTAGCTGGGTATGGTGGCACATGCCTGTAATCCCAGCTACTCGGGAGGCTGAGGCAGGAGAATCACTTGAACCCGGGAAGCAGAGGTTGCAGTGAGCTGAGATCGTGCCACTGCACTCCAGCCTGTGCAGCAGAGCAAGACTCCGTGTAAAAAAAAACAAAAAAAAAATCCGAATTGTTGTCACTTTTCAGGTGATTCTAACATGCAATAAAGTTAAGAAGTTAAGAATCATGGCTTTCACAAATAAAACCACCTCACAAAGACTGGGTTCCCAGGCAGCTGGAGGCTGGCACCTGGGTCATGCTTTTATTCTGCCTCTTAGCAAAACTGTGCCTCCCTCCCCTCATTCCAAATGAGAGTTCCAGCATGAATGTGGGTAGACAGTAACGTTCTGAGGGAGGTCTAGGGTGGAGGGAGGAAAGTCCCAGACAGCTTCTTTACAGGCTAAGAATGGCAAGTGTGACTCAGAGTGTGACTCAGAAGATGAAGGAATGTGATCGTGAGCTGACATTAAAGACAAATTCCTGTTGCTGCAGAAAATCAGGTCAAGATGAGAGGTTTTTATTGATTTTTCTCTCCTTAATCCTTCTCTTCCTCCCTGAAAAGTATGAAGGCTAGCTTGGATCTACCAGATTTCAAGAAAGAGCTGACTTGTTCTATCCATTCACATCATTTGATTAAAACACTTGTAATCGCAGGTGCATGCAGTCCTTGCTGTGAGTGCCTCTAAGGAGATGGAAAGGAACGTCTGGTTATGGCAGCTGTGCTCCAGGGTTTACTGTGCAGTAGCGGATGATGGCTGAGATGGCAAAGCATCTGAGATGTCATGTAATGGATTTCAAGAATAGCATATGTGAGATGCACCCAAAAAGCCTGAAGGCTTGTGTTAACAGACTCGATGCTTCTGTGTGAGACTCGTGTTCTATCTCAGCAACACAGGTCTCTCTCAAAATTCATCACTGGGAAGGCAAAAGTCATCTTCAAGGTAAGATTGTCTACTCTGAAAATTTCAGGCTGGGAGCGGTGGCTCACGCCCATAATCCCAGCACTTTGGGAGGCCGAGATGGACAGATCACCTGAAGTTGGGAGTTCGAGACTAGCCTGATTTGAGAAACCCCGTCTCTACTAAAAATACAAAATTAGCTGGGCGTGGTGGCACGTACCTGTAATCCCAGCTACTCGGGAGGCTGAGGCAGGAGAATCGCTTGAATCCGGGAGGCAGAGGTTGCAGTGAGCTGAGATTGTGCCACTGCACTCCAGCGTGGGTGACAAAAGCAAGACTCCATCTCAAAAAAAAAAAAAGTCTTAGATAGCTAAAACTTGGTAATTAACTATAGAAATATGAAGCAGATAGTCTTTCTCAGACAATACTGGTATTCCTGAAAAACTGAGTGGATGTGGTTGCCTTTGACACGGGAAGAGGATGGTGTATATATATGTATATGTTTCATTTTGGACACCTTGACTTTGAGGCGCCCTGCACAATATCTGAATAGAGAGTTCCAATGATCAATAGGTACATCCTTATGTGCCTGAAGACGAACAGAGGGACCTAAACTAGAGATAAAGTTCTGGCATATAGAAGGTAGCTGAAGACTAGATCACAGGGAGCTGTCCAGGAAGAATATGTAGAATGGGGAGTCTCCATTGTCATGACTAGAGAAGGCAGGTGAAACTCAAAGTTCAAATAGATCTTAAACATCCTTGGGAATTGTCCTACAAGGATTGGAAATCAACTGTGGGGCTAAAAATAACATGTTTCTATAACGCAAAATAAAGAACTTGTTTTAGTATGACAAGAAAATCATGTTGATTCAAACATGACCTTTCCCTGGCACACTGAAGTTTGGTTGTAAGTAAGAGCAGTTGAAGGCAGAGAACACTAACGCAGCCAAGTGCAGCAAGCCCTCAGTGGGGTGATCTCTCTGCTGTGATGAGATCACGATGGCCATCCACACCACACTCTTCTTGGCTCAGTTTGACCAGATACTCTGTCATAGAGATGCTGATTTTGCTGCTCCTATGGGCATCGTGTCCTGGCCACCCTAACTCGGCAGCCTCAACCCTTTCCCAAATTACTTATCAAATAACTTTCACTTCCTAAAAAAGCGGATTCAGTAGTTACCCTGTATTTTTGTTTTTGTTGTTGTTACAAGTTTATGTGTCTTCGACTCTACATGTGGCTTTTTTTTAAGGGCTGTTAACATTTTGTAAGCATCTGGTTTGAGTTGTATAGGGATTGAGTGTTCCGCTCTAACTCTTATGGAAGCACTATTATTTTAATACATTATCTGGCAGAGTGGAGTGTCTTTTTGTTTGTTAGGAAAATACATTGCACGTAGCAGAAATGCCTATATATGGAAAAATGCAGCATTTCATCCCGATCAAACTCTAGATTTAAATGAAAAAGGCATTTGAGTATATTAAGAGCGAAGAAAATGCAAAATCTATCAAGTGATGTGTGTATGTTACTGAGAGGGGTGTTTTGAGCTTCATGAATAGAAAGCTCGAAAGGTTATGAGGTCACTGATGTATGGTAAGAATTCGGTGGGCCTACCAGGGCCTCTGACCAAATCGCAGTCAGCATCCTTACAAACATATCTGGTCATTATGTCACTTCAAGCAGGCTGCAAAAGAAATACCAAAAAATCACATAGGAAGGGATGAGTCAACATCATGTGGTGGGAGGTCAGTTCCTTGGTGGGTGCCGAGGAGAAGCACCCTGGGTATCTGCTGCCTTAGAGTTCATGCCCAGCTGAAACGTCCAACCCAATGACAGTGATTCCCCCTGGAAGGCCAGTGCCTTTTAACTGAAAGAAGTACCATAACCAGACTCTTCATACTTTTGGATATGTAAAAATCTATTTAGTTTTGTTTCTGATATTCAGGAGAACTCAGCTATGGAAATAGCCAAGTAACTCCAATATAAAACATACAATTGAGTCATTGATTTAGATTTGTAATTCTAAGTTGAGGTTTAAATATATACAAAGCATTGTGATGTTTCAGAATATCAGGTTCACTATTTTTATAAGTTTGATTTATCATATAAGAATTTTGGGCCGGGTGCGGTGGCTCATGTCTGTAATCCCAGCATTTTGGGAGATTGAGGTGGGTGGGTCACCTGAGGTCAGGAGTTTGAGACCAGCCTGGCCAACATGGTAAAACCCTGTGTCTACTAAAAATACATAAATTAGCTGGGCGTGGTGGTGGGTGCCTGTAATCCCAGCTCCTCAGGAGGCTGAGGCAGGAGAATCGCTTGAACCCAGGAGGCAGAGGTTGCAATGAGCTGAGATCACATCACTGCACTCCAGCCTGGGCAACAAGAGCAAAACTCCTTCTCAAATTAAAAAAAAAGAAAAAAAGAAGAAGAATTTTGTGCTGGGGAAGGATATTTTTCAAGTTAGACAAAGTATTTAAAAATATTGACTGCATTAATTGATAACTATATCCTGACTATATAAAATGGTCCAGCTTTGTAAATGAGACCAAGCATAAGGGTCTTTGAGTGGTAAAATTTGCTAGAATTATGTAACAACTCTAAACAAACTCAAAAGTTTAAGAAAACCTATTTTGGGGTTTGGCTTTATAAATACAAACCTTCCAGATAGTCTACATATAAAAATACTGCCCTTGTGGCCCCCTCTACCCTATATATAAATTCGCATATGATACAAGAAGATCTACCATAGAGCCATGGGAACCTCCATGTAAAATGCTAACCTTTCCAAAACCCTCAAGATTTTGAAACGACAAGACCAAAGGCACTTCTAGATGATAAGAAGAAACAAAGAAAAAAATTAAAAGAAAGGAAAAAGAAAAAAAAAGAAGAAAGAATTTATTTGTTCTGTACTTGGTACTAGTTTTCCTTTTAAACCACCAATCATTCTGAAGAAGAAGGCAAGGTTTTGTTCATCTATTTGCCCAACCGTGATTACCTTTAGAAGTGCGCTGCAGGGATTAATGGAAGATACCTCAGGGTGAAGGGCATCTACGCCATTTACTGCCTTTTCAACTTGAGCTTCCTCCGGGAAGCATTTCCAAATCTCCTTGGATAATTAAATTCCTCCTCTGATACATGAGCTGATAGTTCTTCCTATGTCTCCTCCAATGCCATGGTGTTGCCATTTGTCTCTTGCATTAGACTGTAACTCCCTTATGTCAGTGCTTTTCATACTATTGACCACAACCCACTGGAAGAAACTCAGTTTTACATGACGTGGGACATGCAGCTGATGAAACGCTCTTAGCTTTGCTGCAGAAAAAGTGCCCTGAATCTTTTTTGTTGTTTGTTGTTGTTGTTGTTGTTTTCTTGAGATGGAGTCTCACTCTGTTGCCTGGGCTGAGTGCAGTGGCGCAATCTCAGCTCACTGCAACCTCCACCTCCCGCTCAAAAGATTCTCCTGCTTCAGCCTCCTGAGTAGCTGGGATTACAGACACGTGCCACCATGCCCGACTAATTTTTTTATATTTTTTAGTAGAGAAAGGATTTCACCATGTTGGCCAGGCTGGTTTCGAACTCCTGACCTCAAATGACCCGCCCGCCTCAGCATCCCAAAGTGCTGAGATTATAGGTGTGAGCCACCACTCCCTGCCCAAATTTCTTATTTTTTTTTTTTAGTACTAGTCATGATTAATTCAACTGACATAGCAACCTGCAGTGTAGAAAAACTGACCCAAGAGGAGGGGACCGTGTGTGTGTGTGTTTGTGGGTATTTTATTTTTCTCCACACATTGCATTCTAACAGTTCTGTCCATATATATGGAGACGGGCATCAAATAGATGCTGGGTAAACAAAGGGCTGGATGAGAATTTCAACTATCTGTGTGTGTGCCATGTGTCGGATTTCCTTTGAAGAAGGATTTACCTCCTTCAAGTGGAAAGCCACAGGTAACAATCTGTAAGTACCTGTTATTAAACTTTGTAAGACTGAGAGGGGGTACGCCACTAACTTCATGGAACGAACTTCAACCACATGGATTACAGTTAACTGTCAGTAGTCAAAGGTGAAACCTCTCGTGAATGATTAGGAACTGGAGAAAAACAAAGAATCCGTCAATACCTGCAGGAGGCTTCTCTATAGAAGATGCTTATGCAGAATCTGGTCAGAAAAAAACGGAAACCATGATCGCTTCAGCAGCACATAAACTAAAATTGGAACTATACGGAGATTAGCATGGCCTCTGTGTGAGGATGACACTCAAATTCGTGATGCATTCCACATTTTCTTAAAATAAGAAAATTCTAGGCCGGGCACGGTGGCTCACGCCTGTAATCCCAGCACTTTGGGAGGGCGAGGCGGGCGGATCACGAGGTCAGGAGATCGAGACCACGGTGAAACCCCGTCTCTACTAAAAACACACAAAAAAATTAGCCGGGCGTGGTGGCGGGCACCTGTAGTCCCAGCTACTCGGAGAGGCTGAGGCAGGAGAATGGCGTGAACCCGGGAGGCGGAGCTTGCAGTGAGCCGAGATCGCGACACTGCACTCCAGCCTGGGCGACAGAGCGAGACTCTGTCTCAAAAAAAAAAAAAAAAAAAAAAAGAAAATTCTTAATGTAAAACTACTGAAACTGGTAGCAATTTGTGCTCATTTCATTGAATATGTGAAGACATTTAGTTCACTGTCTTGTGTGAACAGGTATAGAGATAAGTAGGGTGAATTTTTGGAAAATAAATACTTTGTATCTTCTAAAGAACTTTGGTTCAGGGAGAGGGTTTCACCCTTGTAGGGGAAGGGTAAAATTTATTACTTTCTGATGAAAAAATCCTCACCGAGTATATTTTCTTTCTAGGTTAAATTCTATGTCAAAGCTATTCTAGGTTTGTGTTGACGCTATCATTTTGGTCTAATAAAATAATTTTGTGTTAGAACAGAATTCTTGATTTGTCTTCTTTTTTTTTAGATCCAGTCTCACTCTGTCGCCCAGGATAGAGTGCAGTGGCGCTATCTCAGCTCACCGCAACTTCCACCTCCCAGGTTCAAGCAGTTCTCCTGCCTCAGTCTCCCGAATACCTGAGATTACAGGCATGTGCCACCACGCCTGGCTAATTTTTGTATTTTTAGTAGAGACAGGGTTTTGCCATGTTGACCAGGCTGGTCTCGAACCCCTGACCTCAGGTGATCCACCCGCCTCAGCCTCCCAAAGTGCTGGGATTACAGGTGTGAACCACCACGCCCAGCTTGATTTGTTTTCTGAACCCAACATAAGATGTAGGCGTTGCTTGAAGAATCCACTTCTAATCCTCTTTCTTTATCTCCTTAGTCACTGAGCAGTTCAGTGGGGTGTCTGCGTCAGTAGTCTATTGCATTGTAACAGGTGACCACAAACTTAGCATCTGAAAACAACACCCATGTATGAGCTCACAGTTCTGCAGGCCAGAAATCCAGCATCCCACTACTGGGTTCTCTGCTCAGAGTCTCAGAGGTTGGACAGCATGTATTCTCTTAAGTTTGGGGTCTTCTTCCAAGTTCATCTACATCGTTGACAGAACCCAGTTCCTTAAAGTTAGAGGAGTGGATGAAGACCCCATTTTCTTGCTGACTGTCAATGAGAGTTGCTGTCAGAGGCCACTGTCCGCCACTGTCAGATCCCCACCGTGTGTCTCTCCAGAATCCTTCTCCCAAGCTACCAATCCCTCACATTGTGTCTCCCTCACCACAAAAACCCAGTCTTTGTTAGGGGCTCACATGAGTAGGTCAAGCCTATCCAGGGCAATCTCCCTACCTTAAGGTCAATTGATTTGGCCTTAATTACATCTGCAAAATCCCTCACATCAGCAACCAGATTTTTTTTTTTTTTTTTTTTTTTTTTTTTTTTGAGACGTAGTCTCACTCTGTCACTCTGTTGCCCAGGCTGGAGTGCAGTGGTGTGGTTTCAGCTCACTGTGACCTCCACCTCCTTCCAGGTTCAAGTGATTCTCTTGCCTCAGCCTCCCAAGTAGCTGGGATTATAGGTGTCTGCCACCATGCCTGGCTAATTTTTGGAGGTTAGTAGAGACGGTTTTTCACCGTGTTGGCCAGGATGATCTTGATCTCTTGATCTTGTGATCCACCCGCCTCAGCCTCCCAAAGTGCTGGGATTATAGACATGAGCCACCACTCCTGGCCAGCACCCAGATTAGTGTGTGTTTGAAAAACTGGGAGAAGGTGTATGTGTATTAGTGGGTGAGAATCCTGGGGGCATTCTCATATTTCTGCCCACCACAGTGCCTCTTCTCTATCTGCCTGTATCTAAGGGATGGCCTACTTACTGAAGGCATCCAGTGAGAGAAGGGAGTAAGGAAAACAAATTTTTTTCTTAGCATTACCTAAACAGAGTAACTCCATCTTTGTTCACAGGCACCATTCCAAGATGAAGAACGTCCCCAAGGTGGTTTTGAGAAGGCCTGAGCATGCAGCAAGATGGTAAGAATGGATGAGAGAATTTTCAGGTGAAGTCAGCAATGGCGCAGGTGAGCTGGCCTGGATTCACAGCTGTTCTATCACTGTACGGCTCCTCCAGGCTTGGAGCGGTCAAGAGAAAAGACCAAGGCTTACCCACACAGGATTAAAGTCAAATGAAACTGTCCATGGCACACAGGACTTACATAGAAATATCGGTTTCCTTCTATCCGCTCTCTTTTCAGGAACTATCAGTTTCAAGAAAATGCTTTTGGTTTGCAGGTTTTATATTGCAGCTCTTCATTATTAAAGCCACATAGTCTAGCAGGCAGAGACAGTCTGAGTCCTTCTCCACGATTAACACTGCTTTTTCCATAGCTTTATCTCCTGTTCCTTGCCACCTCCCCTTGCCATCACTGCCAAAAAACTCAGAATGATCCCACGAGTTATCCCAAACGCAGATAAATGTCATGCTCAGCTGTCCCTGTTAGATCTTCCAGACCTTAACTTCAGGACAGTCTATGTATCCAGTGTACTAACTTCAGCTGTGTGTGACAGTAAAAAGCAAAGTAATGGTGGCTTGAAGAGGGTGGAAGTTTATTCTCCTCATTTAATAGCCGGTAGGCAGAATGAATTCAGGGACCTCGACTCTCGTTTCTTTGACACATACAGCCTCCATCCTACAGGACAGCTGATGACCCAGTTTCTATCATTATGTCTACATTGAAGCCAGGCTCAAGAGGAGAAGGGTACAGCCCCTCTCTTTAAGACTCTACAAAGTGATCAGGTGTGGTGGCTCACGCCTGTAATCCCAGCACTCTGGGAGGCTGAGGCGGCGGATCCCTGAGGTCAGGAGTTTGAGACCAGCCTGCCCAACATGATGAAACCCTGTCTCTACTAAAAATACAAAAAATTAGCCGGGCATGGTGGCGGGCACCCGTAGTCCAGCTACTTGGGAGGCTGAGGCAGGAGAACTGCTTGAACCCGGGAGGCGGAGGTTGCAGTCAGCCAAGATCATGCCACTGCACTCCAGCCTGGGTGACAGAGCGAGACTCTGTCTTAAAAAAAAAGAAAAAAGAAAAAAGGACTCTACAAAGTGGCACAAAAACTTTGTGGTAGAACCTGTTGGCGAGAACATAATGACATGTCTATATGTTGCTGTGGTGGGGGCCATGCATTTTCCCCACATTGTGACAATTGATTTTAGGTGTCCACTTGCCTAGAAACCCGGGAAAGCATTATTTGGGGTATGTCTGTGAAAGTGTTTCTGGAAAAGATGAGGGTGAGAGTCACACTGGAGGGGATGGGGAAGATCTGCCGTCAATCGGATGGGCACTTCGAGCAAAAACAGAGCAAAGGCGAATCTGTGTGTCCACCTTCTGCGGCGGGATGCAGGCCCTCTTCCTCTCCTGTCCTTGTTCACCAGAACTCCGGGTTCCCAGACCTTTGGGCCCCAGGACTTACACCGGCAGCTCCTGGGGTCTGTAGGCCTTCAGCCCTGGCCACGAGCCCCACCATCGGCCTCCCTGGCTCTAAGGTCTTCACACGTGGCTGGTCTCCAGCTGGAGACGCACCCTCCAGCCGACACATGAGGGTGTGTCAAATCCTGGGACTTACCAGCCTCCTAATAGCATAAGCCAGTTCCCCTAATACACCTCCTCTCATGCATCTCTCTACCTATCCTACTGATTGTGTCTTTCTGGAGAACTCTAATCCCACTGCCTAAACCCTGGATGGGAAAACAGAGCCCTTCCCTCACGGAGTCCTCGGATTTGCAGCCTGTGGTTAATCGAGGTGACCGTCTTGACAGGCTGATTCTCCTGCCATCGTGAGAACTCAGAACTTTACCTCTGGAGTCATTACTGGGGGGTGCGTGTGGGAGAGAAGCATGGCTGAGCAGTAGGAATCAGTCAGGTATCCCGGAAGACAAAGGTGTCTCCTTCTGCAGTGTGGATTTGTGGATTTGTATTTGCCGAGGTGCTTGGCAGACACCACTGTATTTTCTGGAACCACGTTCTTTACTACTAGTTCCTCAAACAAAGCTTGTTACAAACAAGGAAGAGCTCTTACTAGGTATTTGGGGCTGTCTTCGTTTACGATGCTACTAGAGACTGCTCCTACTTTGGTTGCCAATTGTGCCATTAGGACTCTGCATCCGGCCTTCTTCTTTTTCATTCCCACAATATGCGTGGGGATTCTGTACCATTAATTGTCTGTCCAGTCCACAAACCTTTAAAAAGAAAACTATTTTTAACCCTCCGAGAAAAAAAAAATCCTGGATTAGGAGTCAGGGACTTTTGCACTAAGCAGATAGAATAATAGGTAAAATGTAGGCCTGGTTCCTGCCTCCACCATTTCTAATTACAACCATAATGCGCACTGAAATAGTTACAGGCTAAAGAAGAAGTTACTTGGCAGTAAAGATACTACTTACTTTCTTTCAAGATTGTAATCACCGTAACATTTAACTAGTCCCTACATTCTACCTACTACTGATGAAAAAGCATTGACAAAGCCAGCACTATGTTCTAACAGGGCCAGTGCCATGGCTCATGCCTGTCATCCCAGTACTTTGGCGGGGGGGATTACTAGGGACCAGGAGTTCAAAGCTAGCACTACGTTCTAACAGGGCCAGTGCGTGGCTCACGCCTGCAATCCCAGTACTTTGGCGGGTTGGGTTACTTGAGGCCAGGAGTTTTCGACCAGTCTGAGAAACAAAGCCAGACTCTGTCTCTACAAAAAACTTTGTTAAAAAATAGCCAGGTGCAATGGCGTGTGTCTGTACTTAGGAGGCTGCGGTGAGAGGATTGCTTGAACCCGGGACGTCGAAGCCGCAGTCAGCCGTGATGGTGCCACTGCTCTCCAGCCTCAGCAACAGAGGGAAAAACGTTAACTTTAAGTATTAGATATATTGAGTTGGTAATGATCAGAGATCAAGACCAAGCATTTAAGTTAGCATCTACACTAGTGGAAATGATATAAATATTAAGATTTAATAATGCGGGCCAGGCATGGTGGCTCATGCCTGTAATCCCAGCACTTTGGCAGGCCGAGGTGGGCAGATCACGAAGTCAGGAGATCGAGACCAGCCTGGCCAACGTGGTGAAACTCCGTCTCTACTAAAAATACAAAAATTAGCTGGGCATGGTGGTGTGCCCCGGTAATCCCAGCTACTCGGGAGGCTGAGGCAGGAGAATCGCTTGAACCCGGGAGGCAGAGGTTGCAGTGAGCCGAGAGCATGCCATTGCACTCCAGCCTGGGGACAAGAGTGAGACTTCATTTCAAAAGAAAAAATGATTTAATAATGTGAAAGAAACGTATTTTATTCACATGCACACACACGAACTGTGATTACTACATACAGCCCATGGATGTTTCTGTCAGATTTATCCTTCTTCTACCTGCAAGAGGGATGCTCATCTAAAATCATTTGCAGACAACTTTTTTTGAGAATATAATACTAAGAGAATTATTAAGTTTTTAAAGAAACAAAACCTGAGAAAGCATATTAGGCCTAGGTAGATGTATGCCGTGTAAACTTCCGAATCTTAGAAAACAGTCTTTTGCATTAGCTAGTTTCGTCTTACAATGTTTACTAAAATATTTGTGTTTATAACTTTTCCCAAAGAGTTATATCCATAAGATCTTTTTACTTTACCATATGATCTCCACTGCTTTTCTGTAACTTCATGTTTGTATCCATTTTCTTTTTTTCTTTTCTTTTCTTTCTTTTTCTTTTTTTTTTTGAGATAGAGTTTTGTCTTATTGCCCAGGCTGGAGTGCAATGGCACGATCTCAGCTCACCACAACCTCTACCTCCCAGGTTGAAGCGATTCTCCTGTCTCAGCCTCCCGAGTAGCTGGGATTACAGGCGTTCGCCACCAAGCCCAGCAAATTTTGTACTTTAGTAGAGCCGGTATTTCTCCCTATTGGTCAGGTTGGTCTCGAACTCCCTACCTCAGGTGATCCGTCCTCCTCAGCCTCCCAAAATGCTGGCATTTCAGGCGTGAGTCACTGTGCCCGGCTGTTTCCATTTTCTTTCTTTTTTTTTTTTAATTAATTAATTTATTTATTTTTGAGAGGGAGTCTCGCTCTGTCACCCAGGCTAGAGTGGAGTGGAGCGATCTCAGCTCACTGCAACCTCTGCCTCCCAGGTTCAAGTGATTCTCCTGCCTCAGCCTCCCGAGTAGCTGGGACTACAGGCGCCTGCCACCACGCCCGGCTAATTTTTTGTATTTTTAGTAGAGACGGAGTTTCACTATGTTGGCCAGGCTGGTCTCGAACTCCTGAGCTCAGGCAATCTGCCTGCCTCGGCCTCCCAAAGTGCTGGGATTACAGGCGTGAGCCACCGCGGCCGGCCTGCATTTTCTTTATAGAAGGTACTTTATGACTAAGAAGCAACCCATCGTTTGTATCCTACCTGGTGAGATCTACATGTTCGTTACTCAGGGTGGCCCTGGCGTTCTCTGTCTCTGTGCTGCTTCCACCCCAGCAAACCGCTCGGTTTTTCTACTTAACATTCACTTTAACCACTTTAACAAGAGAAGCAAAAAAGCAGTGTCTCTCCAGGATTGCACCGACAACACTGATCAACGGATCCCTGCTAAGCCGTCGCAGCCAGGAAATGTAGTGTAAAGTTAAGTAAAGGGACTGAGCATGCTGAGGAAATACTCGTTTACGTCACTACCAGGGCTACTATTGAAGGTGGATTTGGGGAAGGATTTCCTGCAGTATATTTTGAGAGAAGATGGATGCTACTGACTTATTGATTTATTTTGTCTCTCAGCCGTCTTTCTTCATTCATTCCAATCAGACTCTGAAACTGTGTTCACAGCAGCACAACACTACTGTGCACTAATTTGAATAAATTAAGTCAACTGCATTAAGGTCTGCAAGACTCACGCCGGGTTTTGTAAAAATATTTGGACGACATAAAATTTTCTTTTCTTTGCATTTCTTTTTTTTGGAGGCAGAATCTTGTTCTATCCCCTAGGCTGGGGTGCAGGGGCTCGATCTCAGCTCACTGCAACATCCGCCTCCTGGGTTCAAGCGATTCTCCTGCCTCAGCCTCCTGAGTAGTTGGGACTACAGGCGCCTGCCACCACGCCTGGCTAATTTTTTGTATTTTTAGTAGAGACAGGCTTTTGCCATGTTGGCCAGGCTGGTCTTGAACTCCTGACCTCAGGCGATCTGCCCACCTTGGCCTCCCAAAGTGCTGGAATTACAGGTATAAGCCACCATGCCTGGCCAGGTTTTCTGTTTGAACGAATATTGCCGGCATAATAACCTCTGGTCAAGTTTATTTATAAAGCTGATTTTTTTCTGAGATCCAATCCCTTACAACATTTGATGCCAGTCTTTTTAAAACAGGTCCAGGTCCTGAAGGGTTTCCAAATTATCAGATAACTTTAAAGTGTGGAGCAGGCTTTTTGACTCCTTGTTTCATGAAGGAGTAAAGATGCATATCCTCCAATGATAGTGAGCAGCATGTAGATTTCAGTATCTTGTTAAATTTTTGTTACTTATTTATTTTAGAGACAGGGTATCGCTCTGTCACCAGGATGGAGTGCAGGAGTGCAATTATAGCTCACTGCAGCCTTGATCTCTCTGGCTTGAGATCCTCCCGCCTCAGCCTCCCAAGTAGCTGGAACTACAAGTGGGCACCACCATGCCCAGCGATTTTAATATCTTGATGATGAGGCTTTATTATTGAAATTGACTATAATGGAATAGAAAAAATTCTTCCTAAAAATTTATACCAGTGGCTGGGTGCAGTGGCTCACACCTGTAATCCCAGCACTTTGGGAGGCCAAGGTGGGCAGGTGACGAGGTCAGGAGATCGAGACCATCCTGGCCAATATGGTGAAACCCCATCTTTATTAAAAATACAAAAATTAGCTGGGCATGGTGGCGCATGCCTGTAGTCTCAGCTACTTGGGAGGGTGAGGCAGGTGAATCACTTGAACCCAGGAGGCAGAGGTTGCAGTGAGCCGAGATCGCGCCACTGCACTCCAACCTGAGCGACAGAGCAAGACTCCATCTCAAAAAAAAAAAAAGAAATTATACCAGTGGTCTAAAAGTTTTCAGATAAACATTACATTAATAAAAGCTGAATATATGCCTTTATATCAGTTATACAGTTACCACATTATTAATATGTATAGTATTAAGCAAAAGAAACTGAAAAGGGCATCAAAGATCTCTTTGTTTCCCATACGCCAGTAATTCATCTCTACCACCTCCATCGCCACCCTGGCTGCACTCTCCCTCAGGTAGAGGGCCGTGCTCTTGACTTTGCTGAAAAGAATGACTCTGGGCAAGAAGAGGAAGCATACTCATTCACAGAGCAATTTCTGTTCCCGTTACCACCCTCCTCGCTCCTACGTGTGCTTCATCCAACCTCTCCTAATGCTCAGAGACTCGTGAAAGATGGTGACAGTGACTCATGGTGTAATGATGCTCAGCGTTCAGTGGCTTGCTGCAGGTCGTGGCAAGTGTGTGGCCAAGCTGGAATCAGAGCCCACGTCAGTCTAACCTCATCAATGAGACATGATGCTTTCCTCAGCCTGTGAACTTTGGCAAAATCCGAACTTTATTTGCTCAGGATTCCCTGATTTCAGCTAAAGCCAGCCCGTTCCTTTTGCTGAGGGTATTCTGTCTAGTGAAAACCAATAGGGCTTGTCCCAGTGTTGTAATAGGTGAGGTGAAGGTGACCTCTTAATTCTGTTGGAATTGTTAGCAGGATTATCTTCCTTACAAAAGAGTGCAAGCGAACTGAACGTGTTGGGTTCAGATAAGCATGCACTGACTTACAACAAGAAATGGGTAACTGTGCTATCATGAGGTCGACCGTAATGTTTGATTCTTTTTTTTTTTTTTTTTTGAAACACAGTGTTGCTCTGTCGCCCAGGCTGGAGTGCAGTGACTGTGATCTCGGCTCACTGCAACCTCTGCCTACCGGGTTCAAGTGATTCTCCTGCCTCAGCCTCCCAAGTAGCTGGGATTACAGGTGCCGCCACCATGCCCAGCTAATTGTTATATTTTTAGTAGAGACAAGGTTTCACCATGTCGGCCAGGATGGTCTTGATCTCTTGACCTTGTGATCCACCTGCCTCGGCCTCCCAAAGTGCTGGGATTACAGGTGTGAGCCACAGTGCCCGGCCCCCATAATGTTTGACTCTTAATTTCTTTTTTTTTTTTTTTTTTTTGAGACAGAGCTTTGCTGTTGTTGCCCAGGCTGGAGTGCAATGGCGCGATCTCGGCTCACTGCAACCTCCACCTCCTGGGTTCAAGTGATTCTCCTGCCTCAGCCTCCTGAGTAGCTGGGCATGCGCCCATACCCGGCTAATTTTGTATTTTTAGTAGAGACAAGGTTTCTCCATGTTGGTCAGGCTAGTCTCAAACTCCGGACCTCAGGTGATCCGCCCGACTCGGCCTCTCAAAGTGCTGGGATTACAGGCGTGAGCCACTGTGCCTGGCCTGATTCTTAAGTTTTAATGCTTTCTTAAGCAAGGAAGAAGCAATTGAACATGATTTCTGGACCTCTTAGAGCTGTGGGAAGTAAGCCAGTGAGAGCCAAGCCCCTGCTTCTAATGGAGCAGCCTTGGAGAAAAGGAGCCAGAGAGAAGCCACACCTTCCAGATGAGGGATAACACTGGGGCCACAGCCAGCGCACCCCTGCCTCCAGCTGTTCTTTTCTGGAATGAGAGGAGGTGGTAGTCTCCTGCCGCAGATTTGGTCCAAAGTAACAAATACAGCCTTGTTTGGCACCAGCCATACTCATCCCACCCAGAAGCAGAGAGTATGCCAGCCTGGGGCGAGTGGTGAAGGTGATGTGGCTACCAAAGGGGACAGGACTGTTTTTGTCTTGTCCTGGTTTTTTGAGACCGAGTCTTGCTCTGTTGCCCAGGCTGGAGTGCAGTGGCACGATCTCGGCTCACTACAACTTTCACCTCCTGGGTTCAAGCAACTTCCGGCTAATTTTTGTATTTTTAGTAGAGACGAGGTTTCCCATGTTGGCCAGGCTGGTCTCGAACTCCTGACCTCAGGTGATCCACCCGCCTCGGTCACCCAAAGTGCTAGGGATACAGGAGTGAGCCAGAGTGCCCGGCTGGGATACGACTGTTATAAGTTCATGAAATGACTCATGAGAACAATGACTTACTCATTCGTAACTGTATTTGTTCCTTGACAGTGAAAAAAAAATTACATTTCTTCAGGATTTTTATTTTAATGAAAAGTTTTCCTATGAAAAATCTAACTACCTTAAAATGATCTGTGTTCCTTGTAATGTGATTACTCTAGCCCTATGAAAGCATCTCGTGATAAATTGTCATACAAATTTGAGGCATCTGTTTTATAAATTATCAAGACATTTGGTTAACATTTAATAAGGACAAATAGGTATAATAAGGAAATATCATGAAATTTGGCACCAGATTCAAATTCCATATCTTCAATTTTCTGCACCCAGTGCTCTTGGTCAATTACTTAATCCAGCAGTGACTTATTCTCCACGTCATCTACTTAATCAGCTGTAGATGTACCTCACAGGGTTGTGGGGCATGGAACAGTAAATAAGGGTTTAGCACACTTTTTTGTAATGTTTTTAGAATTATCTTAAAATATTGACTCTTCTAGAATTAATAATTATTAATAAATAAATATTTAATAGTAAAACAGGCTTTAATAAGTATTTAAGTATTTAATAAGTATTTAATACTCTAAAACAGGCTTTAAGGGACTTCAAATCCTGACAATATGCTTGATGTTTATTTTCCATTTCATTCAAAGATTACAAAGTTTTCTTGTCAAAATGAGTAAGCTCAAGAGTTATGAAAGCTCAAGGGATGGTGAGAATAAATGACAAGTATCTGACAACAAGTATATATGAGTATCTTCACAGACGTTGGCTGTACCCAGCCTTAGAAGAGAAAGGAAGATTGGATTAGGAAAATAAGAGAAGTAAAGGAGGATGGACTGGCTGAGGAGGGGAGGGGGACACAGGAATAAATGTGGTCTATTTGAAGAAAGCTGGGGAGTTGGGTTTTGGAAAACAGAGTGGGTGTAGGTAATCATCTGAGATAAGAGAAAGGGTGTATGGCCGGACGCAGTGGCCAGAACTTTTGGAGGCCAAGAAGGATGGGTCACCTGAGGTCCGAAGTTTGAGACCAGCCTGGCCAACATGGTGAAACCCCATCTCCACTAAAAATACAAAAATTAGCTGAGTGTGGTGGGTGCCTATAATCCTAGCTACTCCGGAGGCTGAGGTGGGAAAATTGCTTGAGCCTGGGAGGCGGAGGCTGCAGTGAGCCGAGATCGCTCCACTGCACTCCAGCCTAGACAACAGAGTGAGACTCATCTAAAAAAAAAAAAAGAAAGAAAAAAGAAAAAGAGAAACGGTGTATTGAGATTCCATAAGGTAGAACCAGGTTCTGAAAGATCAGATAAACCAAGGAGAAGAATTCTCATTATCCTGTCAGCAGTATAAAGAAAAAACTCACTGGTTTGATTAGCAGGGGATTGATTGACTGATGCAATAAAAACCCTCGGGGACAAAACTATACAACTTAGAAAGCTGTGAAGAGTTCCTCCTCACTGAAGCCAAATATCAAATATGAATTATCTGGGATTGTTCCCTGACCTCCCATCTGTGACAGATTCCTTAGGCAGTTATCTCTACTCCTGATTTTTCTTTCCACAGATAATGGAATGAACACCTCCTCCAGCAAACGTTCTAGAAACTAACAAGTCAGGCATTATTTTCTACTAAGGAGCAAACACAGTCTTGAGTATTAGCTTGAAGGCTTCTTTCCTGTGAAATTGTCAATATACACTAGATTCATTAAGAAAGAAAACCCCAAACCTTAAGGAGCTAGCGGCGTTAGGCACTGCACATGACATTGGAGATAAAACAAGATATTTATCCAGCCAAGGTCAGGGCTATTAAGCATTTTCTGGGAGTCCATTAAAAATGTCAATTACAGACCCCACCCTAGATTTCTGGAATCAGAGACCCTGTGAAGATCCTTGCGTTTTAATAAACTCAGCTGGTTCTAATGAGATTAATTGTGTGAATATGATAAGAAACTTCACTGATGCCTTCCTGATGATGTGAGGGCGGGGCTGAGGGAGGAACTGAACAGATAAAATCTCTTCAGTCTCCACTGTTCCAGCTTTTTCCCTAAAGGAAATACCTTGTTTGGGCGTGGTGACTCATCAGCACTTTGGGAGGCTGAGGCAGGCAGATTGCTTGAGCCCAGGAGTTCAAGACCAGCCTAGGAAGCATACTGAAACCCCGTCTCTACAAAAAATACAAAAATTAGCGGGGTGTGGTCGTGCAGTGCCTGTAATCCCAGCTACTCAGGAGGTCAAGGTGGGAGAATCACTTGAGCCTGGGAGCTCGAGGCTGCAGTGAGCCGAGATCACGCCACTGCATTCCAGCCTGGGTGACAGAGCAAGATCCTGTCTCAAAAAAAAAAAAAGGAAATACCCAGGATTGCTACAAAGCAAGTAAGTGAGATTTCCTCTATAGATCATTTTCTTAATAATTGTTTCTTTAGGTTTCTAAACTTGATCTTAGAATCTATGTATGCGTGTGTGTGTGTATCTGTGTGTTATCAGGAAAAAGCCTGAAGAAAAAAATTAGGAAAAACAAAATAAGGGTAGACAACATGCTGGGGACTTAATTCGTCAATTTTCCTCTGTTGTTTCTGTAAAAATATTTAGTCTCTGTCTCTGTCTCATTACACCTTCAGTTTTTACTGGTTTGACATAAAATATCTATTAAAATATTTATTGTGCATCAAGTATGTCAGATGTAGACACAGGGCATCTCAAGGACTTAGTTTCTTATGGATGTTTCTTATGGATGGAGAGTGACCCACAAGTAAACTTGTTCATAGAAAGATAAAATCATTTCGCTACAAAGAAAATAAAATAAGGAGATAAGTAGTGGGAAGGTATTTCAAATTGAATGGTGATGGAAAGGTCTCTTGGGAAGGCATTTGAGCTGAGAACTGAAGGGAAGAAAGAAGAGGCAGCCAGAGTTGCAAAAATATGAGAGAAGAGCTTTGTTGGCCACGGAAGGGGGAAGGGCTGTGATGAATCAGAGGCAACTAGAATTGACAGTGATCGGGGAAAGCTATAGTGAGATCAGATGAAGGCAGGAGGCCAGATTGTGTAGGACTGGGTTGGCCACTTGGATCTTACTCTAAATGCCATAGAAAGTGACCAGAAACCTGCTCACTTGGTTTTAGTTTTAAAATAGTATTCTGGTGGTTGAGCAGAGAGGAGCTGGAGATGGGCGAGGAGGGCAGGACGGAATATAAATTTGGAAAACAATAGTTGAGTTGGTGAAAGGAAGGCTTAAACTGTGGCTCTAAAGGAATGAGTTTGGGGGAAGAGAGCCATTGGGTTGAGATCCTGAGCGGCTTTAGATATGTTAATTTTGGGTGCTCCGTAGACATTCTGTTGCAAAAAGTTGGGAATTGGGCAGGAGATTGAAATCGGAGAGTGGAACTTAAATCTTCAAAAACGAGTAAGATTACCTAGGGAAGAGACCAGGACTGGAGACCAGAACTCAACCTTGAAGCACCCCAAGATTGAGAGGTTCAGAGGATGTGGGACCAGAAAAGGCCATGGAGAACAAGACCAGTCAAGTTAGAGGAATGTCAGCTGCAGACAGATGAGAGAAGAAAACATTCTAGGCAGAAGGGCGTGGTCAGCTATGTTAAATGCTGCTGAGAGCTCAAGGAAAAATTTGAGCTGGTGAATTTCTTTGTTTTGGTGACTCAGTGGAGTCATCTCGGAAATGTTCAGGGACCTAAGACACGGGAAACCAGCAGGGATTTCAAAGACCTAAGCAGAAGAAAGGATGAGAGCATCAAAGACAAGGAAGGAAGGAGAAAGTGTTTGCAACTCATAATATACAGGAACTTGGATCTATAACTCTTAAAATTGACCCCTCCCTCCAAAAAGGCCAAACCTGATGGAATAAACTGAGAAAGAGGCTTGAACATAGAGTTCGCAGCAAAAGAAATGAAAATGGTTTTTTAGCATATGAAAATAAAAGGCTTAGACATATTAATAATAGAACAGATGGAAGTTAAAAATATATGAATATACTATTTCTCACCCAGCCAGTGGGCAATGATCCAAAAGTTTAACATCTTTTTAATTTGTTGCTTGGAGTGCAAAATTCTACAACTTTTATGCTTGGGAAACTGACAAAACATGTCAAAATTATGGATGCATTCACCCACAACTCCATTTGTGGGGAATATGCCTTTTCAGGTCAAAATTCTCAACTTTTTGGAATCAGTACTCCTTTGCACTCATTATTGACAAAGTTCCCAATAAGCTTTTGTTTATGAGTGTTAATATCTATGTTTACTGTATTAGAAATTTAAAACTGCATTTTACAATTAATATATAATATAAAATTATAATATATAATAATATATAAATTATATAATATATAATAATAATATAAAAATAAAAATCTCTTTAATTTTATAATTATTCATTTAAAATAATAAAAACAAGCCAGGCATGGTGGCTCATGCCTGTAATCCCAGCACTTTGTGAGGCCAAGGCGGGCGGATCACCTGAGGTCAGGAGATCGAGACCAGTGTGGCCAACACTGTGAAACCCCGTCTCTACTAAAAAAAATACACAAAATTAGCCGGGCGTGGGGGCGGGCGCCTGTAGTCCCAGCTACTCCAAGGCAGGAGAATGGCGGGAACCCGGGAGGCGGAGCTTGCAGTGAGCCGAGATCGCGCCACTGCACTCCAGCCTGGGCGACAGAGCGAGACTCCGTCTCAAAAAAAAAGAGGAGCTGTTTTCCCTCATTTGCTTCCCCGTTCCTTCTGTTGCAATGTGTTTTGAGCCGCCTGTGGTGGCTCGCGCCTGTAGTCCCAGCTACTCCAGAAGCTGCGGTGGGAGGATCGCTGGAGCCCGGGAGTTCCAGAGGCCGCAGTGAGCCGTGGTCACGCCACTGTACTCTAGACTGGGCGACAGAGCAACTGTCTCTCAGAGGGAAAGTATTTTAATAACTTTTTCAGATAGTTGTGGTTTTTTTCTGTAATTCTGTCAATGAACTTCTTTCGTACTCTGTTACCTCACTCTAGTCCTGAAGTTCCTTCAGAAATTAGCGCGATGCCTTTTGAGCACTGTTTTCCCCTGAATGACTCATAGGTCAGTGGTGTTCCTTGTAAGTAATTTTCAGCCTGTTGCTCAAGATTGTCAGAAGACCTGAGGGAGACCCGCTGGTCTTAGAACACTGGCCTAACTCTGTCTTTTCCCCAAGCAGGCAGCTGCCAGAAGTTTGCTGGATTTGAGGAGTCCAGAGCGCCGACCCGCTCTGTCTGCGTGGACTTATTTCCTTGGATCTTCGTGGACCCTGAAGTTGCCAAGTGTGTGTCCCTGCTCCAGAAAACAAAGGAAGCCACCATTTTTTCTCATTCACAGTGCAGGGAAATACCTCAGTAGAAGCAAACAGTCCAGTCTTCAACCAGGGACCCCTACCAGGATGTCCAAAAGGCTCAGCCCTCGGTTACAGCACAACATCACAGAAGATGCCTATTGTGAAACACACCTGGAACCAGCACGGCTGTTCTGTGATGTTGACCAAATCACACTCTGCAGCAAATGCTGCCAGTCCCAGGAGCACAAACATCACATGGTGTGTGGGATACAAGAGGCTGCTGAGAATTACAGGGTAAGATTCACGCAAATCCCAAAACACTCTGGCCAACTCCTATATGGATGAAATGGACAGACATTCTGGTCCTCCAAAACCATTACCTTAGATGATGTTTATTACAGAATATTAGATAAGTTCGTTGAACCTTCAACCTAAAGGCTAAGAAAATATATACTCAGAGTCGTTGGCTGTTTAAGGTTAGGAATCCAACTGTTCTAAATCAATGATCTCACCTAGAATTCTGTGCTTTCTCTATAGAAGTTATTCCAGGAAATATTGAACACATCAAGGGAGAAACTTGAAGCAGCTAAAAGCATATTGACTGATGAGCGAGAAAGAATGGCGATGATTCAGGTCAGTGAGTGCTTATCTTGATTCTTGGGGGAAAATTACCAGTAATGTTGTTAGAAAATAGTGTATCATAAACAAAGTCAAAAGACAAATCACAAAGCAGGAAAAACGTGAAATCTATAGGAAGGAAAAGTGCTAATATCTTAATGTATAAAAAGCTCTTTAAAGTCAGCAGGAGGCTGGGCGTGGTGACTCAGGCCTGTAATCCCAGCACTTTGGGAAGCTGAGGAGGGTGGATCACTTGAGGTCAGGAGTTCGAGACCAGCCTGGCCAACATGGTGAAACCCTGTCTCTACTAAAAATACAAAAATTAGCTGGGCATGGTTGCACAAGCCTGTATTCCCAGCTACTCGGGAGGCTGAGGCAGGAGAATCGCTTGAACTGGGAGGCAGAGGTTGCAGTGAGCCGAGATCACATTACTGGACTCCAGCCTAGGCCACAGAGCAAGACTCCATCTCAACAAAAATAAAAATAAAAGAAGTCAGTAAGGAAAAGACTAGAAACTTAATTTTAAAAAACGATCAAATGAGAGTTTGCAGAAAAGAAAGTGTAAATATATTTTAAATACATTGAAAGAATTTGAACTTTGTTGATGGTAAGAGAAATACAAATTATATGGTGAGTAAAATGGCATTTGCAATGCTATTTGCAATGATCAAAAAGATTAACGACACCGTTTATAACAATGATGTAGGAGAATGAGCATCTCTTGTACTTCTGGTTGCCACATAAATTCTGAAACCCTTTAAAGAGCAATTTGAGAATTGCTATCCAGATTTGAGGGTTCACCACCTGTTAGGCCTATTTCACATCTAATTTCAGCCTGTATCTTCATACTTAATCCTATTCTGTGCAAGGTATCCCCGATTCTGGGTCTTTTCTCTCCCTCAATTTTTA
Organism: Nomascus leucogenys; assembly: GCF_006542625.1. Classification (NCBI taxonomy): domain Eukaryota; kingdom Metazoa; phylum Chordata; class Mammalia; order Primates; family Hylobatidae; genus Nomascus; species Nomascus leucogenys. Next base: position 108,520,543 of record NC_044387.1, on the reverse strand, counting down.
AAGGAAATAAATGCCTAGTTAGGGAAGATAGTGGAGGAGAATTGCCAGGCTAGGTAAGAATTTTTCAGCTGATCCCCCTTTTTTTTTCAGTTCCAAGCACCGCATGTTCAGCAAATACTGAGATCCCACTGTTTGCCAGGGACTATGCAAGGTGCTAGGGGCTTGCCAGTGGAAAAAAAAAAAAAGGTTCTGCTTTCATGGAACTTGCATTCTAGTGGATATAAACAAAATAAGTTTAATGTATAGTATGTTACATGGGAAGTGTTTTAAAAAGATTTTTTTAGGAGAGAAAGAAAGCAATGGAGTGAGCTTTTAAATAAAGTGATCAGAACCTTGTTATTCAGAAGGTGGCACTGAAGGAAGTGAGGGATTGGGCCATGCAGTTTTCTTGTGGAGGAATATTCTAGGCAGAGGAAAGGCCTGGAGGCTGCCATGTATCTGGCTGGAGCTGTATAAGGAAATGGGGGTTGTAGATGATGAGATCAGAAGAAGGTGGTCAGTCATTTAGGGTGGCTAGCCCTCAATGAAATACAAGGTTCAAAACCACTGGAAGGTTTCAAACAGAAGACTGACATGATTTAACTTCCATTTTCATAGAAACATGCTAGCTGCCAAATGAAAATAGACATTAAGATAGTAAAAGCAGGCCGGTCGTGGTGGCTCACGCCTGTAATCCCAGCACTTTGGGAGGCCAAGGCGGGCGGATCACGAGGTCAGGAGATCAAGACCATCCTGGCTAACATGGTGAAACCCCGTCTCTACTAAAAAATACAAAAAATTAGCCGCTCCACTGCACTCCAGCCTGGGCGACAGAGCGAGACTCCGTCAAAAAAAAAAAAACAAGATAGTAAAAGCAGAGGTGGAGAGACGTGCAAAGGGACTTGCAATAATTAGGGAGAGATGATGGGAGAGAACTGGGGGATGGGTAGAGCGGTGGTGAGAAGTGGTCAGGTTCTTGATAAATCTTGATTTCATTGAACCTTTTTTTTTTTTTTTTTGAGACGGAGTTTCGCTCTTGTTGCCCAGGCTAGAGTTCAGTGATGCGATCTCGGCTCACTGCAACCTCCGCCTCCCGGGTTCAAGCGATTCTCCTGCCTTAGTCTCCCAGGTAGCTGACATTACAGGCGCCTGTCATCATGCCTGGCTAATTTTTGTATTTTTAGTAGAGACGGGGTTTCACCATGTTGGTCAGGCTGGTCTCGAACTGCTGACCTCATGATCCACCTGCTTTGGCCTCCCAAAGTGCTGGGATTACAGACGTGAGCCCGGACAATTTCATTGAATCTTAAATAGCTTAATAGAGATGCTATTTAAGCATCTCTAAGATGACTCCTCTCAAATATATATCCCTAGCTCAGACTTCCAAAAGGTAGTAGACTTCATGTCCAATTTCCTACTTACTGTCTTTACTTGGATGTCTAATTGACTAATCAAATTCATCACATCCCGAACTAACGCACACTCCTCACTTCTGGAATCCAGCCTTTCCATAGATTATATATTTTGGTAATTCCATTCTTCCAGTTGCTTAGTCTAAAATTTTCGATGTCTTTTGTCCATGACTCCTTTTTTTCCCACAACTCTTACCCAACGTCAGCAAATCCCATTGGCCCTTTTCCAATGTCCTGGTCTCCTCGTCTGTTGACAGAGGCTGTAGCTTCCTTAGTTTTTCCTTATTGATGAACACTTCTTTGTCTGCATTTCATGTTCTAAAATTGTGTTGATGTCTTGGCTGATGTTGACTCAAATTCCATTTCTCCTTTGGGTTTATTCCTTTTCTTCTGTACTTTTCATTTCCTTGTCTTTTTTTTTTTTTTTTTTTTTTTTGAGACAGAGTCCAGCTCTGTTGCCAGGCTGGAGTGCCGTGGTGCAATCTTGGCTCACTGCAACCTCCACCTCCCGGGTTCAAGCGATTTTCCTGCCTCAGCCTCCTGAGTAGCTGGGATTACAGGCACGTGCCACCATGCCCAGCTAATTTTTGTATTCTTAGTAGAGACGGGGTTTCACCATATTGGTCAGGCTGGTCTTGAACTCCTGACCTCGTGATCCACCCACCTTGGCCTCCCCAAGTGTTGGGATTATAGGCGTGAGCCACTGCGCCCAGCCTTCCTTGTCTTTATATTGGGGTTAGAGATGGAAAGAATACATTGTGGTCAGTGTAAGATATATACACATATATATATATGTATGTATGTATTATAACCTGTGTGTGTGTATGTGTGTGTGTTGTTAATCCATCATGTTTAACCTGAAGTCTACCATGTCTGTATGAGGAAGGAAGAGGAACAAAATTTTAAAAAGATGATTGAGTCTGAGTATAGTATGAGACTCCGGTTATTGAATGAAGAGTGTGAGCAGAATCTCCAGAGACAGCAGGAATGCGTATCTGACTTGAACTTGAGAGAAGCCCTTCCGAATCAAGTGATCAACCTTGCCACCGAGCTGGAGGAGATGTTCCAGGAAATGCTACAGGTGAGATGTTGACAACAGCATCCTCATATTTGAGAAATGAGAAAAAGAAGAGCTGAACATTATGTCAATTCCAGAGTAACATAGCCAGTGACAACCACACATGTATTAAAATGAATTATATACCTACCTGGCAACTCCGTTTCTATGAATTTATCTTGACATACATATAAAAAGACATAAATAAAGCACAATATACCTGTAAATATATTTGTACACATATTACTGTATTATGCTTCAAATATACTTACACACATAGAAAAAGACAGCTGGGTAAGGCAACACTGAAACTGAGTTCCAGTGTAGAGCCATGGTTTAGAATTCACCTTAGAAGCCGGATGAATGGAGTTCCTATCTGAGTCAACTGTTTACTGGCTCCTGGGTGGCCTACGACCTGCTGCTTAACCTTTGACTTGGTTCCTTTAGCTGTAAACTGATAAAACAATGGCCCCTAATTTATAAAATTATTGTGAGATTTGAGTGAGACAGTCTGCTAAAGCTTATTAAATCTGTCTTGTTCATGTTAACCAGTTGATGAGCAGCAGATATTACAATTATAACATTTATTCATAGCAAGAGGTTAGAAACACCCTGTATTTGTCAATAGAAGACTCACAAAGTGTACTCCATACATACATGGAAGAATACTCTTCAGCATGTGAAGATAGTGTCATGGCTCTGTGTATATGAATAAGGAATGTTCTCCAAGAAGAAAGTAAGTTGTCGGATTAGTAATCAAATATAATAAACTATCACTTATGTTTATGTTTTTTCCCCCTAAATAACGTACGCATGTTGCTTATCTGACTACCTACATAAAGTATACTTGGAAGGATAAAAAGAAAACAGATATCAGTAACATAATTATTTATTTCTTATTTGTCAATCTATATAACGTAATTTTAATTGATTTCAAGTGAATGAAAAAATAGGGAACCTTCTGAACGAACAGCCACAGAAAAAACACGAAATGTTTTAGGTGCGTGTTAATGTGAGTAAGGGCTGTGTGCACACACATCTGTATCAGCTTAAACATACGTAATACGGGGCAAAGAATCAACTGTTTCTTGAGAGGAATCCTGCTTCAACAAAAGAATATCATGGCCTTGCCTAATTATGTCTATTCCTGGGGTAGCAGGCAGAAAAGCAGGGCTTTTTTTTTTGTTTTTGATTTTTTATTTTTGTTTTTGTTTTTTTTTTTTTTGAGATGGAGTCTTGCTCTGTCACTCAGGCTAGAGTGCAGTGGCATGGTTTTGGCTCACTGCAACCTCTGCCTCCCGGGTTCAAGCGATTCTCCTGCCTCAGCCTCCTGAGTAGCTGGGATTACAGGCACCCGCCACCATGCCTAGCTAATTTTTGTACTTTTTGTGGAGACCGGGTTTCACCATGTTGGCCAGGCTGGTCTCGAACACCTGACCTCATGATCCACTGGCCTCGGCCACCCAAAGTGCTGGGATTACAGGCGTAAACCACTGCGCCCAACCAAAAAGCAGGTTTTTAAAGACATGGTTGAATTAATCTATAGGAGAAGTTACCGAACTCTTGTTCCTGAACTTGAGGTTGTTGAATAGTAACAAAGAGATGCTTCTGCAGAGACTGGGCCATGTGGGGAGAGAGAACATGAAGAAACTGAAGGAGAGTGAAGCCAGGGTTTCTAAACAGATCTGCAGCCTCCGAAAGCTCATCGTGGAGCTTGAGAGAAAGTGTGGGGAAGGCGCCTTAGCATTGCTCAAGGTAAGATGCTGGGAAAAAGAAAATAAAATTCATTCCAGTATTTGAGAAATGAGAAGTGGACAGTACTCGTTAGGGGTTGCTGCCAGAACACAATACCCAATTACCTTCAACCACAAAAGAAGGCTACACGACTATTTTTCAGCTGCCAAAAGCTTTAGGAATGGTCATAGCTTCGTGGGATAGTGTGGAGCTGCTTCATGAGATGAATTCTCACCTTAAAATTATCAGCAGTAAGTTAGGGTTGAGATGTGACACAGTGTGGTTAATAATTGATTAGTCAAATTATGATACATCCATGCAATGAAATACTCTGTAATCATAAAGAATAAAACAGCTCTATCGGCACTAAAATAGTGTCTTCAAGCACTCATGAAGTGAAAAAGAAAGATGCAGACTGCTTTTTGTTTGATCTTTGGATAATAAGTGTATGTACACACACATATACATGTGTGGTTGCTAACATTCACAGACTTTCTGGCAAAAGAAAATATATCGTCATCTGTGATAATCTTGAAACAAGTGTGAGATTATCTGCTATGGTCTGAATGTTTGTGTCCCTCCAAAATATATATGTTGAAATCCTCACCTCCAAGGCGATGGTATTGGGAGGTGGGGCCTTTGGGTAGTGAGTGGGGCCAGGGGGCAGAGCCCCTGTGAATGGGATTAGGGCTCTTACAAAAGAGGCCGAGGAAGACCTCACCCCTTCAGCTTGTGAGGCTGGAGATGGAGGCTACCTAGGAGGGATGGAGCCCTCACCGGACACTGAATCTGCCAGTGCCTTGATCTTGAAATTCGGCCTCCAGAACTGCAAGAAATGAATTTCTGGTGTGAAGAAGTTACTCAGTCTATGGTAAGTATTGCAAATTTTGAATTGTGTATAGTAACATACGTTGCCTTTCAGAAAGTGGGTTACCTTTTTTTTTTTTTTTTTTTAATGAGATGGAGTCTCGATCTGTCGCCCAGGCTGGAGTGCAGTGGTGCAATTTTGGCTCACTGTAACCTCTGCCTCCCAGGTTCAAGTGATTCTCCTGCCTCAGCCTCCCGAGTAGCTGGGATTACAGGCGCCCACCACCATGCCCAGCTAATTTTTGTATTTTTAGTAGAGACAGGGTTTCACCATGTTGGTCAGGCTGGTCTCAAACTCGTGACCTCAGCTCATACGCCCACATTGGCCTCCCAAAGTGCTGGGATTACAAGCATGAGCCACCGCGCCTGGCCTTACTGTCTTTTTAAGACTGTCCATATCCCTCTCCTGGGCTTATAATTGCGAGTGAATGCGCTCATCTGGAAAGTGTCTGCAGGTAAATCCTTAGGAAGCAGCTCAGTTCTTGAGCATGCAAGCAGGTGTGGCTCTGCCAGGCTCCCACTGCCCTCCCGGCCAGCGGCCACTTCACCTGCTCAACTCTGGCCACCCCCTGCATGGAAAGCTGATAGATGCTCCCGTCTGAAGACTGACAAATGAGGGCTCTGAGTAAGATGGCTGGGTTGAGGGATAGAAAACCTTTCCCTTGGGACTACGACAAAATGATTTCATGCATTTTTCTGACTTTTTCTATTTCCATGTTAGAATTTGTTCATCTGATAACTAGCATGATGAAGCTGAAGAAATGACATGGAAATTGAGTTCATTGTAAGAGGATATTTTCCTGGGCACAGATTGCAAAAGACAGCTCAAAAACCCAGTAGTAACCTGGTCTCTTTTCTTTCCCTTAGAATGCAAAATACTCTTTAGAAAGGTGAGTTTTCATTTTGGATACAATTGGGTGAGAATCAGAGTCCAGTAAGATGTTGATTGGGATAAGGAGATTGCATTTGCTGGTAGGATGTAATGGGATCCATCCACTAGACCAAGGGGCCTGTGGTCTGTGCAGATAACTGAGGCTGTCCTTTCTCTTCAGGAGCAAGTCACTGTTGCTTGAGCATCTGGAGCCCGCTCATATCACAGACCTGAGTTTATGCCACATAAGAGGACTCAGCAGCATGTTCAGAGAACTCCAGAGTAAGTTGACACGTGTGAACGCTCACAGGGCACTGTTCTGTATTTGAGAATCACATGACCATCCTGCCATAAATAAAAACAAATTCCAGTAGTTTAAAAATTTTAGGCCAGCACAGTGGGTCACTCCTGTAATCCCAGCACTTTGGGAGGCCAAGGTGGGCGGTTTGCTTGAGACCAGGAGTTTGAAACCAGCCTAACCAACATGGTGAACTCCCATCTCTACACAAAATACGAAAATTAGCCGGTTGTGGTGGCGCATGCCTGTAGTCCCTGCTACTTGAGTGGCTGAGGCGGGAGAATTGCTTGCACCCGGGAGGCGGAGGTTGCAGTGAGCTGAGATCACACCACTGCACTCCAGCCTGGGCAACAGAACGAGACTCTGTCTTAAAATAAATAAAAAAGTAAATAAAAATTTTAGGAGACTGGAGAGCTTAATATGTTATACATATTAGACAAGGATCAAAAAAATAACTGTATGATCTCATATGAAAGCTCTTCCCATGCAAAATCTTTTTTTTTTTTTTTTTTTTTTTTTTTTTTGCAGACAGAGTTTTACTTTGCCCAGGCTGGAGTGCAGTGGTGTGATCTTGGTGCAACCTCCCCTCCTGGGTTCAAGTGATTCTCCTGCCTCGGCCTCCCAAGTAGCTGGGATTACAGGCATGCACCACCACACCCGCCTAATTTTTTGTATTTATAGTAGAGACGACGTCTTACCATGTTGGTCTGGCTGGTCTTGAACTCCTGATCTCAGGTGATCCGTGCGCCTTGGGCTCCCAAAGTGCTGGGATTACAGGCGTGAGCCACCATGCCCGGCTGCAGATTCTTTACCAGTTCCCCAGCCATGAAACATGATTGCAAGCAGATTCCACTGCTTAAAAATTTAAAACTTCTGGGGGAGAAATTCAGCACGTATAACAAAGGGTTTATATCTCCCATCCTTATAGCTTTGCCTTTCCCAGAGCGTCCTATCCGTGGAATCCTACAGTGTGTGGCCTTTTGAGGCTGACAGCATACTGCAGTTGACATATAGAACGTCCAGGCTGCTTCATGTATCAGTAGTTTGTTCCTTTTTATTATTGATAATATTCCATTGTATCAATACACCATAATTTACTTATCCTTCTGCAATTCTATGGACATGGGTTGTTTCCAGCTCTGTGCTGTAAATGTTAGCAGCAGATTTTTGTGTGGGCACAGCTTCGTAGTTCTTGACTGACTATCTAAGGGTGGGATTGCCAAACTTGTTTTCCAAACTGCCTGTGCCATTTTGCCTTCCCACCGATAACGTGTGAAAGATTCAGTGACTCTATATTCTCACCAGGGTTTGGGATTGTCAGTTTGTTTTACTACGTCCGACCCGATAGGTGTGTAGTGGTATCTCGTTTTAATTTGCATTTCCAGAATGACTAATGATGTTAAGCATATTTTCATGTGTTTATTTTCACTGGCTCTCTACTTTGAAATACATGTACAAACCCCTTTTCTAAATTGGGTTGTATCTTTCTTGAGTTTTATAATTTCTTTATAAATTCTGTTTAGCATTCATTTATCAGATATGTTTTGCAAATATTTCCTCCCAGTATGGTTTATATTCTCATTTTCCTAATACTATCTTTTGAAGTGTAGAGGTTTTGCATTTTGATGAAGTTCAATGTATCAAGTTTTTTCTTTTATGATTTCTGCTTTTTGTGTCTTATTTAACAAATTTTGCCAAAGCCAACAAAGATTTCCTTCTAAAAGTTTTGTGGTTTTAGGTTTTACATTGTGGCCTATGAACCACTGAGAGTTAATATGTGTATACAGTTCACAGAATGGTGCAAACCCTCTCCTCCCCCCACCTTTTATTTTTATTTTTTGACTCATGTGTATCCATTTGTTCCAGTTTCATTTGTTAAAAACACTACCTTGTCCATTCAATTTACTTGGCCCCTCTGTTGAAAATCAGCTGGTATATGTGATCAGGTCTATTTGTGACTCTAACAGGTCTATTGATGGTTGACTCTATCCCTTTGCCAATAGCACACTGGCTTGATTAATAACTCTGTAGGAAGTCTTGAAAGCAGGTACTGTGCATTCTCCAAATTTATTCTTTTTCAGAATAGTTTTGGCTACTGTAGGTTGTTTGCTTTTCCACATAAATTTTGAAATCAGCTTGTTGGCCTCTTCAAAATGGACCGCTGGGATTTTTATTGATGTAACGTTGAATCCACAGATCAATTTGGGGAGAATTGACATCTTGACAATATTTAGTGCTTTCAATCCAGGAATACAAAATATCTCCATTTATTTAGGCCTTCCATTTCTCTCATCAGTGTTTTGTCACTTTCAGCATAAAATGTTATATGTATTTGGAGATGTGTCCCTAAGTATTTTATGTTTTTTACTGCCACTGTAAACGGTGTGTTAAAATAGCAATTTCTAATTGACATTTCATTCATTTCTAGTTCATTACAAGTATATAGAAATTGAATTGTTTTATATATATTGACAGTTGTACCCTATAACTATGCAAAACTCACTCATTAGACAGTGGATTTCTATAAATAGATCCTTCGGGATTTTCTACAAAGTCATGCAGTATATGAGTATAGAGAGCTTTATTTCTGCCTTTCCAGTCTGTAAGCCTTTTCTGCATTTTTTTGCCTTATTATACTGGCTCAGACCTGCAGTGTGTTAAATAGAAGTGGTGAGAGTGGACACTTGCTTATTCTCAATTTTAGGAAGAAAGAAAACATTAAGTCTTTTACTCTAAATTCTGATACAGCTATAGGGCTTTTGTTGTTGTTTTGTGAGGTTTTTTTTTTTCTTTGAGATGGTGTCTGGCTCTGTCACCCAGGCTGGAATGTAATGGAAAAGTCTCAGCTCACTGCAACCTCCTCCTCCCAGATTCAAACGATTCTCCTGCCTCAGCCTCCTGAGTAGCTGGGACTACAGGCCTGCGCCACCACACTCAGCTAATTTTTGTATTTTTAGTAGAGACGGGGTTTCACTTTGTTGGTCAGGCTGGTCTCGAACTCCCAACCTCATGATCTGCCTGCCTCAGGCTCCCAGAGTGCTGGGATTAAAGGCGCGAGCTACCGCGACTGGCCCTAGCTATAGTTTTTTTTTTTTTTTTTTTTTTTTTTTTATGGCTGCCTTTCATCAAATTGAGGATGTCCCCGTTTATTTCTGGTTTACTAAGAATTTTTATGAATCAATGTTGAATTTATCAAGTTCTTTTTCTCTTGAGATTTTCCTGTTTTTTCTTCTTCAACCTTTTTTGTTTTTGTTTTTAAGATGAGTCTTGCTCTGTTGCCCAGGCTGGAGTGCAGTGGCACGATCTCAGCTCACTGCAAGCCCCGCCTCCCAGATGCAAGCGATGCTCCTGCCTCACCCTCCTGAGTAGCTGGGATGACAAGCCGCCACCAGGCCTGGCTAATTTTTGTAATTTTAGTAGAGATGGGGTTTCGCCAGGCTGGTCTCAAAGTCCTGGCCTCAAGCGATCCGTCCGCCTGGGCCCAACTAAAGTGCTGGGATTACAAGCATGAGCCACTGTGCCCGGCCACAGCTGTGCATTTTTCCAGAGATAATTTGCATTTGTTTCTGCCATTCTCCTGGAAATACTGAGAGTCTCAGACAATTTTTTTAAAGTTCAAGACATGTAGCTGTTGAGACCACCCTAATAATGTGAATTGGGCTTGCAATTCAGAGATTTAAGTTAATTAAATTTACTTCAGTCAAATAATAGAAATTAAGCTGGATTCCACGTTACACAAAGTAGGAAATAAAGGCCTTCCAAGTTTATGGCTTAGACAACTGAAGCAATAAGGGAGCTGTGAACTGAGAAGTAGAGACTGCAGAGGGCTGGCATTGAAGTTCCATTTTGGGTGTATTATGTTTGAAATTCCTGTGTTTTTTCCAACTGGCATTTAGCTGTTTATGGAGTGAGTCATAAGCACAGAGAAGATGTTTAAAACTGAAGCTATGCACAGTTACCTGGGGGCAGCGAAGGAGAATATACTACTTGAAAGAAGAAGACCCAGGACCAAGCCCTGAAAGATCACAATAGTTAGAGGTTGGGCAGAAAGAGATAAGAGGAACAGTCAGAGATAGGAAGAAGGCGTATTCATGCAGGTATGAGGAATTCATTGAGCCTGCATGTTCTCAGCGTGAGTTTCTGGAGGGTCCTCACAGGTGTTCTGTCCTCCGCTGGTAAATTCTCTGATGTACTGCCTGATGTCCAGGGCGTGTTGTCAGCAATTTCCAGGCCTCTGTGTCACCCTGTGGGGATATTGAAGATGTGTAGAGTGCGGCATTGGGAGGGCCATGAATGAGTTGCCACTAGCCGACTCCTCTGGCCGCTCCAGGCTTGGAGATCTATAGAAGACCAGGGTTAGGCCCCAAGTGATATCTGGGTGGAACTGGCACCAGGACAGTTTGACAGCCTCTGGGGTGAAGGTGTTTTTTGTTTGTTTGTGTGTTTGTTTGTTTTGAGATGGAGTCTCGCTCTGTTGCCCAGGCTGGAGTGCAGTGGCGCGATCTCGGCTCACGGCAACCTCCGCCTCCTGAGTTCAAGCAATTTTCTGCCTCAGCCTCCCGAGTAGCTGGGATTACAGGCGCCCACCACCACACCCAGCTAATTTTTACATTTTTTTAGTAGAGACGGGGTTTCACCATCTTGGCCAGGCTACTCTTGAACTCCTGACCTTGTGAGCCACCGCGCCTGGCCGGGTGAAGGTGTTTCTAAACCTTCCTTAGCCCATTCTTCTTTGTTTTATTCTTCCTGCTGAAATAAACTGTGTCCCTTTCCATATCTTACGGACTTTTTCCTCCATGAGGTCCATATTGAAGTGAAATTTAGAGGTTCCTTTTCCTGGACCCTCCCAAATTGCCTCTCCCGTGTCTGGGCCTGGGACTTGTACGCACTCCGTGGGAAGCCCGGGTGTGTTAGAAGTCGTGTCTCTGGCATTGGCACTGGTGAACTCCTGGGTTAACGAGGGTTTTCTCTCCTGGTAGGACATTTAACGTTGGATCCTGAAACAGCTCATCCCTGCCTGGCACTATCTGAGGACCTGAGAACTATGAGATTGAGACATGGGCAGCAGGAGGGGGCTGGCAACCCAGAAAGACTGGACTTCAGTGCCATGGTGCTGGCTGCGGAGAGCTTCACCTCAGGGAGGCACTACTGGGAGGTGGATGTGGAAAAGGCAACCAGGTGGCAAGTGGGCATATGCCACGGCTCTGCAGACACGAAGGGCAGCACGGCCAGAGCTTCCGGAGAGAAAGTCTTGCTCACGGGGTCGGTGATGGGGACCGAGTGGACCCTCTGGGTCTTCCCACCTCTGAAAAGGCTCTTCCTGGAAAAGAAGTTGGACACAGTTGGGGTTTTCCTTGACTACGAACACGGGCAGATCTCATTCTACAATGTGACCGAGACGTCCCTCATTTACAATTTCTCCCATTGCACCTTCCAAGGAGCTCTCAGGCCTGTGTTTTCCCTCTGTATCCCAAACGGAGACGCAAGTCCAGACTCCCTCACCATCTCCCCACAACGTGGTCCTTCTTGCGATGCTGCTGTTAGCCCTTAATATTCTGTGTGCAAAATCCAAGACCACGAGACACCAGAAAGTTGGAGAACAAGACTTTGAAAGAATTTGTGTAAACCCAATAAAAAGCGTTCCAGGAGTTGGAGCCTGATTTAATATCCAGAGCCTTTGCATTTGTGTAACTGTCAGCACCTGTGTGTAGTGGACGAGGTTGCACTTCACCTGAATCATGAATGATAATAACGGGGAGATCCTACATTAATGAGAACAAATGCATATGCATCGTAGGGTTGGGGAATTAGAGAAGAAATATAGTCTGGGGTCCTTAGAACTAGGTTGGGAACTCAGTATATTTCTGAAAACATTTGCAGAATCAGGTATAATCAGGAATGAAAGCAGGACTTTAGATGTGAGCTTGCCACCAGGTGGAACAGAGACACCCCATTACTGACAGTGCGTATCAGGACTTCCTAAAATGTTTTATTCCAAATAGGGAATAATAATTTATATAGATATTTTATGTGGATAAGAAGGAGGAGTTGTGGAAAATGTGAATATTTTAAAATTTTCTTTTCCTTTTTTTTGAGACGGAATTTCACTCTTGTCGCCCAGGCTGGAGTGCAGTAGCTGGATCTCAGCTCACCACAACCTCCCTGGGTTCAAGCAGTTCTCCTGCCTCAGCCTCCCGAGTAGCTGGGATTACAGGTGCCCACCACCACACCCGGCTAATTTTTGTATTTTTAGTAGAGGCAGGGTTTCACCATGTTGGCCAGGATGGTCTCAAACTCCTGATCTCAAGAGATCCACCCACCTCGGCCTCCCAAAGTGCTGGAATTACAGGTGTGAGCCGAGGTCGCACCACTGCACGCCAGCCTGGGCGACAGAGCGAGACTCCGCCTCAAAAAAAAAAAAAAAAAGATGTGAATAAGTATATTCTGGTAAAGATAGACACTCGGAAAAGTCACAATACGTCTTGATGCTAAATCACATGGAGAATTGGGGGAAGTGGCTCTACCGGAAAAGTCAGGGTCAGGTCAGATAAGTGAGCTGGAAGTGAGATAATTATTTGAAACACTGAGATGAAGAATTCAGAGCAGACCAAGCATGATGCCTCACGCCTGTAATCCCAGCACTTTGGGAGGCTGAAGCCGGCAGATCACGAGGTCAGGAGATCGAGACCATTGTGGCCAACATGGTGAAACCCCGTCTCTACTAAAATACAAAAGGTTAGCCAGGCATGGTGGTGCACCCCTGTAGTCCCAGCTACTTGGGAGGCTGAGGTAGGGGAATTGCTTGAACCCAGGAGGTGGAGGTTGCAGTGAGCTGAGATTGCACCACTGCACTGCACCCCAGCCTGGTGACAGCGAGATTCTGTCTCAAAAAAAAATAATAATAAAAAGAATTCAGAGCAATGGCTCTCAAACCCTTATCTAATTTTTTAAGAAAAGATAACGATGACTCATAAAGGGAAATGTGAGATGATTTAGCAATAAATGTATGATTAATGTTCAAAACCCAGGAATCGGCGTCTCCACGTCTAGCTACTGCAAATTACAAGCTAAAATAAATACTTCGGATCAAACATCGCTATACAACCCACAACATAAACATAGAATTGTTTATAATGAGCCAGACCATGCCTGCAGCAATTTTTTAGTTGTCACCAGAAGAGTGGTGCCACCAGAATCTAGTGAATAGAGGCCAGTGATGCTGCAGTATATCCTACGATGGACGGCACAGCCTGACGCACAAAGAATTATTCAGCTCAAAACATAGTAGTGCTGAGGCTGACAAACCCTGACCTAGACCAACAATAATAGTAAAAATGAGGGTAGCAAACTGAAAAATCAGAGAATGGTGTTGAACCATTATCGGCATTCTTTCTCCAAAGTACAGGAATTCCTAATGTACCCATGTAGTGAGGGCTTTGCAAGTTTTATCTACTTATTTATTTACTTATTTATTTTTCTGTCGCCCAGACTGTAGTGCAATGGCATGATCTTGGCTCACTGCAACCTCCACCTCCAGAGTTCAAAGGATTCTCCTGCCTCAGCCTCCTGAGTAGCTGGGATTACAGATGCCCACCAACACAGCTGGCTAATTTTTGTATTCTTGTAGAGATGGGATTTCACCATATTGGTCAGGCTGCAGGTTATTTATGAACAGCTAATTATCTTCGAATACTGAATTTAAGACAAAGAGGAAATTAATATATTGAACTTACCTTGTGAATATCATAATAATAACTAAGTAATTAATTATTTTAGTCATAATTCTATATATTTTCATCCGTTTTTTTTTTTTTTTTTTTTTCTGAGATGGAGTCTCACTCTGTCACGCAGGCTGGAGTGCAGTGGCACGATGTCGGCTCACTGCAACCTCCACCTCCTGGGTTCAAGCGATTCTTCTGCCTCCTTCTCCTGAGTAGCTGGGATTACAGGCACATGCCACTATGCCTGGCTAATTTTTTGTATTTTCAGTAGAGATGGGGTTTCACCGTGTTAGCCAGGATGGTCTCCATCTCCTTTCTTCTGTCTTGCAATAAACCAATTTTTTCCTACCTTGTAGTTCCTCCAATTTCCTTTGGGCTTTTAGGAAATGCTCACCTGGAGATCAGGGCTTGGCAAACTTTTTCTGTAAAAAACTAGGTAATTAATATCTTAGACTTTATTGGTTGTACTGTCCCTCTTGAAACTAACTCTGCTGCTGTAGTGCATACCCAGCCAGGACAGTGCTTAAATTAATGCATGTGGCTTTACTCTTCCAATAAAGCTTTACTTATAAAAACGGGGGCCACATTTTTTGCCTACCCCACTATAGATGATTCGTTTTCTCTTTTCAATATCGAAACTATTCCTCAATCAGGACCTTCTAAAGTTAACTTTTAAAAAGCTAATGCAGGCCAGACGTGGTGGCTCCTCCTGTAATATGAACACTTCAGCAGGCCCAGGCAGTATTGAGGCCAAGACTTTGGACCAGCCTGGGCAACACAGGGATACACTGTCTCTACAAAAGATAAATTAGCTGGGCATGGTGGCTTGCACCTGTGGTCCCAGCTACAGGAAAGAGTGAGGTGGGAGGATCACTTGAGCCCAGAAGTTTGAGGCTACAGTGAGCTATGATTGCACCATTGCACTCCAGCCTGGGCGACAGAGCAAGATGTTGTCTCCAAAAAAAAAGTGTGACTATATCCCCCGCTTTTTTTTTTTAAGATGGAATCTCAGCTCTGTTGCCCAGGCTGGAGTGCAGTGGCGTGATCTTGGCTCACTGCAACCTCCACCTCCTGGGTTCAAGCAATTCTCCTGCCTCAGCCTCCTGAGTAGCTAGGTTTACAGCCATGTGCCACTACGCCCGTGTTGGCCTCCCAAATGCACTCTGGTGTGTGTGTTGGTTTATGCTATCTCCTCCTGTGTTCAGTCCAATCTTCTTTCTGTCTCTTTCTGCCTACAAGTCTTAATCGCTTCCATATTGCTAAATCCAACTGATTTTATTCCTTTTTTTTTTTGAGATGAAGTTTCGTTCTTGTTTCCCAGGCTGGAGTGCAATGGTGCGATCTCGGCTCACCACAACCTCTGCCTCTCGGATTCAAGTGATTCTCCTGCCTCAGCCTCCCAGGTAGCTAAGATTACAGGCATGCGCCACCACGCCCAGCTAATTTTGTATTTTTAGTAGAGACGGGGTTTCTCCATGTTGGTCAGGCTGGTCTCGAACTCCCAACCTCAGGTGATCCACCTGCCTCAGCCTCCCAAAGTGCTGGGATTACAGGCATGAGCCACCACGCCCAGCCACTTCCATTTCATATTACTCAAGCTCTCAGAAGCAGTCAATGCTATTACTCTCTTTATCCTTAACAAATTCTCCCTTGACCTATAGGACGTACACCGTCCTCATTTTCCCACCATTGTGCCAAATGCATCTTTCCCTTTAAACTTGCAGTAAATACTTCATGTTCCTTCCTGGGATCTCACTTCTCATTCATTCTAAGTGAACCTCGTGTCCACAGCCGAAACTATCAAATCCTCAGAAGTGACCTCTAAATGTATACAGTTAAGTGTTGCATAACAGTGTTTTGGTCAATGATAGATCACATATATGACGATGGTCCCACAAGATTACAATACTGTATCTTTACTATACCTTTTCTATGTTTAGATACACAAAACCATTGTGTTATAGTATGCAGTCCAGTAATCTGCTGTACAGGTTTGTAGCCTGGTGGGGCAGCAGGCTATACCCTATAGCCTAGGGGAGCAACAGGCTACACTACACCATATAGCCTAGGGGGGCAGCAGGCAGTGCCATTCAGGTGTGTGTGAGTACACTGACATTTGCGCAAGGACAACATCGCCTACGGATGCATTTCTCAGGAACTGGGGGGACACACACACAACTGTACTTCTAATCCATGAGTTCGACTGGTAAAAATTGGTTCACAAGAGGTGAAAAAAGTCTTATATATTACTGTGGCTAGGGCCCTCCAAAAGAGCCCAGTCCATAAACATATGCAGTACATATGTGGCAGTAAAATTTCATGAGGGAGGAAGTGATTAAGGAAAAAAGTCCAAAAAATCTGTAGAAGGGTCTGGTAGAAAAAGATCATCTCAAAGGTTTTCATTTTATAGCCCTGCGGAGTTTTAACCAGTTTTGTATCTGATGTAACAAAAATGTTGAGAGACGTTGCTCTACCCCAAGTGTTTTTTTTTGAGACAGAGTCTTGTTCTGTCACCAGGTTGGGGTGCAATGGTGCAATCTCGGCTCACTGCAACCTCTGCCTCCCGGGTTTAAGCGATTCTCCTGCCTTAGCCTCCCGAGTTGCTGGGACTACTGGCGCCTGCTACCACGCCCAGCTAGTTTTTTGTATTTTTTAGTAGAGACGGGGTTTCACCGTAGTGGCCAGGCTGGTCTCAAACTCCTGACCTCGTGATCCGCCCACCTCAGCCTCTCATAGTGCGTGGATTACAGGCGTGAGCCACCACGCCCGGCCCAGGTGTTTCTTTTTTCTTTCTTTCTTTCTTTTTTTTTTTTTTTTGAGACAGAGTCTTACTCTGTCACCCAGGCTGGAGTGCAGCGGCGGGATCTTGGCTCACTGCAAGCTCCGCCTCCTGGGTTTACGCCATTCTCCTGCCTCAGCCTCCCCAGTAGCTGGGACTACAGGCGCCTGCCACCAAGCCTGGCTAATTTCCTTTATTTTTAGTAGAGACGGGGTTTCACCATCTTGGCCAGGTTGGTCTCGAACTCCTGACTTTGTGATCCACCTGCCTTGGCCTTCCACAGTGCTGGGATTACAGATGTGAGCCACCGCACCCGGCCGACCTGAGAAGTTTTTATAAATCCTAATATCTAAACCATATCTCCACAAGAATTATATCAGAATCTTTGGGGTTGAAAACTAGGCGTCATTTTTTTTTCAAAGCTCCTTAGTTGATTACAATATCCAACCAAGAAAAACAGCAAAGTTGGCAGAAGCAAGAAATAGAAAACAACAGCTGGTTTGTTCAGTGGCTCTAGTGTAGTGTATGGTTTATTGTTTAAATGTAAAAATGTGTTGGTGGTGCTAGGGATTAGTTATAATGAAACAGCTGAATTAGGAAGATTGTTAATTGGGCAAAGTATAATTGGAAGTAGCTTTAAGAAGTGGTAAGTGGGCTGGGCGCAGTGGCTCACACCTGTAATCCCAGCACTTTGGGAGGTCAAGGCAGGCAGATCACAAGGTCAGGAATTTAAGACCAGCCTGACCAATATGGTGAAACCCCGTCTCTATTTACAAAATACAAAAATTAGCTGGGCATGGTGGTGCACGCCTGTAGTCCCAGCTACTCGGGAGGCTGAGGCAGGAGAATCGCTTGAACCCGGGAGGTGGAGGTTGCAGTGAGCTAAGATCATGCCACTGCACTCCAGCCTGGGCTACAGACTGAGATTCCATCTCAAAAAAAAAAAAAAAAGAAGCAATAAGTGGCCAGGCATGGTGACTGACGCCTATAATCTCAGGATTTTGGGAGGCCAAGGCAGGAGGATCGCCTGAGTCCAGGAGTTCCAGACCAGCCTGGGCAGCAAGGCGAGATCTTGTCTCTACAAAAAATACAAAAATTAGCCTGGCATGGTGGCACATACCTGTAGTCCCAGATACTCAGGAGGCTGGGGTGGGAGGATCACTTGAGCCTGGGAGGTCGACGCTGCAGTGAGCTGAGATCATGTCACTGCACTCTAGCCTGGATGACAGAGCAAAACCCTTTCTAAAAAAAAAAAAAAAGTGTAAGACTTGGATATTTGAGCTAAGTAGACCTAGGAAACCTTTGGCCAGTGGGGCCTCCAGTGCTATGGAATGCCTGGGATTATCTCACTACACTGAAAAGATGTCTCTATATTTGTATATGGTAAATGTACCTTGGGCAACAAATGTATCAATAAAGTAGAATATCTGTTTTGCTCTGTAGCTATAACTTGGGAAAAGTGCTCTTACATGTGCAGGGATGTCACCCTGTGAGATGTTTTATAGCTGAACGACTAATTCATTTCTGGGTTAAGGATTAGTGGGAGAGGCTCAGGAAATCTCACAGCTCATAGGAATCTGGACCAGCTCCTTCTGTCTTCAGTGGAAAGGCAGGGCAGCCAGCTTGAAATAGTCTGTGTAGGGCTGAAACGAGAGGTAAGTGACCTCACTGCAGTTAATTTTTTGATCTTGTGCAAAGCAAGCAAAGGAATTACAGGAGAGAGAGGAGATAAGAATTCACAGAGAATAAGGAAGGAATTTGAAGCTTTTATTTTTTGGATTTTCTGACTGGAATGTGATAAATACTATCAATGGTACATGGAAGTTAAAAAACACGTAGATGGGTAACGGCAAAAGATGGGTAAGTTTGCATTTTAGTTATGCCTCAACAAATTGGAACATATATAAGAGAATGAGACTTTTGACCTGGAAAAAATCAGGTATGAGATTGGAAATCTAACCTCACATGAGAAGAAGGAATTCTCTGTAACGATAGATGGATGTAGTAGAATGATAAATAGAAAGGATGTGAATTTAAATATTACTTCTCCTTTCAAAATAGCAATTTAAGTTTGTCGTACATTTGCTACCTGCCAGGTAAGGTTCAGAATGCTTTCGATGACCTCATCTACCCTAAGTGGTAGATACATTTTTTTTTTTAACTGAGTCAGAAATAGAGCCGATATGTTCAAAATCTCCAGAGAGTGATATTCAGACTCTTGAAAGCCCAGCTGTTTATTCTTTCCAACCACACAAATTGTATCTCTTTAAAAGTATTCACAGCCAGGTAACAGGCTCACTGGAGGGGAGAGTTGGGGAAGTCGAGGCCAGGCAAAGATGTGGAGGTAAGTTTCACATTACTCAAAGGAAGCCGTTGATGGAAACTTAAAATTATTTTCAAAAAGTATATTTATGTAAAATAAAATTTTTAATTAAAAAACAGATTAAAACCAGGCCAGGCGCGGTGGCTCATGCCTGTAATGCCAGCATTTTCGGAGGCCAAGGCAGGTGGATCACCAGGTCAGGAGTTCAAGACCAGCCTGACCAATACGGTGAAACCCCGTCTCTACTAAAAATACAAACATTGGCCAGGCGCGGTGGCTCACGCCTGTTATCCCAACACTCTGGGAGGCCGAGGCGGTCGGATCATGAGATCAGGAGATTGAGACCATCCTGGGTGACACGGTAAAACCCCGTCTCTACTAAAAATACAAAAAATTAGCCAGGCATGGTGGCGCGCGCCTATAGTCTCAGCTACTTGGGAGCCTGAGGCAGGAGAATGGCGTGAATCTGGGAGGCGGAGCTTGCAGTGAGCCGAGATCGCGCCACTGCACTCCAGCCTGGGCGACAGAGTAAGACTCCCTCTCAAAAAAGAAAAAAAAATAGATTAAAACTACATGAATAAGCTTTTTCCCCTCCCTAACCGTTTTAATGAGCTTTGTGTTTATCCTCTGAGCACTCTCTCTGTCAGCCAGATTACCCTGCTTTGTGTGTCTCGTTTCAGATAGGAGAACTATGTGGTCATTCCAGATACGCAGAGATACAAGAGAACTCTGTATTTGGGAAAGAGAGTGCAGGTAAATGCTCCTGTTGCAGTCTTCTTAATGGTTATCATTGTTCTTTGGCCTGTGGAATTTCTGAAGCTAAAAGCTGTTTCTACATTGGATGTTAACATTCAGAGCTTCAGATAGGAGTGAACTATAGTCCAGGAACTATCCATGTCACTTTCCCCTGAGAACGTGCTGTCCCTATCTTCATTGTGGAGTTAGATTGCTTGTGTGGAGGGAAAAGGAGAAATAGAAATCGTTTCCTAGGTCTACAGTGATGTAGGGAACATGCTTCACCCCTTCAGCCCAAAATCTCTTCCCAAATACTTCATCAAGAATGTCTTCCCCACTCTGCCTGTGTTTTTATTGATTTCTTGGGGTAATTTAATTTGCTTTATGGGTAGAGCTGAGTTAATGTGGAGTCGTAGTCAATGATGAATTGCTTGATAAAAATGAAAACCTATTTCCTCAATTTAGTTCTCTTCATCCTTCTGAATTACTACATTAGCTTCCCTTCTTGCCTGCAATTATAAACACAGCCAGGCTTTAATAAAAGGCCTCCTAAGCCCACCTCAGCATCCTTTCTTCCCCACTTCTTTGCCACGTTTCTCCACACCTTCGGTCAGAGCCAACTAGATTCCCAAATGTGCCACCCTCGCAGGCACCCCGTGCATTCTAAAAGCTTCAGGGGCTCATTCCGACAGCACTGACTTTGGAGCCATCCTTTATTTTGCTGCCATTCTGTGTTCAATCTATCAGCAATGACTGTCGGCTCTACCATCCATATATGTCCCTCAGCAAACACTCGCCATCCTCCGTTTGACCACACTAGCTGAGGCTGTGATCTTTCGTCCGGACCGCAGTGCTGGCCTCCAGCTGGCTGCCACCACACAGGCCTTTCTCGATCTGTCCTCCACAGAGAGCGCCCTCCCTGAACATTCTCTGCAATCCCCACTCATTCTCTTACCTCTTACCCTACATTATGTTCTTTGTAGCATTAATCATGACCTGATTTAATGTTATGAATTTAATTTCCTGTCTGGAATGGAAACCCCATGATGGCAAGGGGGTTAAACGAATGAACAAGAAACCCAGAAGGTGTTTATTAAACAATCCCTGTATGTCGGGCATCTGCCTCACCCGAAGGAACAAAACAAAGATCTCAGCATTAATGAACAGACGAGGCGGCTTGATTTTGAAGTTTTACAGGACAATTTTATCTAAAAAACTCTCTCTACAAATTAGCTCTTGTTTGTTTTTGTTGTTTGTTTTGTCAAACTGATAGCTACTTAACGAAACGGCGTCTCTAGTGTGCCTGTAATAGTTGTTCATCACGACCCAGCAACCATTAAGTTTTGCCAAGGATGTCTCCTGAGTACAGGAAAGAAAAGA
The DNA here is from genome assembly GCF_006542625.1 of Nomascus leucogenys. Taxonomy (NCBI): domain Eukaryota; kingdom Metazoa; phylum Chordata; class Mammalia; order Primates; family Hylobatidae; genus Nomascus; species Nomascus leucogenys. The sequence goes on along the minus strand of NC_044387.1, from coordinate 108,499,387 downwards.
GGGGAAGGAATTACCAAAGCGACGGTGAATGGGAACATCCCCAGGACGACCACATCAGCTGGCCCTCCTTAGAGCGAAAGGTGGAAGATTCACAGAAGGGTACCTTGAAGGAAAAAATAAGTAGAACCGATTATTTCATAGCCGTTTGGCTATGTCAAGAAAAGCTTTCTAGCTCCATAGGACAGTATAAGGGATGAATTTGTGTTTGGTACACTAGGACAAAAAAAAACTAAACATATAGAGATAACTGTTAACTCCATAAAAAACAAAGTTGTTGATGGTTTAATAAAATGTTGCTTTGAATATATTGGAATGGTGTGGCGGGGAAGTTACCTGTAGCAAGTAAAAGGTAATAAAAGATAATCCTTCTTTCTCTTTTCTTTTTTTTTTTTCTTTTCTTTCGACAGGATCTCACCCTGTCGCCCAGGCTGGAGTGCAGTGGCACAGTCATTCTGCTCATCCTGCAGCCTTGAATTCCCGGACTCAAGGGATTCTTCCACCACAGCTTCCCGAGTAGCTGGGACTACAGGCGTGTGCCGCCACGCCCAGCTAATTGTTTACCTTTTTGTAGAGATGGGGTCTTGCTATGTTGCCCAGGCTGGTCTCGAACTTCTGGACTCAAGTAGTCCTCCACCTTGGCTTCCCAAAGTGCTGGGATTACAGGTGTGAGTCACCGCAACTGGCCAGTCTTTCCAATTTCTACCTCTATTTCCCATTTATGTTTCTATTTCCAATTTCTATTTCTAAGGAAATAGAAATAGAATGCCTCATTCTGTTTCTTTTAGAATATACGTGATATTCCTTAACTTAAATGAAAGATGAGGGAATATTGTGCATATTCTGTAAGAACTGAGAGTTGGACATGACTGTATCTAGGTAGCAGGAATGGGGGAGGAGAGACGATTGATTTTTTTTTAAATTATAAACCTTCAAGCACTTTTTGATCTTTGGTACTAAAATATATGTATTATTTTGATGAAATTAAATTAAATTCAAGACAATGGATAATGGATAAATGATGAATTGTGTTTCTATTAAAAACGAAGAAAATTTCAGTGTCAGAGGTTACTAGGAATGTCAGATTATTTCAATGACAATTATAAGGGATTTTTTTTTTTTTTTTTTGGAGACAGAGTCTCACTCTTGTTGCCCAGGCTGGAGTGCAGTGGTGTGATCTTGGCTCACTGCAACCTCTACCTCCCAGGTTCAAGCAATTCTCCTGCCTCAGCCTCCCGAGTAGCTGGGATTATAGGTGCCCGCCACCATACCCAGCTAATTTTTGTATTTTTAGGAGAGACGGGGTTTCACCTTGTTGGCCAGGCTGGTCTCCAGCTCCTGACCTCAGGTGAACTGCCCACCTTGGCTACCCAAAGTGCTGAGATTACAGGCATGAGCCACTGCAACCAGCCAATATAAGGGATTTTTTTAAAAGGTATATTGACTAAGGTGTTATGAAGATTTTTGGCTCTCAGGAGAAAATCTATATACTTCCAGAGAAAGGCCAAACAAAAGTAATATAATAGGGGAAACCTTAGTAATTGAACAAGGAAAATGAGGAGATGCTAGTCAATAAGAGACAAGTCATTGAAGACCTGGGAAATTAACAGACAAGCTTGAATTCTGGGCAAATAAAGTGAAAATTTGGTGAAAAGAAATCAATAGATTATTCCAATTGTTCCAAGTTTGCAGAAGTTGGCATACTTATGATGAACTTAATAAAGTGAAAACAGTCTAATATAGAAAATTGTTCTTGTAACAACAAAACTTTAAAAAAAGAGAAAGTAAAAAAGAATGACATGGAGCTGTTCCAACTGGGCATGGTCCAGAGGCCGGTAATCAGCCACTGGTTGTTTAGTGAGAGATTTCGTCCTCCAGTACTCAAATGTTTCCCTAAACTGGTGTCTAACTACACATTTGGCTTCCTAGGCTAATGGTTTGCCTGATTAATAGCTGTAAAAAATTGTGAGCAATTGTTTGAATTGTGAATGGATGGACATTGTTTTGAATACTTAAAATTAATGGACTACAGTCATATGCTGCCTAATGACGGCTCCAGTCAACTGCGGACATATAAGACGGTGGTCCCATAAGATTATGATACTGTATTTTTACTGTGCTTTTTCCAGATTTAGAAACACAAATATTTACAATGTGTTACAACTGCCTACATATGTAAAATAAAATTTTCAGCCTACATTTTCAGTACAGTCATATGCTGGACAGGTTTGTACCTAGGAGCAATAGGCTGTACCATGTAATCTAGGTGTGTTAGGAGGCTACACCATCTGTTTGTGTAAGTACACTCTATGATTTTCACACAATGCAAAACTGCCTAATGATGCATTTCTCAGCATATGGCCCCATTATAAAACAATGCATGGCTGTAAACTGATTTTTAATACTTTTAAAATACTTCGATTTATCCCCTGGGGACACAAGGTCTACCAGACACGCAGATTCAGAAGATTGAGAGCATTAACTGTGAGGGAAGACTCTGCTTTTTACCCCCAGGGTAAAGACGTGTTCCGCCGACACTTCCTGTACCAAAGCCTATGGAATTTCTATGAGTGGAAATATTACAAACAAAACTGTGTGTATGAGTCTTTTTGAATAGTAAGTTAGGCACTATAAAGTGTCCGTGGCTCAGTTTGAAACAAAAGCTTTGGGATCCATCGTGACACTGATTTGCACGTTCTCAGTAGCATCTGGAATGGAAGATGCAACAAGCCCTCTGCTCTTGCTCTGTGTGACCCTCCTCCTCCAGCGAAGTTTCCCTACTATTTATAAAAACAAATTGGGAATGTCATCTGGCCTTGTCAAGTGTATACAACACCCTTGACATAAGTAATTCCATCTTAACAAAAGACTCCATCTTACATTTCACAAAGCACTTTGCCAACAGGGGCCAAATGTTTCACCTGATCAACAAAGAGTGCATCCAGCCAGATAAGGGCATCACCAGGCACACTCCTCCACAATCAGTCCTCACCAAAGGACTCTGTGGCTATCAAACAGCAGGACTTCATCAGCTTGAAACAGCCATCTTAACAGACTCCATCTTGCTGTCACTGGTAATTGGCACCCAGAATCCACCACCAAAGGCTCTGCCCACATCAAAGACTCCTCCTTGCAAGACTGATGGGCCACCTGGGCCAGACCAGGAGATTGTTTGGGACTGGTTCATTAACCCTCTTTCCTATCCCCTTTCTCTTGGTGTTAAATGCTACTTTGTTTGTTGTAGATTTTGTTTTGTTTTGTTTTTTTGAGATGGAGTCTCGCGCTGTTGCCCAGGCTGGAGTGCAGTGGCGCAATCTTGGCTCACTGCAAGGTTCACCTCCCGGGTTCACGCCATTCTCCTGCCTCAGCCTCCCGAGTAGCTGGGACTACAGGCGTGAGCCACCACGCCTGGCTCATTTTTTGTATTTTTAGTAAAGACGGGGTTTCACCGTGTTAGCCAGGACGCTTCAGCCTCCCAAAGTGCTGGGATTACAGGTGTGAGCCACTGTGCCCGGCCAACATTTATATATTAATCAGGTATATTATGATGTATAGTTTGCAATATTGACTGACATGTGGAGTGGCTTGAGCCTGTGTGCCCGCAGCTCTGACCACTGAGTGACCAGGAAGTACTAAGGAGAACTGCCTCCTTGGGAAGTCCATGGAGCGGGTGGCTTTTATGATTTAAATAGCATCAATACAAATCTCATGTGGAAAGACAGCATGTACAGGCCTGATTATCTCTGACCTTGCACCACTCATGATACCAAGGGTTTGTCTGTGCCTCTGTGCCGAGTGTGCCTGCCTGCTCTTCCCATCAGTCTTCAGCTCCCTGGGGATGTTACCCCTTTGTTACAACAGCATTGAGCAGGTAACCCCAGCTACTTGGGAGGCTGAGGCAGGAGAGTAGCTTGAACCCGGGAGGCAGAGGTTGCCGTGAGCCGAGATCGCGCCATTGCCCTCCAGCCTGGCGACAGAGCGAGACTCTGTCTCAAAAAAAAAATAATAAAATAAAAAATAAATAAACTTTGCAGAAGATATTTATTTCATTTTCAACAGGAGTTTGACGATGTTCTAAATAATCTTAGTAAGGAATTCGAGGCCTAGAGACTGATTGATAATCCCTCAGTGAAAGGTATGTATCTGATTTCTTCTTTTTCTCTGATGCATAGGTTTACACAGAAAATTCCTAGCCATGAGTTACATCTTCCTGTACCCGGTCACATCATATAAAAGAATGATCTTCTACCATTGGAATATGTGTTCCTAGGTACCAGAGTCCCAATTCAGAACATATTGGTGAATCAACGGAAAGATACCTCCTCAGCTTACTAGAACCATCCAGTTCTGTCCCCGGCCTTCTGTGGTAGACCAGAATGGATATACAGCTCTCCAGTGAACGGCTTTCCTCCTGAGGGTCAGGGAGGAGTTAGAACAGTTCTTTTAGTTCACAGCTGACCCTGGCTGCTCTGTAACACTGCCGTCTGAGAATACTGTGAGGAGGACTGAGGACTACACAGAGTTATCTGAGTTTGTCAAATCAAAACAAGAGCCTGAATGTGTATGTGTGTCTGAAAACAGCCAGAAAGTGATAAGCCCAATTTTGCAAACCATGGACATATGTAGAGATGGTCATTAGAATTCCTTTTCAACTTTACTGAGATTTGGCTTTTTTCAAAATAAAAAGCCGAGGTTAAAAAAAAAGGTCATGGCCGGGCACGGTGGCTCACACCTGTAATCCCAGAACTTTGGGAGACCGAGGTGGGCGGATCACCTGAGGTTGAGTTCAAGACCAGCCTGGCTAACATAGTGAAACCCCGACTCTACTAAAAATTCAAAATTAGCCAGGCATGGTGCCACATGCCTGTAATCCCAGCTACTCAGGAGGCTGAGGCAAGAGAATCGCTTGCACTAGGGAGGCGGAGGTTGCAGTGAGCCGAGATCGCACCATTACACTCCAGCCTGGGCAACAAGAACGAAACTCGGTCTCAAAAAAAGAAAAAAGAAAGAAAAGGTCTTTGTTGAATGACCTGGAAGAGCAACTGAATATTTTTCCTATACAGGAGGAAGGAACTAACGTTATTTTCCTTCAAATATTGTCAGGACAACTCTCTATTATAGCTTGTGAAACACACTAAGTGTTCGTGTTACAAATCTGTGAACTTTCATTATAAAAATGGAGAAATATAAACTGCGCCTCTGAGTTTCATTACCCCAATACAAGTACAATTAATTTGATAGAGAATTTTTTTGTAATTCCCTTTCCTCTGTTAAAGTTTTAATTTATGTGACTGAAATCTTTCTATGTATAATCACAAGATGCAGTTAATTTGGTATAATCATTAAATTACAAGGCTATGTAGAAACTTGTTTTTAAAACTTGTTTCTTGAATAGATAGTACACTTTCTGTATCTCTCCATCAGATATCCCTCTACAGAGAGTTTGAATGTACATATTTCTTTTTAATAAACCAATTATGTCATACTTGTCTATATATTTTTCCCCAAATAATATATTATGAAATTTTTTTTTTTTAGAAAAAGTCTCGTTTTCACCCAGGTTGGAGTGCAGTGGCGCAATCTCAGCTCACGCAACCTGTCTCCTGGGTTCAAGCAATTCTCCTGCCTCAGCCTCCCAGGTGGCTGGAATTACAAGCATGCGCCACCACGCCTGGCTAATTTTGTATTTTTAGTAGAGTCGGGGTTTCACCTTGTTAGCCAGGCTGATCTTGAACTCCCAGCCTCAGGTGATCCGCCTGCCTCAGCCTCCCAAAGTGGGGGAATTACAGGCGTGAGCCACTGCCACCGGCCGATATCATGAAATTCTATCTAAAGACTCTGTGTGTGTGTGTGTGTGTGTGTGTGTGTGTGTGTGTGTGGCTACAGCTGCATGTGTATTCAAAAGCACAGTAGTGTGTTTTATATATTAGGCTCCCTGTCAATAATTTGTTTTCAAATTTTCACTAAAACACATGATGTTACAATAAATAGCTTTGTATAATGTAATTTCATATAATACATGTTCAGTTATATATGTGGAGTGAATTTCCTGGAGGTAGAAATACTGGATCAAAAAATATGTGCATTGGAATTTTTACAGATGTCATAGTTCTCCACAGAAATGCTCACATACATTTTTACTTGCAAGTCTCTCTTCCCCTTTTCTCCGGCCCATGGTGTAATCAAAACTTAAATGCATTTAATTGTTTTTTTACTCTACATACAGAATATATGCGTGTGTATTAGTGTGTGTAAATGTATGTGTATATACACACATATGCATGTTCACACAAAGAGACTTAAGAATAATAAAACACATCTGTACCCGTCACCTAGTTTATACAACAAAGAATAGGATATTAATAGTATCTTAGAAACTTTCTGTGGGCTTCTCCCTGATTGCTTTTCTCTCCCTTCGTCCCTGAAATAACTACTATTTTGTATTGATATATCTCTTTTTTTTTTTTTTTTTTGAGATGGAGTCTCACGCTGTCTCCAAGGCTAGAGTGCAGTGGCACCATCTCGGCTCACTGCAACTTCCACCTCCCGAGTTCAAGTGATTCTTCTGTCTCAGCCTCCCGGGTAGCTGGGACTACAGGCACCCGCCGACACACCTGGCTAATTTTTGTATTTTTAGTGGAGATGAGGTTTTGCCATGTTAGCCAGGCTGATCTTGAACCCCAGACCTCAGGTGATCCGTCCACTTCGGTCTCCCAATGTGCTGGAATTACAGGAGTGAGCCACCGTGCCCAGCCTATATATCTTTTTTTCTTTTCTTTTCTTCTTTTTTTTTTTTTGTAGAGATGGGATCTCACTATGCACCCCAAGCTGGTCTCAAACTCATTGGCTCAAGTGATCCCCCCATCACTGCCTCCCAAAGTGCAGGGACTACAGGCATGAGCCACTGCACCCAGCTTGTATTGATAACTTGTGTATACTTGCATTGTCTAGTTTTCTTGGTTTACAGACAGTATTTATAGATTAAGGAAGTTAGTCCTTTGTCTATGATGTCAGTTGCAGATTTCTCTCAGCTGTTTGTTTTGATTTTCTTCTTGTGGTCTTTGCCAAGTAGTCAAATCTTCTGTAGTTTTTGAATTTTGCATTATGTTTGGACAAATCCTCCCCACTGTGAGATTGTTAAAAAACAAAAAAACAAAAAAACTCCTTTAATGAATAGTTTTCTTTTTCTCTTTTCAATTGGTTTTTCTTTCTTTCCTTTTTTTTTTTTTTTTTTTTTTTTTTTTGAGGCAGAGTCTTACCCTGTCACAAGGCTGGAGTGCAGTGGCACGATCTCAGCTCATTGCAACCTCTGCCTCCCAGGTTCAAGCAATTCTCTTGCCTCAGCCTCTTAAGTAAGTGGAATTATAGGCATCTACCACCACACCTGGCTAATTTTTGTATTTTTAGTATAGATGGGGTTTCACCATGTTGGCCAGGCTGGTCTCAAACTCCTGACCTCAAGTGATCCCCCCTGCTTGGCCTCCCAAAGTGCGGGATTACAGGCATGAGGCACTGTGCCCGGCCTCAATTGTTATGTTTGCATAGATACTTTTCTGAATTTCAGAATTGGTAATCATTCCTTAGAATGGCACTCCCAACATAGGCTGATACTTATATACAGAGTCTGTGTACAGAGTCTATAGACAGAGTCTTACATCTTTCCTTTTTCAGAATCTCTATTAGAAAATGGCCAGTGTTGGCCGGGTGTGATGGCTTATGCCTATAATCCCAGCACTTTGGGAGGACAAGGTGGGCAGATCACAAGGTCAGGAGTTCAAGACCAGCTTGACCAATATGGTGAAACCCCGTCTCTACTAAAAATACAAAAATTAGCTGGGCATGATGGCGCGTGCCTGTAATCACAGCTACTCAGGAGGCTGAGGCAGGAGAATCACTTGAACCCGGGAGGCGGAGCTTGCAGTGAGCTGAGATCCCGCCACTGCACTCCAGCCTGGGCGACAGAGTGAGACTCTGTCTCAAAAAAAAAAAAAAAAAAAAAAAAAAAACAGAAAAGAAAAGAAAATGGCCAGTGTTAAATCATTAAAACCTTATACATGGGACTTCTGGTTCGCCTGGCGTTGTAGCTACAAATTTTACAGAAAACAGTCACTAATTCAGAATTTTTATTTTATTTTATTTTAGAGACAGGGTTTTGCTCTGTCACTTAGGCTAGAGTGCAGTGGCACAAGTCATGGCTCCCTGCAGCCTAGAACTCCTGGGCTCAAGTGATCCTCCCACCTCCACCTCACTCCTAAGTAGCTGGGACTACAGGCAAGTGCTACTATGCCTGGCCACTAATTCAAAATGTAAAGAATATCTGGCCAGGCACAGTGGCTCATGCCTGTAATCCCACTACTTTGGGAGGCTGAGGTGGGTGAATTACCTGAGCTAAGGAGTTCGAGACCAGCCTGGCCAACATGATGAAACTCCATCTCTACTGAAAATACAAAAAATTAGCTGGGCATGGTGGCGGGCGCCTGTAATCCCAGTTACTTGGGAGGATGAAGCAAGAGAATCACTTGAACCCACGAGGCGGAGGTTTCAGTGAGCTGAGATGGTGCCATTGCACTCTAGCCTGGGCAACAGGAGTGAAACTCTGTCTCAAAAAAAATATATATATCTGGCTTTAGAAGTATACTGAATATTTTAATATTAAAATCTGTTTTCATTTTTAAAGAGTGTTAATACCAGTTATAGAGAAAAATGTGGATTGACTACATCAAATTCTACCACCTGGAGATAAACGAGTACTGCTAACATTTTAATGTATTTTCTTTCTATTTATTTCTGTAAGATTGTATACATATTTTTATATTAAAAGTAAATTAGAATTGGGATATTTAGTATTTTAGATCCTGCTGATTTCATATTAAAGTTTGATACATCTTTCTGTGTCAGTACAAATCTAATCATTCTAATAGCTACCTGGCTGCAGGCTACTGGTTTCCTATAAATGAATTACCCAAGTTTTTATTGAATCCAGTTATATTGTTTATAATGTTTGCTTATCTGTACATACGATAGACAATACAGCCTGGTTTCAATCACACTTAATTCTGCTATTTTGGGCTGAAGTTTCCAGGAAAGTGCATTTCTATTGCCCAGGCTGGAGTGCAATGGTGTGATCTCGGCTCACTGCAACCTCTACCTCCCAGGTTCAAGTGATTCTCCTGCCTCCCGAGTAGCTGGGATTACAGGCGTGCACCACCACACCTGGCTAATTTTTGTATTTTTAATAGAGACATGGTTTCACCATGTTGGCCAGTCTGGTCTCGAACCTTTGACCTCGTGATCCACCCGCCTCGGCCCCCCAAAGTTCACGCTGGGATTACAGGCGTGAACTACCACGCCTGGCCAGAAAGTGCATTTTTTTTTTTTTCGAGACAGAGCCTTGCTCTGTCGCCCAGGCTAGAATGCAGTGGCTCAATCTTGGCTCACTGCCACCTCTGCCTCCCGGGTTCAAGCGATTCTCCTGCCTCAGCTTCCCAAGTAGCTGGGATTAAGGCGTGCACCACCACTCCCAGCTGATTTTTGTATTTTTAATAGAGACAGGGTTTCACCATGTTGGTCAGGCTGGTCTCAAACTCCTGACCACAGTTGATCTGCCCACCTCAGCGCCCCAAAGTGCTGGGATTACAGGCGTGAGCCACCACATCTGGCCAAGTATAGTGCCTTTCAAATGGAGATAATGCATAGAGATTGGGAGCCTTTTGATATATCTGTAGAACCCGGCCCAGCCACTTAAAAATAATCCAGGATCCATGGTCAGCAGTGAGAAAAGCGCTTGCATTAAAAAGTGGTTCCTGGCCGGGTGTGGTGGCTTTCACCTGTAATCCCAGCACTTTGGGAGGCCGAGGCGAGCAGATCATGAGGTCAAGAGTTTGAGACCAGCCTGGCCACTATGGTGAAACCCCGTCTCTACTAAAAAATACAAAAAACTAGCTGGACGTGGTGGTCTGCGCCTATAGTCCCAGCTACTCAGGAGGCTGAGGCAGGAGAATTGCTTGAACCGGGGGGCAGAGGTTGCAGTGAGCCGAGATTACACCACTGCACTCCAGCCTGGGTGATAGAGAGAGACTCTGTCTCAAAAAAAAAAAAAAAAAAGATTCCTATACAATTACTTGAGGAGAATTAAAAGAACAAATGCAGCTTGAAGTCTGATATGCAAAATTATGTTTGTATTGGATGAAGAGGGGCCATTAGGCTGATACCAGTTCAGGAACTGCTCAGGCCTGAGTCAGTGAATGTATAAAATCTAATTCCACCTGGAGAGAGGGGCACAGCTCAGAGCTTTCCTTCTAGAACTGTACCGACCAACACACTAGCCACTAGCCACGTGCTTATCTAAATTCAAACTGATTAGAACAAAATGAAATGAAAACATCAGTTCTTCAGCCAGCTGAGCACATTTAAGTACCCAGTAACCACCTGTGGCTTGCAGTGACCATATCAGATGGAGCAGCTCTAGAACACTGCCATCCTTTCCAGAAGCACTGTGCGAGGAAATCGAACGGACAGCCTTTTGCAAAATACGCTGGAGCCAGAAATTGGGTTGGGAGGATCCTATTAGAAAGCTATTTTTGTAGTCCATTTGAAGATGGTGTTAGTAAGACGGCTAAGAGATTGATGTGAGATGATATTCAGTTATTATAGAGTGTAAAATGGGATGCTGTAACTTGTGCCTTGGGAGACGAGGAGATAGAAGTGTCAGGAAGAGAAATACGGAGCACAGAGGACGAGCCAAGTGTAGAGGAAAGGTCCTCTGGGGATGTGCTAAGTTGAATACTTGGGGGTCTCCGTAGAAAGCAGGTCAAAGTATTGGTGCTTAGAATGCTCTGAGTCTTAGACTGATGAGTAGATTTTGGGGACAAGCCAGACAATGACTTTCTTTTGATTAGTTGCTTATTTGGCTGCTCTTTTATTTATTTTGGGAGTCTTTTGCTTTTGTTTTATTTTAACTTTTTTTTTTTGAGATGGAGTTTCACTCTTGTTGCCCAGGCTGGAGTGCAGTGGTGCGATCTCAGCTCACTGCAACCTCCACCTTCCGGGTTCAAGCGATTCTCCTGCCTCAGCCTCCTTACTAGCTGGGATTACAGGCACCCGACATCACGCTTGGCCAATTTTTTGTATTTTTAGTAGAGATGGGGTTTCATGATGTTGGCCAGGCTGGTCTCGAACTTCTGACCTCAGGTGATCCACACACCTCGGCCTCTCAAAGTTCTGGGATTACAGGCATGAGCCACTGTGCTCAGCCTTATTTTAAGTTTTATTTCATGACTAGATATACACAAGCCTATTAGGAAGCTTACTTTTTATAAAAAAAATTTTAGGTAAATTTTATATTGAGTCAAGTGAACAAATCTTAAGTGTAAATTCAATGAGCTTTTACATACAGTGCTTATCTACCAGTGATGTTACTACCTAGATCAAGATTCAAAAAATGTCCAACAGGCTCCAATGTCATCTGATACCCTTCCCAGATAGTACCTAACCTCTCAACAGGTAGCCATCATTCTGACTTTTTTCACTTTGTCACGCAGGCTGAAGCAATCCTCCCACCCCAGCCTCCCAAGTAGCTGGGACTACAAATGCGTGCCACCATGCTCAGCTAATTTCTTATTTTTTTTTTTTTATGTATTTTTGGTAGAGACAGGGTTCTGCCATGTTGCCCAGGCTAGTCTCAAACTCCTGAGATCCGCCTGCCTCGTTCTCCCAAATTGTTGGGATGACAGGTGCGAGATACCATGCCTGGCCCTGATTTTTATTACAAGATTAGTTTTGCCTGTTCTTGAACTTTATATAAATGGAATAACAGAGTATGCATCTGTTGATGTGAAGCTTCTTTTGCTCAAGATGAGGGTCATGAGATTTTTCCATGTGTGTCCACATCAGTAGGGATTTTATTATTGTTGCTTCTGTCTGTATCGTATCCCATTTGCTCATCTGTTCTCCTATTGGTGGACATTTAGATTGCTTCTAATTTTTAGTTGTTGTTGATGAAACTGCTGTAAATATTATTGTTCATGGTTTTGATGGTCGCATGCATTGGTCTCTTATGGATATGTACCTGGAAGTGTAATGAGTTCTAAGACGTGTGCCAATAAAATAGTATATCCAACAGCTCACATGTAATTCATGTATTGGCATTTTCTTATTTGTCACATGATGTGTGTGTGTTTGTGTGTGTGCAGAGATCTAGAGCATTTTGTAGATGTTGTATTAGTGGTAACTAAGTTAAAAAATAGAATGGCAAAAATGATCTCTGAAATTTTTTAAAACCTCTAAAATTATAAAATCCCTAGGAATTAATAAGAAATGTGAAAGATTTATGGGGAAGTTAATCATAAGACTTACTTCAGCCGGGCATGGTGGCTCATGCCTGTAATCCTAGCACTTTGGGAAGCCAAAACGGGTGGATCACGAGGTTAGGAGTTCAAGACCAGCCTGGCCAACATAGTGAAACCCTGTCTCTACTAAAAATACAAAAATTAGCCGGGCATGGTGGTGGGCGCCTGTAATCCCAGCTACTTGGGAGACCGAGGCAGGAGAAGCGCTTGAACCTGGGAGGCAGAGATTGCGGTGAGCTGAGATCGCACCACTGCACTCCAGCCCTGGGCAACACGGTGAGACTCTGTCTCAAATATACATATATTTGATATATATATTTTTATATAAATATATATAAAATAAGACTTAAAAGAGTTTAAAAGTGGGAAGACACACAATTTTCCTAAGTGGAACACTTGTATAAAGACAAATGCCAATTCTCACCTAATTTCCAATGTGAGTCCAAAAATAGTCTCTTCAGAATTGTCTCGGAATGCGAAAACTGTTTCTAAAGTACATGAAATAGTAAGTGTGAAAATAGCCAATAAAAGTGCCTAAAAGAAAAATAATGATATGGGGACTCCCAACCAGATATAGATAATAAACTCTTCAGTTAACAGGTTGGGATAGTAGGCTATACATTTAAGAATAAAACATATATCCTAACTGCAATAACAAATTCCAGGCTGGGCCCAGTGGCTCATGCCTATAATTCCAGCACTTTGGGAGGTTGAGGCAGAAGGATTGCTTGAGGCCAGGAGTTTGAGACCAGCCTGGACAAGACCTTGTCTCTACAAAAAAATTAAAAAATTAGCCAGGAATGGTGGCATGTGCCTGTAGTCTCAGCTACTTGGGAGGCTGAGGCAAGAGGATCGCTTGAGCCCAGGAGGTCAAGGTTGAAGTGAGCTATGATTGTGCTACTGCACTCCAGCCTTGGCAACAGAGCAAGACCCTGTCTCTAAATAAAATAAAGTAAAACTGTGGGTGGGACTGTAAACTAGTTCAACCATTGTGGAAGACAGTGTGGCAATTCCTCAAGGATCTAGAACTAGAAATACCATTTGACCCAGCCATCCCATTACTGGGTATATACCCAAAGGACTATAAATCATGCTGCTATAAAGACATGTGCACAGGTATGTTTATTGCAGCACTATTCACAATAGCAAAGACTTGGAACCAGCCCAAATGTCCATCAATGATAGGCTGGATTAAGAAAATGTGGCACATATACACCATGGAATACTATGCAGCCATAAAAAAGGATGAGTTCATGTCCTTTGTAGGGACACAGATGAAGCTGGAAACCATCATTCTCAGCAAACTATCACAAGGGCAAAAATCCAAACACCACATGTTGTCACTCATAGGTGGGAATTGAACAATGAGAACACTTGGACACAGGAAGGGGAACATCACACACCTGGGCCTGTCGTGGGGTCGGGGGAGCGGGGAGGGATAGCATTAGGAGATGTACCTAATGTAAATGACGAGTGAATGGGTGCAGCACACCATCATGGCACATGTATACATATCTAACAAACCTGCACGTTGTGCACATGTACCCTAGAACTTAAAGTATATTAAAAAAATTAAAAAATCATAAAAATCATAAAAAATAAATAAAAAAAGTAAAGTAAAATAAAAATAAATCCCAGATGGATTAAAAACAGAAGTTCAAACAAAATCCAACAGTGTGAAAGAGTTTACCAAAAAAAGCTTTTTAATTCTGAAATATAAAAGGCTTTTCTAAGCATGCAATAAATCCCAGATAGCCTAAAATGAAGGCTGAAATATTTAAAACTACATGAAATTAAAGACAAATGGCAAACTAGAGAAAATGTTCCATAACATATGTGACAAAATATTAATAGTCTTACTATAAAGAGTTCTAACACATCAATAAAGAAAAGACAAAGAATCCAATACAAAACAAGTTGAGAACATAAAAATGTATTTCACCTTGGCAGAGATAAAAATACGCAGTCCATATGCACTCCCTTCACTAATAATGCATGTGTTTAGTTCCTTGTTGACAAGGGTATAAAGAATCAGACACCACCACCATTACCTGGAAGGTGTGTATGTGAGTACAATCTCTTTGCAGGGCAAATTGGAAAAAAGATATATGAAAATGCATCGGTGTTTACCATATCCAGTTCTGGCACTTACCTCATGGAAAGAACTGGGCAGGTGCACAAATACATATTATGAGACATTTATTACAAAATTGTTATAAAAGGAGAAAAGGTCAATAGGGGAATGGCTAAATAAATTAAGAAACATTCTGTAGCTGTTAAACAGAAGACAAATTATATAGAGATAGAGATAAAATAAATTTACAAAATGACTGTAATATATTTTGAGTAATAAAATCAACTTCCATAAAAACTTTTAGATTTATATATCCTGAGAATTCCAGGCTAAGTAGTTTACACGGATCATCTCATTTAATCCTCAGAGCCCTGATTGCCTAGTATATCAAAACATTTATTACAAATACGTCTCTTCACTAAGAGCCGCCTTAAATGCACAATACAGCAATGGCCAAGGCTGTTGTGGAAAAATTTCCTGACTTTTATGGTTCAGTCTTTAATGAATTTTTATTATTTTTGTTTTATTTTACTTTTATGGAATTTCCAAACATATTAAAAGTGGGGAGAAAAATAAAATGAGTCCTCATGTGTTGCCAGAGTAGCCTCAGTGAGTGCCAGCGCCTGTCTGTCTCGTTCCAGCTCTACCCGACCTGTCCTGGAGAGCTCTGACCCAAATCGTGGACGCCGTCACTGCACCACGGACATTCCGGCGAGCAGCTCCAACGCCAAGCCACAGCCTCCCTTATGTACCACTTTGTTGTCAACATAATAGCTCTATTTCTTTTTGTTTGTTTGTTTGTGTTTGTTTGTTTGTATTTGTTTTTTGAGTTTCACTCTTGTTGCCCAGACTGGAGTGCCGTGGCGTGATCTCAGCTCACCGCAACCTCCACCTCCCTCAAGCGATTCTCCTACCTCAGCCTCCCGAGTAGCTGGGATTACAGGCATGCGCCACCACGCCCAGCAAAATTTGTATTTTTAGTAGAGATGGGGTTTCTCCATGTTGGCCTGGCTGGTCTCGAACCCCCGACCCCAGGTCATCTGCCAGCCTCAGCCTCCCAAAGTGCTGGGATTACAGGTGTGAGCCACCGCACCCCATCTCATAGGAGCTCTATTTATTTTTCTGCGCTTTCAAACTTATTCTGTGCATTTAACTGCATCTTAGTATTGTATAGTATGGACATAGCACAGATTTTTAAAATCATTTCTCTATTAATATGCATGTTAGCTGTCGATTTTTCACGGTAACAAGCTGTGCTGTAATAATCTTTGTACAATGCTTTTTCTTTCTCTTGTGGGGGTGGGGATGGGAGTAGGGTGGCGTATGTTGAATATTTCAGATAGATGCCCAGAAATGAATTGGTTGGATATTTAACAGACAGAAAAATAAAATAAAATTTACTTTTTATTTTTATTTTTTGATAAGGGTCTTGCTGTCTTGCCCAAGCTGGAGTGCAGTGACACCATCTCAACTCTCTGCAACCTCCGCCTCCTGGGTTAAACCTCAGCCTCCTGAGTAGCTGAGATTGCAGGCAAGGACCACCACACTCAGCTAATTTTTGTATCTTTTTGCAGAGAAGGGATTTCGCCATGTTGCCCAAGCTGGTGGGGAACTCCTGGGCTCAAATGATCTGCCTGCCTCAGCCTCCCAAAGTGCTGGGATTATGGGTGTGAGCCACTGCACCCTGCCCCAAATTTTTGTATGTGATATTTCTATGCTGTAATTCTGCCAGGGACTTTTCATCTCATTCGGACTAAAAGTCAGAGTCTTATAATGGCCTACAAGGGCCCCAAGGGTGATCTGGACCCTCATGTCCCACCTCCACCCCCCACGAGGGCATTATCTCCCATCTCCCCTCCTCAGACTGAACTCTCTGCTGCAGTAACTCCAACTCTCCTGTTCTTCAAACACACGACACGCACTGCCAGCCGAGGCCCTGACACACGCTGGCCCTTAGGCCTGGAATACCCTCCCGCAAACAGCCCCACGGCTCCTACCCATGCTGCTTCCATCTAATGCTCAATAACAATTTTAACAGGAATTTTTTAAACTAGAAAGCTGATTCTGAAGAAGGTATGGAAAAAAGACTGAATAAGAAAAGCAGGCAAAAGTATAAATCTGAGAAATACTTTATGCAAGTAATTAGCCCTACAAGATAATAAAACAATAATAATTAGGCTGGGTGCAGTGGCTCACGCCTGTAATCCCAGCACTTTGGGAGGTCGAGGCAGACGAATCACAGGGTCAGGAGTTCAAGACAAGCCTGGCTAATATGGTGAAACCCCTTCTCTACTAAAAATTCAAAAATTAGCTGGGTGTGATGGCAGGTGCTTGTAATCCCAGCTACTCGGGAGACTGAGGCAGGAGAATCGCTTAAAGCCTGGAGGCGGAGGTTGCAGTGAGCAGAGATTGGGCCACTGCACTCCAGCCTGGGAGACAGAGCGAGACTCCATCTCAAAATAATAAATAAATAAATAAATAAATAAACAAATAAAAATAGCATTGAAAACACAGTTTTACTAGAATATGAAGATAGAGACTCATCAATGAAATGGAATGAAGTCCAGTAAAAGACTCAAATACATATGGAAATCTAGTCTTGATAAAGGTGGTATTTCAAATCAATTGAGAAAGGTGGATTATTCAACAAATAGTGTTGCAACAAGAGGAGCTATTTGAAGAAAAAAATTAATTGTATCTCTACCTCACACTTTAAACCAAAATAAATCCCAATGTTCACATATTTACACTTCAAAATTGATACCATAAAAGTACTAAAAGAAAACACAGTTGAATACTTTTATAAAATTGGAATATATTAGCCTCCTCAGTATTTTAAACTCAAAAACAACAAAAATCACAGATGGATTTGACTTTTAAAATAATTAAGGCCGGGCGCAGTGGCTCACGCCTGTAATTCCAGCACTTTGGCAGGCCGAGACGGGCAGGTCACCTGAGGTCAGGAGTTCAACACCAGCCTGACCAACATGAAGAAACCCTGTCTCTACTAAAAATACAAAATTAGCCGGGAGTGGTGGTGGCATGTGCCTGTAATCCCAGCTACTCGGGAGGCTGAGGCAGGAGAATCGCTTGAACCTAGGAGGTGGAGGTTGAGGTGAGCCCAGATCGTTCCATTGCACTCCAGCCTGGGCAACAAGAGCAAAACTGTCTCAAAAAAAAAAATAATAATAATAATAATTAAAAATTTTCACATAACTAAAAATTTAAAATAATAAAAATGAAATAAATGTTAAATTAGAAAGCAAATATATGTCTCATATCATAGACAAAAAAACTAACTTAATCTATGAGACGCTTTTTCAAATGAATGAGGAAAGAAACAGGAAAATATGCAAAGAATGTAAGAAGTAGTTTACAAAAGAATGTAAATTGTTCTTAAGCTTATAAAAGATGTTCTTAATAAGGGAAATGCAAACCAAATCTACCGGAGATAACGTTTCTTACCCTTGAATTTGTCAGTAATTCAAAATGTTGACAACCTACTTCGGGCAAGGCTACGGAAGAAGAGGCCCGCTGGGACCACAGTCCGTGGGACCGCGAAGCTCTCTGGCTCCACCACAGTCCGTGGGACCGCGAAGCTCTCTGGCTCCACCACAGGGGCCTCTTTGTGTGTTCTTCCAGGCACTTCCACTTAGAGTTTCCTTTGTTAACGCCTAGTTAATGCTGATGCATTCGTCAGAGCCCAGTTCAGCATCCTCTCCTCAAGGAAGCCTTCCCTGACCTGGCTGCCATCCCCAGTCCTTCTCCTGCCCTGCGCGCTCATAACACTTAACTCACGGCACCTCTCAGAAACGGTTATTTATTCATCTGGCACTTGTTCTTCTCACTCAAAGTCAAAATTTACGAGGTCAAAATCTTTAGCGATCATTTCCTCCAATATTTGGCTCCTACTGGGTGTTAGTTGCATGGCAATTAAAGAATAAACTTTTAGTCATCTGTGCCACTTCATCACTTTCTCTCAGCCTCTGTTGTCTCAAGAAAATATAAGCGTCCTTGGGAGATTGTGACTGTTAAATAAGATGTCATAAACTCCATAACATAATGCATGACACAGAGTACACCCTCAAGGCAGGGAAGCTATACTATCATTTAATTATAATTATCATTACCAAGGCACTGTGTACCTGGTTGGGACAGATTAACATGTGCCAAGCTTCAGTTCTTGGTTTTTTGTTTTTGTTTTTGTTTTTGTTTGTGATGGAGTCTCGCTCTGTCGCCCAGGCTGGAGTGCAGTGGTGCGATCTCGGCTCACTGCAAGCTCTGCCTCCCAGGTTCAAGCGATTCTCCTGCCTCAGCCCCACTTGTTCTTACCTCTGCTCCACTACTGTTGCAGTGGCTATATTCTGTCGAAACTCTTATTTACTTAATATTTTACTTTCAGTGACTAACTTCTTTAAATTAAATGTCTACTTTAACCTCACACAAAATTAATCTCTGCAAAAGTATTAGTTTTTTATATATTTTCTGCAATAAATCGTTATCTAATAAAAAGTGTTCCTGGTAATCACCTAAAATTATCATGAGAAGATGCTACTTGACTCAGTCCTTGGGAAATGCTGAGATAAATAATCACTTGATGTTTATCATTCCCCTTCTTTGCATGTCTCTAAATTGTACCTATTAGAATTATTTATCTCTGTGTTTATCTTCATCATTAACTGGGATGTCTAAGGGCAAGGATTGTGACTATAAATTCTATTGCCGTTGATTACTAAGACACTTTCCCAGAACAGCAGCTCAATAAATATTTGCTAAATGAATTAAACAGTTTTTGAATGCCTACACTGATTAAGAAATATGGTAGACATGTTGGCAGGACTCAAAGAATAATCAGACAGAGATTCTTAAGAAGATAGCAAGTTATAAAGAAATATTTTTATTTTTCTATAAAAATATATATGTTATACAACTTATAGGTATGTTATACATATGTAGTTACTTTCCATGAATGTTAAGAGTAAAGATAAACAACTTTTTAGTTAAACATTACATTCAAGCTATACCTTGACAAACAAGGACGTGAACTGACGATGTATGTATATTTTTGCATGTGTTTGCTTGTATAGAGGTTACGTGTAAGCTTCCTACAAAATGCAAAAGTACAAAAGGTGTTGCAGTGAAAAGTAAGTTTCCCTGAAACCTCTGGTTCCATGTACCCAGTTCTTCCACCCAGGATTCCTTGTTACTAGTTTCTCCCCTCCAATACCACCTGGAGCTATTCTGTGCATATGGAATTAAGATTCCAATTTAAGATGTAGGGAGAGGCTGGAGAAAGGCAATTCCAAAACAGAGAATTACAAATGCAAAGCCATCGAGGTGAAAAAGTGGAGAAACATGAGGGAAAAAGTGAGGAAATGATGAGTGAAATTATGACCAATAGAGTAGAAAATAGTGAAGCAGGGTACTGTGGCTCATGCCTGTAATCCCAGAACTTTGGGAGGCCAAGACAGGAGGACGGCCTGAACCCAGGAGTTTCAGACCACCCTGGGCAACATAGAGAGACCCCAGACCCATACATTTTAAAAAATAAATTGGCTGGGTGTGGTGGTTTGTGCCTGTGGTCCCAGCTATTCAGGAGGCTGAGGTGGGAGGATCACTTGAGCCCAGGAAGTTGAGGCTGCAGTGAGCTGAGATTGCACCACTGCACTGCGGCTTGGGCAATGAGTGAGATCCTGTCTAAGAAAAAATAAAAAAGGAAGAAAGAAAGGAAAGAAAAAAAAGAAAGGAAGAAAGGAGGGAGGGAAGGAAGGAAGGAAGGAAAAAAGAAAAGAAAACGAAGGAAGAAAATAATGGCAAAAATAAGTTGGTAAAATGTAAACAATCCCTGGCAATTACAAAAATGTAATCATTAATGCCTTTAAAATGTGAGGATAATTAATAAATTTTACTTTAAAGAAAAGAACATTAAATTAATAGTGTGATATCACTTTTCAACTATAAATTATAATGATCTCAAAATGTGATAGCAATGTGTTGGCCAGTGTGAAGGACAATGGTGCTTTTATACATTGCTGATGGAAGTATAAATTGATATAATCTATGGAAGAAAATTTGCCAATATTCATTAAAATTTTAAATGCATTTACTCTTTGATATAGCAATTTTACTTCTAGGATATTGCTATGGTTTTAATGTGTCCCCTCCAAAATTCAGGTGTTAAGGGAGGGCCAGGAAGGGTCCTTCCCGTGTGAATGGAATTAAGGCATGTGTATATGTATGTGTATGTAAATTATATATATAAGGCCTTTGTGTGTGTGTATACACCTTTAAAGCCATATGTATGTATAAAATATATATATATATAAAGCCATATATATAAAATATATATAAAGCCATATATAAAATATATATAAAGCCATATATATATATATATATATAAAGGCTTTACCCAGGTTTTGGCTTCCTTGTCCTTCTGCCTTCTGCCATGTGAGGACACAGCATGTCCACCCCTCCAGAGGGTACAGCATCAAGGTGCCACCTCGGAAGCAGAAGGCAGCCCTCCCCAGACAACTGGCACCTTCACCTTGGACTTCCCAGCCTCCAGAATTGTGAGAAAATAAATTTCTGTTCTTAATAAATTATCTGGTCTCAAGTGTTTTGTTATAGCCACACAAGGAAAAATTATTTTCCAAACACTCATATGTATGAGCAATGTTATTCATACAAGAACATGTATTACAGCATTGTTTAAAAATCACAAAATTCGGCCGGGCACAGTGGCTCACGCCTGTAATCTCAGCACTTTGGGAGTCTGAGGCGGGTGGATCACCTGAGGTCGGGAGTTCGAGACCAGCCTGACCAACATGGAGAAACCCCATCTCTACTAAAAATACAAAATTAGCCGGGCATGGTGGCGCATGCCTGTAATCCCAGCTACTCGGAAGGCTGATTCGGGAGAATCACTTGAACCCGGGAGGCGGGGGTTGCGGTGAGCCGAGATTGCGACACTGCACTCCAGCCTGGGCAGCAAGAGCAAAACTCCGTCTCAAAAAAAAAAACCACAAAATCCTAGAAACTGAAATACCACCAATAAAAGATTGGTCAAATAAATTGAGGACACAGTTATACAAGGAATGCTATGTCGTTTTTATAAAGAAGAGAGAGTTTTCCCAAAGTTGGTATAAAATTACACCCAAAATACAGTTGAGGCAAAAGGTAGAATACAGGAAATGTGTACAAGATGTTCCCATTTGAAGGTAGAAAAAAGGATATCTATGGTGTGTACATACACACACATACGTCTATCTGTCTTTATATAGATATACACATTCTTAGGTGGGCTTATAATATCTCTAGAGAAAGACAAAATAAATAAAGTTGTGATTGCCTCTGGGAGTAGAAACCAGGTTCTATAGGGATAAAAGGAAAAGTTACTTTTCACTTTATACCATTTTGTGGCCGATGAATTGTATAGTCATTAAGTCAGCAAATATTTGCAAGTACCTACTAAATATCAGGTACTTTTGTAGGTGTTGGAGATAAAGTTTCTACTCTCCTGAAGTTTATACTGTAGATGTGCATGTTATTTAAAAAATTACAGTTCATAAGACAAATATGATCTATGTACTATAGCTAAAATAAATATTATTTACTTTTTAATTTCTTCTCACTACATAAATTACAAAGTAATTATTTTAACCCTTTTTCTTTTTTAAATCTAAAATTCTATTAGTCTTTTTTTTTTTTTTTGAGACAGAGTCTTGCTCTGTCACCCAGGCTGAAGTGCAGTGGTGTGATCTTGGCACACTGCAACCTCTGCCTCCCAGGTTCAAGGGATTCTCGTGCCTCAGCCTCCCAAGTAGCTGGAATTACAGGCGCACACCACACCATGCCCAGCTAATTTTAGCATTTTTAGTTCAGTTGGGGTTTCACCATGTTGGCCAGGCTGGCCTCGAACTCCTGACCTCAAGTGATTGACCCACCTTGGCCTCCCAAATTTCTGGGATTACAGGCGTGAGCCACCACGCCCAGCCAGTCTTTAACATAAAATACAAGCATTAAAAATTAATTACTTTTTTCACATCAGTTTTAAGTACAAGTAAAACTATGTATTCAAAATTACTTTTTATCGTAAACTTTTAAAAATTAAGAAGTCAAATCTCAAAGTTAAAAAGTTAGGGATCAGATAAAAGATACTAAAGTTAGGATAATAGATTTAAAAGTTTAAGAATGAAAGTCTCAACTGTGGTTGACTAATTTAAAGATGATTACACTGGTTCTTTCAGCAGGTTTTATGAAGCTGAATGAACAAGATGGCAGTGCAGGGGAAGCAGGAGGAACAAAGACAGTCCCAGTGCAGTGATCCCAACTTGGGTTCCAAGGTTTTTTTTTTTTTTTTTTTTGAGACGGAGTCTCGCTCTGTCGCCCAGGCTGGAGTGCAGTGGCGCAATCTCGGCTCACTGCAAGCTCCGCCTCCCGGGTTCACGCCATTCTCCTGCCTCAGCCTCTCCGAGTAGCTGGGACTACAGGCGCCCGCCACCACGCCCGGCTAATTTTTTTTTGTATTTTTAGTAGAGACGGGGTTTCACCGTGGTCTCGATCTCCTGACCTCGTGATCCGCCCGCCTCGGCCTCCCAAAGTGCTGGGATTACAAGCGTGAGCCACCACGCCAGGCCTGTTTTGTTTTGTTTTTGAGGCAGAGTTTCGCTCTCGTTGCCCAGGCTGGAGTGCAATGGTGCGATCTTGGCTCACTGCAACCTCTGCCTCCTGGGTTCAGGCAATTCTCCTGCTTCAGCCTCCTGAGTAGCTGGGATTACAGGCATGCACAACCACACCCAGCTAATTTTGTATTTTTACTAGAGACGGGGTTTCTTGGCGTTGGTCAGGCTGGTCTCGAACTCCCGACCTCAGGTATCCGCGCACCTCGGCCTCCCAAAGTGCTGGGATTACAGGCGTGAGCTACAGCACCTGGCCAGAGATGAGTTTTATAAGAAGACTAATGTAGGTAAAGAGTTCAGATTGTGCAGGTGAAGGGGCTAGATAAAAGGAAAATCAGGAGCTAGTTGTGACAGCACTTTGGAAGTGTTCTGGGGCTGGAAGGCATTTTGTTAGAAGTTTTTTTAGTTTTAGTTTTTTTTTTTTTTTTGAGAGAAAGTCTCGCTGTCGCCCAGGCTGGAGTGTAGTGGCGCAATCTCGGCTCACTGCAACCTCCGCTTCCCAGGTTCAGCAATTCTCCTGCCTCAGCCTCCCAAGTAGCTAAGACTACAGGTGCATGCCACCACACCTGGCTAACTTTTTTCTGTATTTTAGTAGAGATAGCGTTTCACTGTGTTGCCCAGGCTGGTCTTGAACTTCTGAGCTCAGGCAATCCGCCTGCCTCGGCCTCCCAAAGTGCTAGGATTACAAGCGTGAGCCACCGCACCCGGCCTAGAAGTTTAAGCAGTGAGCTACAAGAAAAGGCAGCAGGAAAGAAAAGTAGAAATATGGGTTATTATGAGGTCATGTAGGAACGACTTAGGGATGTTTATTTTTTGCAGATCAGTTAACTAAGGCCATGAAACTTGAATGTGTTTTGTGGTGTATCAAGAGATTTGGAAATGCACAAATAACATTCCACACACAATACACTAGTACCATATTGAATGTGATTGTTCTCCTTATTCAATTGGTTGAGTTAAATGTCTTTTTGTTTCATTGAGCTGCCTAATTGCTCCATTATAATTTGTATGTATTCCCCAAAAGACCAGTTTCCTTAGGATAAGATACAACGGAATAGCTCACAGAGATAAGCAAAGTATAGGTATCTTCTCCTCTTTTTCGTTGAAGTAGAAATTTATTTGTTTTTATGTTAAAATTGGATTCAATGGGGAGGCAAACTCTATTAAATTAAACCATAAAGAAGTTGCATGAATATGGATGGCTGGGGTGTTTGTCAGGTGACTTTCCAACTGTCTACAGAAATCTGAGCAGCAGAGAGGCAAAGTCAAACTTCCTTGGGGCAGTGCCAAGAGAGGGCCCGGGGCATGACAGTGCTTTAAACATTTGAGTCTTAGGAAAGCTGTAAGTCACTGGATGTCTATGCAATTGAGCTAGTGTAACATTTAAAAAGGGTCCAATGTTGTCTATTGCTAACTGTAAGAATTATATCCATGAATAAAGAAGATAGCTATGTGGGTGTATTAGTCCATTCTCATGCTGCAATGAAGAAATACCTGACACTGGGTAACTACAAAGAAAAGAGGTTTAATTGACTCTCAGTTCCACATGGCTGGGGAAGCCTCAGGAGACTTACAATCACGGCAGAAGGCACCTCTTCACAGGGCGGCAGGAGAGAGAATGAATGCAAGCAGAGGAAATGACAGATGCTTCTAAAACCATCAGATCTCATGAGAACTCACTCACTGTCATGAGAACAGCATGGGGGAAACTGCCCATGTTTCAATTACCACCAAGTCCCACCCTCACCATGTGGGGAGTATGGGGAGCACAGTTCAAGCTGAGGTTTGGGTGGGGACACAGAGCCAAACCATATCAGTGGGTCATATCTGAAGATGGCCAGAGATAACTTAGTTGTTGAGTTTGTTTAGGCTGTATAATCCCACCAGAAATCTTTGAATGTAGGGGCAAGCTTGGCCAAATATCTCAAGTATATCTGTGGAAAAGAAAAAGCTAGCCCCTATGTTCCTGACTTGAATAAATGTTAACTTCCTGTTTGAGAGACACAGCCTTAATTTAGGGAAGATGACCAAAATCAGAAAGAAACACACAAATCTCACTTTCTTTAATTAAAAGTGAAGTGAATCCAATGTGAAAACCAAAAACCACCAGGCACAGTGGAAATGACTGTCAGCAGGACCAGAGACCCTTTCGTGTTCTCTTTCCACTTTGAGGAGCGTATGGCTCATTAAGTGCTTCCCAAAGGGAAGGGTGCAGTCCATGGCTGGGAGATATAAGGAGGCAACAGTTCCTGCAGGCAGGCAGAGCGTGTCACTCACCAGCACACACACGTGGGGGAGACTGTTCTGAAACTAAACAGCTGTCCACTTAGGTCTCATCTGAAGCTCAGAAGTCTCCAAAATAGAATTAACCTGCAAAAAGTATATGCGAGAGATGCTCGCTCCAGATGGTTTTTGAAAAATAAGAACCTTCAGACAGTGGTGTGCTACTAATTTATTATTATTATTTTTGTTAATGATGGTGGTTATTCACCATGAATCATTCCTCTAAGGAAGTGCAGTTCATTTTGTTGTAAGGTTTGGCTTCCTTCCGTTTGTTTTGTTGTTATTGTTGTGATTACTGTTTCTGTGACATCCAAGTTTTGTGATCTACGCAGTTTTCTGATTTCTGTAACAAGATTGGGTTGTTGTTGTTGTTGTTGCTGTTTTTCATGAGACAGAGTCTCACTCTATTGCCCCAGCTGGAGTGCAGTGGTGCAATCTTGGCTCACTGCAACCTCCACCTCCTGGGTTCAAGCAATTCTCCTGCCTCAGCCTCCCACGTAGCTGGGACTACAGGCGCGTGTCACAACGTCCAGCTAATCTTTGTATTTTTAGCAGAGATGGGTTTTCACCATGTTGGCCAGGCTAGTCTTGAACTCCTGACTTCAGGTGATCCGCCCACCTTGGTCTCCCAAAGTGCTGCATGAGCCACCAGGCTGGGCCAAAATTAGATATCTTTGGTAATTTTCTTTCTTTTCTTTCTTTCTTTTTTTTTTTTTTTTTTTTGTTTGTTTGTTTTGATGGAGTTTTGCTCTGTTGCTCAGGCTGGAGTGCAATGGCACAATCTTGGCTTACTGCAACCTTCGTCTCCTGGGTTCAAGTGATCCTCTTGCCTCAGCCTCCCAAGTAGCTGGGATTACAGGCACCCACCACCACATTCGGCTAATTTTTGTATTTTTCCGTAGAGACGGGGTTTCACCATGTTGGCCAGACTGGTCTCAAATTCCTGACTTCAAGTGATCCACCTGCCTCGGCCTCTCAAAGTGCTGACATTACAGACGTAAGCCACCTTGCCCAGCCTTTGGTAAGTCTTTAATTTAGAAGTCATATCTGTGGTTAGATAGATTGGCCTTTTGGCAAAAGCCAGTCCCTTTTTCTTGAAATATTGAAGAATGTCAGACATACAGACATTATGCAATATATCTTGAAAAGTAATCCACGTGAATGTAAGGGGTCCAAAGCAGGCCTTAACCTGAATGAATCTTTATTCAAAATGGGTGCTTTTAAAAAAAAAAAAATTATCTAACTTTGCCAAAGTTATTCTCTGACATTTTCTAATTTTTGTGCATGTTTCCACATGTTCTTCATTCATTCCTCCATTCAGTTGTGCTCTTTTCAAACATACATGGAATTGCACTAGATACAGGGTTCTGCAACCTGCCTTCTTCACTAAATAATTTCTGCATAGTATTCTGTCTCCTTACACAGAGATCCTCTTGTCTTTAGTGACTGCATGATAGTTACATAACCAATATTCCACATTAGGTTTATTAAGCCCCTTCTTGAAGAAACAGTTTCTGCATTTTTGTGCCTATAAATATTGCTCGAACAGAGTCCTATAGTAAAATCATGAACTTGACAAATGTCCATAGAGTATCTCCAGATGTGGAATTGGTGGTCAAAGGAAAAATGCCAAAGTTTTAGAATTTACTACCAAGAATGGGTTGGTACTTCATTTTTACTACAATTTTCTGATATTTAAGGATGTGTTCTCAAAAAACGATTAGATATATTTACTGAAATCACTAAAGTCTCACCATCATTAGGCAATAATATCTCATTTGAATTAAAAACATTAGTTTTGTGAATGTGGTAACATTTTATTATATAACTGGTGATGAAATTACAGCTCAATTTAATAGTAGGGAAAGCATGAAATTTTTGTTTTTCTTTTTTATGTTGCTTTGTGCATTTTGTTCAATAATGGTAGGGTAAGTATTAAATTTAAGAGTAGGACAACTAAATATTACACCTTAACGTGATGCAATCATATAGTACAACTTATAAAATATCTGGCCAAAAATACTTACCTGGTAGCTAATGAAAGCTTTAGCTCTCACTTTCACATTATAAAAAATGCACATGATAACCAAAGCTAAATGACATCATGAGGAAACACTTGGACAAATCTAAAAAGTAGAACATTATAGAAACCGGACCAATCTCTTCAATATGTCAATATGATTTTGAAACAAAAAGGGGCTACTCTTTTAGATTCAAAATAAGAGGTATAACAAAATGAAAAACTTGCTATTCATTGTTTATCAGCTTAAACAAGGATGTGCTAAAAACCCTATAGGGACATGGCACAAGGCTACGGAAATCAACTTAAAAGCACACCCGCTTGTAAATTTGGGAATATTTGATCATCCAAATAATGACAAGAATGTATTATTAGGTTGATGCAAAAGGAATTGCGGTTTTTGTCATTAAAAATAATTGCGGCTGGGTGAGGTGGCTCATGCCTGTAATCTCAGCCCTTTGGGAGGCCCAGGGGGGCGGATCACGAGGTCAGGAGATCAGACCATATTGGCCAATGTGGTGAAACCCCGTCTCCACAGAAAATACAAAAATTAGCTGAGCGTGGTGGCGCATGCCTGTAATCCCAGCTACTTGGGAGGCTAAGGCAGGAGAATTGCTTGAACCCGGGAAGCAGAGGTTGCGGTGAGCCGAGATCGCGCCACTGCACTCCAGTCTGACGACAGAGCGAGACTCCGTCTCAAAAAAAAAAAATTGCAAAAACTGCTATTACTTTTGCACCAATAGAAAATCTTAATAAAGGCCAGGCGAGGTGGCTATGCCTGTAATCTCAGCATTCTGGGGAGGCCGAGGTGGAAGGATGGCTTGGGGCCAGGAATTCACCACCAGCCCAGGCAATATAGTGAGACCCTGTTTCTACAGAAAAAAAAAAAAAAAAAAAAAAAATTAGCTGGGCACAGTGACACGTACCTATACTGCCAGCTACTCAGGAGAGTGAGATGGGAAGATCACTTGATCTCAGGAGGCCAAGGCTGCAGTGAGCCGAGATCATGCCACTGCACTCCAGCCTGGGTGACAGAGCAAGACTTCATCTCAAAAAAAAAAAAAAAAAAAAAAAAAAAAGCACAGACACTTGGCAGCTAAATGCAATGTGTGTGCCTTGATTAAACTTTGAGTTGGAGAAAAACAATCAAACAAACAAACCTAACTATATTAGGACAAATGGGAACATTTAAATATGACTGCATATTACTGTATAATGTAGTACTGTTTTTAGTTCCTGAATGTGAAACTTACAGTGTGGTTTTATAAGCAAATGTACCGGTTCTTGGGAGGTTTCCACTAAAGTATT
The DNA here is from genome assembly GCF_006542625.1 of Nomascus leucogenys. Classification (NCBI taxonomy): domain Eukaryota; kingdom Metazoa; phylum Chordata; class Mammalia; order Primates; family Hylobatidae; genus Nomascus; species Nomascus leucogenys. The sequence continues at coordinate 108,470,680 of NC_044387.1, read as the reverse complement.
TAGGAAAAAAGGGCATGTCGCCTGCAACTAACAGGCATGTAATGGTTCACCCGTTCCTTCACCCCTGCCAAAAGTGTGGTAGACATGCGTATACATATGTACACATATATGTATGCATATGTATGATGTGTGTGATAGTTTGTATGTGTATACTTCACATGTTAGTGTGTGCGTGCCTATGCATGTGTGTTTGTGGAGACAGAGAGAGGGATCACAAAAATGTGACACAATGTTAACAATTAGTGAACGTATAAGAAAGGTATAAGGTATATTAGTTCACTCAGGCTCCCATCATAAAATACCACTTACTGGCTGGCTTAACCAGCATAGATTCATTTTCTCGGAGTCCCGAAGGCTGGAAGTCCAAGCTGAGGGTGTCGGCGGGGCCTTCCTTTCCTCTGAGGCCCCTCTCCTTGGCTCTTGCAGCTGCTTCACAGAGCTGTCCTGGTGTGTGTCCAAATTTTCTCTTCTTACAAAGGCAACAGTCAGATTGGATTAAGGTCTACCTAATGGCCTTGTTTTAACTTCATCACATCTTTTAAGATCCTCTCTCCAAATACAGCCGCATTCTGAGATACACAATTTAGGACTGCAACATGCGAATTTTGTAGGGACACAGTTTAGCCCATCACAAAGGGTATTCATTGTACTATCTGCAACTTTTCAGTGGGTTTCAACATTCTCAAAATAAAAAGTTGTGGGAAAAAAAATTAAGAACCTGGCTGGTCCCATCTACTTCTCTAAAATCAAATTATTTTGAGAGTCAGAAATATTTTGGCATGTGTTAAACATTGACTAAACTACTCAGACGAGCAGTATAAGATATTATGGGAAGACTATTTTTTGAAAGAAAAAGAATCAACAGAAGCTGGACTGTGTTAGTCAATTTCTATCTCATACCAACAGCCCCCTACACCACACACACACATACACACACACACACACACACACACACAAACATCCTGCAAACTGAAGCACAGTTTTTGAAATTCAAAATGAAAAACTGCCCTATTATTTTGGCAAAAGTCATAAGTTCTTCATTAACTTATTACATTTAATGCCTTATTGATAAAGAATATTTGTAATGTGACACAGGTCAACATTATGACAATGCCCATTGTTATAATTACAGTCTTCAGATTTTAAAAATGTTTCTATTTTGAGATTTTTTCCATTATAATTTAGCTATAAATTGAATAAATATAATGGCATTCACCTCTCATTTCCAATTTCTCTTGATAGTTTTCAGTCCTAAAGCTTTTTCACCTCAAGCTGTGATGTGTCAGGTTTTATAAGCTCTGAGTATTGTCAGCATTGCCGGTGTGTGGATGGGAAGACCCTAGAGAAAATCGAGGCTCTGTAGAAAAGGCTGGTGATTCAGGAAGTGATGCTCATTCCTCTGAGTGCGGGTTGAAGCAATGCCCCAGCACGAGAGGTGCTCTCTCTTTTAAAATGACATAAAACAGAGGTCTTAACTTTAGTATGAGACGCTTTCTTTGAAAACCTCCAGAAACCATCCCAGTTTCAGATTTCATGAGTTGTCTTAGAAATTTTTTTCACATGTATTCAAAAGTTTTAATACTTCAAGAGATCAGAGGAATTTTACTAAGTTGCAAATATATCTTTATTCCCTGACTCCTTTTTCCAAAAGTATTTTTTCTGATTATAAAGTTAGAATATTTTTGGTAAAAAAAAATTTCAGAAATAAATGTATAAATGAAGTGAAAATTCCTGCATAATACTCTACCTAGGGATCAGAGAATTGTTAGTATTTTATTAATGAATTATTCTAAAGTCTGGTAAATAAAAGAGTAAAAGATTTATCCTACTTTTCCTGTATGAACTATATCTCAGAATAGCTAAAGGGTGAATTCTGGGTCAAATCCTGACCTAATTTGTTGCCAGTCTTTCTTATTTCTTCATTCATATATTTACAGTTCTTTAGATACTGCTTTGGCAGTGTTCTACCAATATTAGCATGGGGTGCTGCTGTCATTTATTCTACATTCTTCAAAATGAATCTCATTTTGCTCGGAAGATTTTAATTTTTATTTATTTATTTTATAGACTCTTGGCACCTTTAATTATACAAAATCAACTTGTTTCAAGATACAAAATAAATGTCGACATGTAATTAATGAAAAAATATGTTAAAAAGAAGACTATACAAATACCCAGACAGGCCGGGCACGGTGGCTCACGCCTGTAATCCCAGCACTTTGGGAGGCCGAGGCGGACGGATCACGAGGTCAGGAGTTCGAGCCCAGCCTGGCCAACATGGCGAAACCTTGTCTTTACTGAAAATACAAAAATTAGCCATACATGGTGACACACGCCTGTAATCCCAGCTACTCAGGAGGCTGAGGCAGGAGAATCACTAAAACCTGGGAGGTAGAGGCTGCAGTGAGCCAAGATTGCACCACTGAACTCCAGCCTGGGCAACACGGCAAGACTGTCTCAAAAGAAAAAAGAATACCCAGACATATGCTGTATTTCCACTTATACATGTGCGATCAATAATCATCAACACACTCACGTAGAAATTGACTTCATTTATGAATGAAGGCCATATTTTGTAGATATTTTAAGGATGTCAGGATACTGCGGAAGCTGGAGAAAGGAGCTGAGGAGCAGTCCGTGCTGGCCACACAAGAACTATGTTTATTTAGCTGGTGAGTACCTAGAGTCGTAAATGACAGCAATCAGGCTCACAAACACTCAGAAATGGGAATTAAGGGTTTCAGTGTAGTTATAAAGCTCATAAAAAGTCCGATTAGACTGAGGTACATTTACTCAAAATTTTGAGATGCATTAAGTGGTGGCAAACAAAATAACTCCTCAGACAAATGCACATTGTTCAGTATACACAGTATTGCAGGGACGGAGGGAGAAGAATGTGCCTTAACTGGTGAAATCCACCAAGCTGCATATCAGGATTCTGTCACACCAGTTTGAAGACATGGAAATGTTCTAATATAATATCACATTATGTTTAATTTGGCTAAAATACAGCCTAAGGTTGCCTTCTCGTGTTAAAAGTTTATTACAAAGATTTTTCACGTAAACATGTAGACTTGAACTCCAGGACTAAATATGGTGTGATTATTTTGCTTTTAATCTGTCAAGTAGCTAAAAATTGACCATTCTAAAACTACAACAAAGAAAAAGTTGAAGTAGTGTGGCTCGTATGGTTGAACCATTTCTAATGGTTAACTGTTAGCATTTAACAAATTCAAAGAGTTAATGAATCCTTGCTTTCATTTGGTTTTGCATGCCTCAGCTAGGATGCATAATCACAAAAGGCAGCAGACACTGACAAAAGCTTGCTCAGAAGTTTGTAATAGCATGTTGTAAATGTCCCAGGCATTACGTTTTAAATCAATCATCTACTAATGGTTTCAAATTTCCTGTATTATCAGCAGACCACAATCTTTATAATATTGATCTTCAGAATAGATTAAGCTTTTCCTTGTATCCTAGCACATGAACATTATTTTAAGATTTCATGTGTGCTTGAATAATTATTGTATTTTTTCTGATTGATAGGCATGAAATATTTTCTTTTTTCTTTCTTTTTTTTTTTTTTTTTTGGAGATGGAGTCTCACTCTGTCTCCCAGGCTGGAGTGTAGTGGTGCCATCTTGACTCACTGCAACCTCCACCTCCCAGGTTCAAGGGATTCTCCTGCCTCAGCCTCCCGAGTAGCTGGGACTACAGGTGTGCACCACCATGCCTGGCTAATTTTTGTATTTTTAGTAGAGATAGGGTTTCACCATGTTGGCCAGGCTGGTCTTGAGCTCCTCACCTCAGGTGATCTCCCGCTTTGGCCTCCCAAAGTGCTGGGACTACAGGCTTGAGACACCATGCCCAGCCATGAAATATTTTCTATAGCTAATAATTCAAACATTATTTTTAGGGGTTTATTTTTAAATTTTAGACTGATCTTGAAAATCATAACCTAGGAAGTGTTTTGGATTTCTATTTAAATAAAAGTAGATTTAGACAAGCTCAGAAAAAAAGTACTAGCCTTTTGCATACAGTTTATTGATACCGTCACAGCCAGGGTAGAGTAAACCCCACACGCGTTTACTTACTCTTACTCTCTGCCTCTCAGATTCCCACCCTCTCTGCTGTAGCTTATTAGCTTTCAGAGCTGGTTAGGTCTCCAACTTATCACTTTAATTTCTAAAGGCACATAATGAATTTTAACCAGTTTCAACTAACCATTGTGAGAGAGTGGGAAGATCCTTCTGCTTTTTTTTATTTTTTCTGAGACGGAGTTTCACTCTTGTTGCCCAGGCTGTAGTGCAGTGGTGTGATCTTGGCTCACCACAACCTCCACCTCCCGGGTTCAAGCGATACTCCCGCCTCAGCCTCCGGAGTAGCTGGGATTATAGGCATGCGCCACCACGCCCGGCTCATTTTTTTGTATTTTTGGTAGACAGGATTTCTCCACGTTGGTCAGGCAGGTCCCGAACTCCTGACCTCAGGTGATCCGCCCACCTCGGCCCCCAAAGTGCTGGGATTACAGGCGTGAGCCACCGTGCCCGGTCATCCTTCTCCTTTTTAGTTCAAATAAATCTCATGCAAGCTAGTAAGCTCATGTGAAGAAACCCGGAGGTGGAGGCACAGCAGGATGGGAGTAACTGATGATCTAGACATCTGAAGCAACGCGAGGTTTAAAGTCCTATGAACCTGTCGATTCAATTGGTCTTACTTATGACCTAACAGCTTAATAACATTCACTTGTGAGGAGTTGCTGGGTGTTTGTGAATTTGTGATGGTGAGGTGAAAGGTGGGAGAGAATGTGGGAGGCAATTAACCTGAAGGGTGGAACTATTTTCTTTCTTTAAGGGTTGTTCAAGCAGCACTTATTAACATGCCGTGGAACATGCTTGCAGTGACTGAGCACCCATGGAAAGAGGGGTTGCCAGGAAGCCCAGAGCCCCTGGTATTTATATGCCAAGCTTACCAGAGTGGGAATAGCAATTATGTCTTTCTGTTTTGGGAAAAAAAAACAAAGGAAAATACCCACTTCTTTCCTCTGCCACTGGTCTTTCCAGGGCTGACTTTTTCATTGTGTTGGGAGCACATCCCACCAGGAGGGCTGCCTGTAGCACAGTCAGATGTCTTCTCGTGGAGTGTCCATGAAGGGCTCCAACACGTCCCATGCAATGGCAGCCACACCAGAACTAGCAGGAGTCACACCCTGGGGAGCTTTTGGGACCTTGTTTGATATATGGGTTCCCATCCGTTCTGCTCCTGGATTTATTATTATGCCATGCCATGCCGCAACTGCCAATTTTTAATGAGTTTTGCATCCTGAACACTCAGTTTAATGCCAGAGAATTCAGAACAGGGCCCTTTGTTTTGGTGCTATATCCCCAGAGGTAACCCAGTGGTGTTTACTGATTCACTGAATGTTATTTTGACCTTCCAGATCCACGTTATTCTCAGGGCTAGGAGTCATCCACTGCACCCTTTCCTTTCGCTGCAAAGACTTTTGGCTTTTAGGACAAGTGAGCCCTACTGTTGCAGAGAAAAATCACAGCATTTTCTTGTTCTAATCACAGTGACCAACTATGATACTTTCAAGGTGAGAATCACTTGATCTCCATATTGGGGTCAGCAGAAATATATTTCATCTTTAAAGGAAAACAACCAGATTTCATCACAGAAGAGGGTTTTTAGAGTGTGAAAGCACTTCCTACCCAGAATATGCACTTATATACTTGTTTAATAATAGAAAAAGAGGTTCCATGGAGGAATTGTCACTAGTCAGGGTTCTGCAGGAGACCAGATGGCCAGGGAAGAGGCTTTGGGGGACCAGCTAGTGGCTATATGCAAATACCATTCTCATTTATTTATTTAGTTAGTTTTTAGACAGAATCTCGCTCTGTTGCCCAGGCTGTAGTGCAGTGGCATGCTCTTGGCTCATTGCAACCTCCGCTCCCCAGCTTCAAGTGATTCCCGTGCCTCAGCATCTGGAGTAGCTGGGATTATGGGTGTGTGCCACCACGCCTGGCTAACTTTTTTTTTTGAGACGGAGTCTCGCTCTGTCGCCCAGGCTGCAGTGCAGTGGTGCGATCTCGGCTCACTGCAAGCTCCGCCTCCCGGGTTCACGCCATTCTCCTGCCTCAGCCTCTCTGAGTAGCTGGGACTACAGGCGCCCGCCACCACGCCCGGCTAATTTTTTGTATTTTTAGTAGAGATGGGGTTTCATCGTGGTCTCGATCTCCTGACCTCGTGATCCGCCTGCCTCGGCCTCCCAAAGTGCTGGGATTACAAGCGTGAGCCACCGCGCCCGGCCACTTTTTTTTTTTTTTGAGACGGAGTCTAGCTCTGTTGCCCAGGCTGGAGTGCAGTGGCACAATCTCGGCTCACTGCAACCTCCACCTCCCGAGTTCAAGTGATCCTCCTGCCTCAGCCTTCCAAGTAGCTGGGATTGCAGGCGCACACCACCATGCTCAGCTAATTTTTATATTTTTAGTGGAGACGGGGTTTCACTGTGTTGGCCAGGCTGGTCTCCAACTCCTAACCTCGTGATCCGCCCGCCTCAGCCTCCCAAAATGCTGGGATTACAGGCATGAGCCACCACTCCCGGCCAACTTTTGTGTTTTTAGTAGAGAACGAGGTTTCACTATGTTGGCCAGGCAGGTCTTGAACTCCTAGCTTCTAGTGATCCGCATGCCTTGGCCTCCCAAAGTGCTGGGATTAAAGGCGTGAGCCACCATGCCCAGCGCCATTCTCATTTTAAACTTCGGTGAGCACAGCACTCTAACCTCTCAAAGAAAAACAAAAACACAGCATTACTTCTGAAACTTGCAACAGTTACTCTGTTCTCATCACCATTTGACTGGTATTGGTAATCTACTGCTGTGTCATAAATCACTCTAATCCTTAGTGTCCTAACACAACAATTGTCAACTCACGATTCTATAGATCATCATTGGAGCGAGACGGGATACTTTGCTGGCTATTTTTGGTGAGGCTCACTTATGCATTTGTCTTCAGTTGCAAATTCTGGTGGTCAGTCAGTGGACTGGTGAGGGCTAGTATATCCAGATGGCCCCACTCACCCTCTGGGAGTGGCTTTTTTTTTCTTTTCTTCTCTTTTTTTTTTTTTTTTTTTTTTTGAGACGCTGTCTCGCTCTGTCGCCCAGGCTGGAGAGCAATGGCATAATCTCGGCTGACTGCAACCTCCAGCTCCTGGGTTCACGCAATTCTCCTGCCTCAGTCTCCTGAGTAGCTGAGATCACAGGCGCCCGCCACGCCCAGCTAATTTTTGTGTTTTTAGTAGACACGGGGTTTCACTATGTTGGCCAGGCTGTTCTCGAACTCCTGGCCTCAAGTGATCCACCCACCGTGGTCTCTCAAAAGGCTGGGATTACAGGTGTGAGCCACTGTGTCCGGCCCTGGGAGTGGCTTTCTATCGGCCAGGGTAGGTTGGTTCTCCTCCGCTGATCTCATTCTCCGACAAGATAATCCGATGTGTTCACATGACAGTAGGGCTCCAGGACTAGCAGGAAGCAAAACCCCAACGTGAGTTCTTCTTAAGCCTCTTTATCATGTTTGCTAATTTCCCGTTAGCAAAAGACATGTTAGTCAAGCCCAGACTCAAAGAAGAAAATGGACTTCAGCTATTGATGGGAGAAGATAACAATCGCATTGCCAAGGGACATGTATTAGCGATGGCAAAAAGTCATCTACTAAGTCGCTACTGCTGACTTAGCTTGAATATTCACAAAACACTAAGAAAATATGAAAAGTTAAGCTCAGAGAATTAAAGTTATTCATCTAAAACCAGACAGCACCTGGTAGTGGCATTGGCCAAACCATTTATATCAGTCTTCAAAGACTGTTAAAAAAAGAAAAAAAAAAATCACCAAACCTCAAAGTTACAGTACCAGGAGGAGACTTCCTCTCTTCCCATCTGAAACGCCCCCGCAGGGTGTGCAGTGGGGGGTGGCTCTGGCTCGCTTCCCGCTGCTCAAACCTCCAGGGGAGCTTTGTGCGGCGCCCACCCCACGGCGGTGTCTGCGGTGAACGTTTAGGGCTCCTGAAGCCCCGGGGGCGTGTGTGTGTTACCCGGTGCTCTCTTAGTTTGCACTTAGTCTACAGGCGGCTCGTGTTAACCCGCTCAACGGACCCCCTTCCTTATCGCAAGGACAGAGGGATTTCTGGATCCCGGGTTCTTGCCTTGGCGGACCTGAAGAATCGGAGCACACGTGGGCTTGGAGAATGCGTGTCAAGTGTTACCGAGTGGAAGCAGCTCTCCCACGATCGGGAGCCAGAAGGGAGAGGATCTTCCCCTGGCTCCCCTCCGACTGCCCGGGCCAGACTCCGCCTGGTCCTGCCGGTCAATGGCCTGTCCGTGTGCGGGTATTTTCTTCTGCGCGCCTGAGCCTCTCGACCTCCTCTCCACCACCATTGGCTGTTGCGTCTTCTGCTGACGTGTCCTTTCAACGTCGGGCGGCCTCTGTGTCTGCCTTGCTAGCATCTTGGGTTTTTATAGGCCCACGAAGGGGCCATGGCAGGCCAGGGTGGTTTTGGGAAATGCAACAACATTTGGGCAGAAATGCCTGTCCTCACCTAGGTCCGTGGGGGCGCAGCGCTAGCCAGGGACCACGCCCTCCTTTACCCCGCACTTCCCTTCCCCACTTCCGAATTATTTAAAGGGACCACGCTCTTTTCTTCCCAGCACTTCTGTATCACATGCACTACCATTAAAAAAAACATAAGCCGGCGCAGTGCTCACCTGTAATCCAGCACTGGAGCCGAAGCGGTGGATCACGAGTCAGAATCGAACACGTGAAACCCGTCTCTACTAAAAATACAAAAATTAGCGGGCGTAGTGCGGCGCCTGTAATCCAGCTACTCGAGAGGCTGAGGCAGGAGAATGGCGTGAACCGGCAGGCGGAGCTTGCAGTGAGCCGAGATTGCGCCACTGCACTCAGCCTGGGCACACAGCGAGACTCCGTCTCAAAAAAAAAAAAAAACATACATAAATAGTTGACATTTCTGCAATGTCATGTAAAGATCTACACAAGTACAGTCTAAATTGCCTGCCTGGCATGCCCCATGCCTGTCCCTTTTTTTTTTGAGATGGAGTTTTGCTCTTGTCCCCCAGGCTGGAGTGCAGTGGCGCAATCTCAGCTCATCACAACCTCTGCCTCCCGGGTTCAAGCGATTCTCCTGCCTCAGCCTCCCGAGTAGCTGGGATTACAGGCGTCCGCTACCACGCCCGGCTAATTTTTTGTATTTTTGGTAGAGACGGGGTTTCATTGTGTCGGCCAGGCTGGTCTCGAACTCCTGACCTAGTGTTCCACCCGCCTCGGCCTCCCGAAGTGCTGGGATTACAAGCGTGAGCCACCACGCCCAGCCGAATGCCCGTCCTTCTGAGATGTTTGCTGACCCTAAGCCCTCTGTGTGGAAGTCCTGTAGGCTCCTTTGCGTGTATACATATATTCCAGAGGTCACAATCATACCACATTGTGTCTATTAGACCGTAAGCCTCATCAAGAGCATTGTGTTTATCAAGTGCCTGACAGTAGCATGTATAGAGATGGGGTCTTGTTCTGCCACCCAGGCTGGAGTGCAGTAGCAGGATCGTGACTCACTGTAGCTTTGAATTCCTGGGCTTCAGTGATCCTCCTGCCTCAGCCCCCTTGGTAGCTAGGACTACAGGTGCATGACACCACGCCTGGCTAATTTTATTTTTTTAATTTCCTTTTTTTTATTTTTTATTTTTTTTTTGAGACAGAGTCTTGCTCTTGTCACCCAGGCTGGAGTGCAGTGGCGCGATCTTGGCTCACTGCAACCTCTGCCTCCCGAGTTCTAGTGATTCTCCTGTCTCAGCCTCACGAGTAGCTGGGATTACAGGAGCCTGCCACCACGCCCAGCTAATTTTTCTACTTTTTTTTTTTTTTTAATAGAGATGGGGTTTCGCCTTGTTGGCCAGGCTGGTCTCAAATTCCTGACCTCAACTGATCCACCCGCTTCGACCTCCCAAAGTGCTGGGATTACAGGCGTAAACCACAGCGCCCAGCCTACAAATTTCTTTGTAGAGACAAGAGTCTTTCTGTGTTGCCCAGACTGGTCTCAGACTCCTGACCTCAAGCAGTCCTCCCACCTAAGCCTCCCAAAGTGCTGGGGTTACAGATATAAACCATCTCGCCAAACCTAGTGCATATTTGTTTAACAAATGAACAGTTAACAACTGTTAGCATTTACTTTCTTCATTTAGAGGTATAATGGCAATATCTCAGATAAAAATGTTTATATGTAGGCAGTGGGCAGCTTTTTTTTTTTTTTTTGGTAATTGCTATATAAAAAGAACCCTGTAATACACAGAAAATCTAGCACATGAATAGAGAAGAAGAGACAAATCTCCAATAGGGAATTCCAAATAGTGTATGTAAATATTTCCCAGCTCGATGAGGTGGAGCTGAATTCCCCTCTCCCCTGAGTGTAGGTGATGCTAGCAGCTTGTTTCAAGACTGTGGAAAGGAGGTGGAGGAGTGGTAATTTTTCAGGGAGAAACCTGACAAGCAGTCCTCAGCCAGGCAGTCAAGGTGTTAATTGCATCAGGCAAGAGTCATATTGATGGCATGCACCCGGATATGATATGGTAAGAATGCTACTTCAGGCTGGGCGCGGTGGCTCATGCCTGTAATCCCAGCACTTTGGGAGGCCAAGGCAGGTGGACCACAAGGTCAGGAGTTCGAGACCAGCCTGGCCAACATAGTGAAACCCCGTCTCTACTCAAAATACAAAAGCTAGCTGGGCGTGGTGGTCCACACCTGTAATCCCAGCTACTCGAGAGGCTGAGGCAGGAGAATCACTTGAACCCAGGAGGTGGAGATTACAGTGAGCTGAGGTGGCACCACTGCACTCCAGCCTGGGGACAGAGCGAGACTCCATCTCAAAAAAAAAAAAAAAAAAACGACAGAATGCTGCCTCAGCGTCGTGATGTTCTCCCCGATCACCCATAACCTCAGTCTATTCATAAAAACATCAAACCAAGGTGGAAGAACTTTGTATAGGGGCCTGGCCAGTACTCCTGAAACTGCCAGGGTTATCAAAATGGGAAGCCTGAGAAATTGTCACAAACCAGAGGAATGTAAGGAGACACATATCTAAATGTAATGTGGGATCCCGATGGCCTCCTGGAACAGAAAAAGGACAGAAGGGAAGACTAGTAGATTGAAATAAAGTGTGGGGTTTAGTCAATAGTAATACATCGGTGTTGGTCTTGGGAGGTAACAAATACACCATCATAATGTACAATGTTAACAGTGTAGGGAATTGGGCGTGGGGGTGCGTTATCTTCTCATCTTTGCTGTAAATCTAAAACTTTTCTAAAATTAAAAGTTTATTTAAAATTTAGAAACTATTTTAGGAAAACAGAGAAGGCAATAAAAATAATAAAACAAATTAAGAAACGATCACAGCTTACAAGTGAAGAAAAAGAGTTCTGAGGCAGTTTGCATCCTATAGAAGTGAGAGGAAGTGAATAGTAAAAGAATGTATGATGCCTTGAGCTTTACTTATACAGTGAGAGGAAGTGAATAGTAAAAGAATGAATGATGCCTTGAGCTTTACTTATACAGTGAGATAGAAGTTCATCCTAAATTAAGAAAAGTTGGCTGGACGCGGTGGCTCTCACCTGTAATCCCAGCACTTTGGGAGGCCGAGGTGGGCGGATCACAAGGCCCAGCGATCAAGACCATCCTGGCCAACATGGTGAAACCCCGTGTCTACTAAAAATACAAAAAATTAGCCGGGCGTGGTGGCGGGCGCCTGTAATCCTAGTGACTCATGAGGCTGAGGCAGGAGAATGGCGTGAACCCAGGAGGCAGAGGTTGCAGTGAACCGAGATCGTGTCACTTGCACTCCAGACTGGCGACAGAGTGAGACTCCGTCTCAAAAAAAAAAAAAAAAAAAAAAATAGAAATAAGGAAAAGTCATAGAAAGATTAGAGAATGTGATCTATTTAGAGAAACAGGTCAATGCGGCCACATTTTCCTGTTACGAGAACTTTCCAAGAGGTTATGAAACAATGAAGAAGTGTAAACTGATCTCAATTTACCAAAGTTAAGTGAGCAGGCCGGAGCCTGGGTAGCTGGGGGCTTGGTGTGAGAGGGAGATTTGCTTTGCACTGTAAATCATTTTGTTTTTCTACTTTTGTATTGGGTGCATGCATGTATTACCTACTCTTAGAAATTAATTAACAGTTGGCTCTGTTTAGAAAAAACAAACATAGCTAAATCTGCTTCTGTCAACCATAAATGACAAGATTAAACCTGGTAAGCTATACAAGCAGTGGCCAGGTAAAGTAAGCTAGAGAGCGGATGCCTTCTCATGCCTGGCAGAATTTTAAAATTGAGGCTACTTCAACATCTGAATCATGCCAAATAATATAACCAGGGTTAAAAAGAAAAACCTGCTACAGTCTAAAATCTTTTCATCGTGAGTATTAAATATTAGCAAAACAAAAAGGCAATTTAATGGTATTAATCCCAGCACTTTGGGAGGCCAATGCGGGCAGATCACCTGAGGTCAGGAGTTCGAGACCAGCCTGGCCAACATGGCAAAAACCCATCTCTACTAAAAATACAAAAATTTAGCCGGGCGTGGTGGTGGGTGCCTGTAATCCCAGCTACTCAGGAGGCTGAGGTAGGAGAATCGCTTGAACCTGGGAGGCGGAGGTTGCAGTGAGCTGAGATCGCACCACTGCACTCCAGCCTGGCTACAGAGCAAGACTCAGTCTCAAAAAAAAAAAAAAAAATTCTTATGATAAACCTCTAACCTCTCATAACTATGACCCCATGAGAAAAATAAAATCTTGTAGAAATTTAATCAACCTAAAGGTTAAAAGTTTCTTTTCTTTTTTGTTAAGCTTATCTTTTCTTTTTACTTTTTTCTTTTTTGAGACAGGGTTTGTTCTGTCACCCAGGCTGGAGGGCTCATTGCAGCCTTGACCTTCTGGGCTCAAGCAATCTTCCCACCTTCACCTCCTGAGTAGCTGAGACTACAGGCATGTGCCATCACATCCACCTCGTATTTTTTTTAATATATATATTTTTTACTTTTGTAGAAACAGTCTCTCACTATGTTGCCCAGGCTCATCTCAAACTTCTGGGCTCAAGTAATTGGTCCGCCTCGGCCTCCCAAAGTGCTGAGATTACAGGCATGGGTCATTGCGCTTGGCAAAGTTAAAAGTTGTGCCAGGAAAATTATTTTTGGAGTATTTTGAAGAAAATTTTCAACACTTCATATCATGAGGAACTATTTTATTTATCTAATAGATAAGGAAAATTCGGAAACATGATCACAATGCCATCATCACATCTAAAAAATGTATAATAATTCACTTCAAACGATTTTTCTCTATAAATATTTTTACCATTAATTTTTTTCTTTGTAGCACACCCATGTACTCTTGGAGGGTATAAATTAGTGATTTTCCTGGAGAGATATGCCTACGAAGCAGGCAACTGGGGTGAGGAGTGGTTGAAGGGACTTCGCTACAAACAAAGGCGTCTTTGCTGCTCTAGCCCTCAGTGCTTTGAACTGTAACATCCTCAGTCTTCACAACACAATTTAGCTCTTCATTATGAATTACCTTTTATGCTCAACTTACGTTCAGTTTGCTCCCCAACTATGGTAAACGTGTTGGAGATAATGAATTTTTTTTTTTTTTTTTTTTTTTTTTTTTTTTTTGAGACAGAATCTAGCTCTGTCGCCCAGGCTGGAGTGCAATGGCGCAATCTTGGCTCACTGCAACCTCTGCCTCCCGGGTTCAAGCGAGTCTCTTGCCTAAGCCTCCCGAGTAGCTGGGATTACAGGTGCCTGCCACCACGCCTGGCTAATTTTTGTATTTTTGTGGAGATGGGTTTTCGCCATGTTGGCCAAGCTGGCCTTGAACCCTTAACTTCAGGTGATCCGCCCGCCTCGGCCTCCGAAAGTGCTCGGATTACAGGCATGAGCCACCGCACCCCGCCGATAACACCTACTTATCAAGCTTTATTTTACACTGAGCTAGAGTCAAGCTCTCGATCATTATTGCCTTCTTTGCAAAAATTCTTTGAAATCTCTCATCTCCGTTATTCATAGTTGTCTCCGGTAGCATTTCAGAATACATATAAAATTAAAAGATGAAATTAAGGATCCATTTTTAATTGAGAGATTTCTGGGTTTTTTTGTTTTTGTTTTTTTCAGATGGAGTTTCACTCTTGTCACCCAGGCTGGAGTGCAGTCGCGCAATTTCGGCTCACTGCAAACTCCGCCTCCAGGGTTCAAGCGATCCTCCTACCTCAGCCTCCCCAGTAGCTGGCATTACAGGTGCATGCCACCACACCTCGCTAATTTCTGTATTTTTAGTGGAGATGGGGTTTCACCATGTTGGCCAGGCTGGTCGCAAACTCCTGACCCCAGGTGATCCTCCCAGAGCCTTGGCCGCCCAAAGTGTTGGGATTACAGGCGTGAGCCACCGCACCCGGCCTCTGTTTATTTTTATAAGCAGGGAAAAATAAAGCTTTTTTTTTTTTTTGAGGAAATATTTTATGTTTGTTGTTTGGTCCGAGGGAAAATGTGCATGTACAAACAAGAGCATCAAGACACCTACATCAAAACGTCAAGTCCCTACTGAAGGAAGCCAGAGTGAAGAATTACCAGAGACTGTTGGCTGCATGTCCCTCACTCTTGCCGAAACAAAGAAAAAAGGCAACAAGAAAACCTGGAAAGTGAGCCGAGATCGCGCCACTGCACTCCTGCCTGGACGACAGAGCGAGAATCCGTCTCAAAAAAAAAAAAAAAAAAAAAAAAAAAAAAAAATCAGTTGAGAGACCATTAGGTTGAGCTGGCCCCAATCCGTCGAGTTCCTATGTCAGCAAACGGAAACAGTGCTCAGTGTGAACAGTAAATTCAGCTTAACCAACCTCTTTCTGCAAACGTCTTATAAAAGTAGTCCCCTCGACTCCCCCCCTTGGTGGAACCCAACTGCTTGCTGTCTGGAGCTGCCCAATTTGTGAATAGCTTTTTGCTCAGATAAACTTTAAAATTTTAATATCCGTAAATGTCTTTTAAGAGAATCCACCTGCGTGCCTTTCAGCAGGTCCCTTTGTCGGTGCTGAATGGAATGGGAAACCACAACAACATACAAGAGCAGGCCCTCTGTGTGGGTGCCATGACACTCTGTGCCAACAGTGCTAAGAAAACTCCCACAATCGCAAAGACCTCTTCTGCCTCTGAGCGCAGGAGGAACTCGCTTCTTCCAGGGGCGGTCAAGTGATCTTTGTGAAGCATTCAGATTTAAACCTAATCTTTAAAAATCTGGATTTCGATAAGTGATTTGCAATTTTAAATATTAGTCAATAGGATGGTATATCATACCATCATAATATACTATCACATAAGAGGAAGACCTTTTGTGTCAGTTAAAGAGAAAACGTAAAATCGTGCCAGGCTTGGTGGCTCACACCTATAATTCAAGCATTTTGGGAGGCCGAGGCGGGTGGATCATCCGAGGTCAGGAGTTTGCGACCAGCCTGGCCAACATGGTGAAACCCCATCTCTACTAAAAATACAAAAGCCGGGAGTGCTGGTGCACGCCTGTAATCCCAGCTACTCGGGAGGCTGAGGCAGGAGAATCGCTTGAACCCGGGAGGCGGAGGTTGCGGTGAGCCGAGATTGCGCCACTGCACTCCAGCCTGGGCAACAAGAGCGAAACTCCGTCTCAAAAAAAAAAAAAAAAGAAAAAAAAGTAGTCTCATTGGTTTCAGTAGCTGCTTAATCCCTTAAAAAGGATAGTAATAAAAATAACAATATTAAACACATATAGCACTGTTCTAAAGACTTCTGCACATGTGGACACTAATTGCTCACAGATAACCCACAGAGTTGGTGCTGTTCTTATCTTTATTTTACTGATGAGAAAACTGAAGAGCGTAGAAACTCACCCACAATCGCCAGCCAGTAAGCGGCCAGGATTGAAAACCGTAGGGTCGGGGGCCGAGACCCTCTCAGGCTTACAGCCTCTCAGGGAAAATGGTAATCGAACTTCATTTTGAAAAGGCCAGTGTTAAATATTCAGAAATGCCATATTGTTTGCAGATTTTTAGAATGCTAAGGTAATTACTTTAAGCAACTAAATAGAACCTAATAGGAATACTCCTAGAATCTACAGGTTTTGTGTATAGTTTTGTGTGTCGTATATCTTGATCTACTTCATTATCTACTGGGACATCAGAGGCAATTTGTTTCTTCAACTTTGTTTCCTTAACCTAGATCTGGGCATAGAATCATCATGATATTAAAAATTAAAAATTGAATTATTTGATCCCATGAATATTTGTAAAGAAATAAAATCCGTTGTTGTAAATAAAGTTTTATTGAAACAAGACTGCTTTAGAAAAAAACAAAAAACAGAAAACTTCACATCTGTGTGACAACTTTATTTCTCAGATCCACACAGTGTCTAATTTTATCCTAAATCTAAGCAAATCAAAATCAAGCAGATGCTATTATTATTATTATTTTTTTTTTTTTTTTTGAGACTGAGTTTCACTCTGTTGCTCAGGCTGGAGTGCGGTGACGCGATCTCGGCTCACTGCAACCTCCGCCTCCCTGGTTCAAGCGATTCTCCTGCCTCAGCCTCCCCAGTAGCTGGGATTACAGGCGTGCACCACCATGCCCGGCTAATTTTTGTATTTTTAGTAGAGACGGGGTTTCACCATGTTGGCCAGACTGGTCTCGAACTCCTGACCTCAGGCAATACACTCGCCTCGGCTTCCCAAAGTGCTAGGATTACAGGCGTGAGCCACCACGCCCGGCCTATTGTCAATATTTTACAGATGAGAGGTTGAAGCGCAGAAACGAAGTGCATTTCCCTAGATGGCTCGGCGAGTTGGAGGGAAAGGAGGGTCAAGAGCGCAGCTCTCCCAGCGCCAGGCTTTCATCCTCTTCGGAGGAAACCACTTTCCTCGTTGAATGTCTCCTGTTGTTTCCTTTTGTTTCTTTTTAAGGCACATTTCTAGAAGGATTCTTGACAATAGCCTTAGTTTGTCTGTGTCTTGGAGATGTGGAACTCATTTAAAGTGCATTTTTAGTAGTTTATACAATTATTTGTACATACTTGGGACTTTTCGTGGAGTGGAGCAGCGATGGAGCTGTGTGCTGCATTTGCATATCCGCATGGGCAATGAATAGTAATTAGGTGGTTGCCGAATTCGTTCAACTTGTGTGACTGTTGGGCAGGCCGACAAGGGCAGAGAGGTGCCCCCCGACTCTGACAGGAAACTAATGACAAAAACCTTAACCGAGAGAAAAATAGCTTCAGCCTGGGTAAAATGGTCCTAGTTCAGAGTAATTATCATTAGTAAGTGATTAGAGAGGAGCTTTCTAAAGTGGGCTGATGGGCTATTTGCATCTGAATCACAAGAGGCATTTGTTAATCCGGTGAGTTTCACCCTGGCTAGGCTTGAATCCGAAGCTCTGGGCTGGGATCATGAATGTATAACATCATCTAACTTCAAGAGGAAGCAATAAAATAAAATTAGTTAATGAAAGACAATTTGTAGTTGTTTTCGAATGTCTACAATCTTCAGTTTTAAAAACACGGTGGATAGAGCCGGAGCGACACTCCCCCTTGCCTAAGGAAGGGCTGCACTGACTGGCTTTCTTCCCAGGACGCGGTGTGGACAAAGGATCTTACGGTGAGATGAGAAACCTGACAACACACCGCAGTCCGGGATCAAGGCCCACACCCCCGCGCTCAGCCGCGGCCGTCCTTTCCGCAGGAAGCGAGGAGGATGGCACATCATCCTCAAAACTCCTGTTCCACACCCGAGCCGTCAGATCCTGTGACTCTACCTTCAAAAGAGAGAATCTGAGCACTTTTCACCTGCTCAGCTCAGCCCTGCTGCAAGAAAGCCATAGGCATTATGTAAGTGAGTAAGCAAGGCCAGTGTTTCAGTAAAACTTTATTTACGAAAAACAGGGAGGATGCCACCTTTCACCTGCAGGATGTAGTTTGCCAACCCCTGCTTTGGCCTAACTTATAAACAGAAAGGTTTTTTTCTTTCTTTTTTCTTTTTTTTTGAGACAGAGTGTCTCTCTTGTCACCCAGGCTGGAGTGCAGTGGGGCTCACCGCAACCCCCGCCTCTCAGGTTCAAGAGATTCTCCTGCCTCAGCCTCCTGAGTAGCTGGGATTACAGGTGAGCGCCACCACGCTCGGCTAATTTTTGTATTTTTAGTAGAGATGGGGTTTCACCATGTTGGCCAGGCTGGTCTCGAACTCCTGACCTCAAGTGATCCGCCTGCCTTGGTCTCCCAAAGTGCTGGGATTACAGATGTGAGCCACTGTGCCCCACTCAATTGATTTTTGACTGAAGTGTCAAGGTAAAGGGAAAACATAATCATTCAACAAATAGTGCTGAACAATTAGATATCCATAGGCCAGACATATGTTAAATATAAATAACACATATTTTCTATATAAACTCAAGCATTAGCTAACACACACACAACCTCAAAATAAACCACAGACCCAAGTGAAAAAATAGGGACCCATGTCCTCAGGATGTCCCGAGGGCTGTGACATGGGCAACTGGTCTCTCATGTTTGGCTCAGAATAAATCTCTTCATATATAAAAAAAGAATAAATAAGATTATAAAATGTCTAGAAGAAAACAGAGAGAAAAATTCCTTGTGTTTATAAGTTAGGCCAAAGCAGGGGTCGGCAAACTATGGCTGGCAGATAAAACAGGGCCCCGTGCCTATTTTTGCAAATAAAGTTTTCCTCAAACAGAATCATGCTCATTCACTTACATAATTGCCTGTGGCTTTCACACTATAGTGGCTGAGTTCAGTAGCTGCAACAGAGATCATATGAACCACAACATTTAAAAATACTCATGATCGCCGAGCGCAGTGGCTCATGCCTGTAATCCCAGCACTTTGGGAGGCCGAGGCGGCGGATCACCTGAGGTACGGAGTTCAAGACCAGCCAGACCAACATGGATAAATCCAGTCTCTACGAAAAATACAAAATTAGCCAGGCATAGTGGCGCATGCCTGTAATCCCAGCTACTCCGGAGGCTGAGGCAGGAGAATGGCTTGAATCTGGGAGTTGGAGGTTGCAGCAAGCCGAGATCGCGCCATTGCACTCCAGCCTGGGCAACAAGAGCGAAACTCCGTCTCAAAAAAAAGAAAATACTCATGATCTGGCCCTTTATAGAAAAAGTTTGCTGACCCCTGGGCGAGACGATTTCAAATGGAAGCACAGGTACATAACAAAGAAACTGTCAGAAGTGCCGGTACTGTCTTACGTGATTCTCTGGATCTCCACACTCCCACGTCTCTGAACCCACCTACTCTACTATCTCCCCCAATTCCCCCACCCAGCTCACGGCTCCGGGCGTGCTTTTGATGGGATTCAACGTAGCTGGCAATTCTTGCCTTAGGGCCTTTGCCCTGGACAGTCCTGGAACACTTTCTACCGATACTCACTAGGTCCTCACTTCCTTCCAGTCTCAGATCCGACTTCACTTTTGTAATGAGGCCTATATTTACCACCTGTCACCTTTGTCACTCATGCTGCCCACTCCCTCAACACCTATTCCAAGCCAGTTCTTTTTCTTTTTCTCTCCATAGCACTTACCATCTTCTCATATTCATTTAAACTTGCTTTTTATTTTTTGTTATTTATTTGTTTGTTTGTTTGTTTGTTTTGAGATGGAGTTTCGCTCGTCACCCAGGCTGGAGTGCAATGGTACAATCTCTGCTCACTGCAACCTCTGCCTCCCGGGTTCAAGCGAGTCCGCTGCCTCAGCCTTCCATGTAGCTGGGATTACAGGCACCCGCCACCACGCCCAGCTAAGTTTGTAGTTTTAGTAGAGACAGGGTTTCACCATGTTGCTCAGGCTGGTCTCGAACTCTTGACCTCAGGTAATCCGCCTGCCTCGGCCTCCCAAAGTGCAATGCTGGGATTACAGGTGTGAGCCACTGCGCCCGGCTAAACTTGCTTTTTAAAGTGTTTTTTATGATTAAAATGAGATGAACAAAGTATAATTTCATGAATCACAGTGTAGTGCCGTATAAAGAGGTTTTTTTTTTTTATAGCTTTTGTTGTTGTTTATTTCAATGCTCAAAAGGGGGAGAATAATGAGAACAGCTCTCACAGGGAATCCACTCCATGGAGGAGCGAGGTCCATTAATCACAGAGTAAGTGAGTTCTAATTTTATTGAAGTCTAGTTGGTCAGTTAGGATGGCAGCAGGCCTCTGTAGCCGTAAAGTTGAATCTAAGTGTGAGGTGTCTCTTTCTAGGTGTCCCTTTCTAGGAGAGGTTCTTTGGAGAGTGAATTTCAGCAATGCAGCATGGATCCACTGTGACACAAGGTCCCTGATGCCAGCCAGTGGTGCCAGTGTTGGTGGGTACGGCTTCAGAGACTTGCCTGAAGGTTGGCAGACAGTATTCTTGCCAGGGCCTGAACTCTCAATGTGCCTGTCAAAATCTCACATTTTCTGTGTTTGGGGTCCAGAGATTGAAGCCAACAACACATATGTGACCTGATAAAGTGTGACCCAGCATTCTCGTGGGGAAGATTACACTCCATGTTTTTATCACAGGAAAACGTTGTCACTCATGTAGCAAATTACGTGTTTGAACTCATTTCAAAGCTACATAATAAAGTCATTTTTCGGCCAGGCACGGTGGCTCACGCCCCTAATCCCAGCATTTTGGGAGGCCGAGGCAGGCAGACCACGAGGTCAGGAGTTCGAGACCAGCCTGGCTAACACAGTGAAACCCCATCTCTACTAAAAATACAAAAAAATTAGCCAGGCGTGGTGGCAGGTGCCTGTAATCCCAGCTACTTGGGAGGCTGAGGCAAGAAAATCGCTCGAACCCAGGAGGCGGAGGTTGCAGTGAGCCGAGATTGCGCCATCGCACTCCAGTCTGGGGGACAAGAGCAAAGCTTCGTCTGAGAAAAAAAAAAAAAGTCTTTTTTCAACTCCCACCTTTCCAAAAGGTAAGCTCTATGACTGTGGGAACTGTTATCTTACAAAGCACTAAGGGTACTTTTCATGTTGGAGATGCTTCCTGTGTATTTTATCATACTTAGCTTTCACGGAGACATTTAGCTAGTGCCTATTATTTGCTTTGATAGAAAAGTATTATCCCTATGTATCATTATCTAGCTTAATAATTGCTACAATTTACGACATGCCCGTGAAGAGGCCAGGTGTAAAGCCCCACATCATCTTATTCAACAGTCACAGTAACCTGGACACATCAACTGTTAGCACAGTGTTGCAGAGTCACCTGGTAATTTGCTGAGGATCACACAGTTCACTAAATTGCAGACGAAATATTCAAACTGGATCCCTCATGATGTCCTTGCTTTGTTCAGTGCTTTACATTCCGGAGACACTAAACTCCAGAACATCGGCAGGCATCCACTCACAACAGCAACATAACTGTCTCTAAAAATGCCGATAGAATTTTATTTGAGGTTCGCCAATTTCTTTATATTGATACCTGGAAAATGTAAGTATTAAATTTAAAGAGTATACTAAATAAATTATTATGTTACTATATTAATTCATTATTTGTTGGTGTATAAATTGCAAAGGACCAAAATGCCTTTTCCAAAACCCTTGAGGTCAGATATTTAGAATTCAGAGTGTTTTTTTGTTTTGTTTTGTTTGAGATGGAGTCTTGCTGTATTGCCCAGGCTGGAGTCAGTGGTGCAATCTCAGCTCACTGCAACCTCTGCCTCCCAGGTTCAAGTGATTCTCCTGCTTCAGCCTCCGGAGTAGCTGGGACTACAGGTGTGTGCCACCACACCCAGCTAACTTTTGTATTTTTAGTAGAGATGGGTTTCACCATGTTGGCCAGGCTGGTCTCCATCTCTTAACCTTGTGATCCGCCCTCCTTGGCCTCCCAAAGTGTTGGGATTACAGGCGTGAGCCCCCGCACCTGGCCTCAGAGTGTTTTTTAGAGACAGGAGACAATCCATGCACCATCTATCAGTTCTCCTAAGATGGATTTGGGGCAATGTTTTATCATTATACATATTTCTGCAGGAGAATGTATAAGTATTCATACTTAATGGGATATATAAAGATTGTAGAAAGCTTTGCATATGTTTTGCTACCAAATGAGGTCAGAGAAGTTTTGGTCTCAAGCCCCTCAGCCTGCCAGCTCTGTTTCCTCTGGCAAATTATTAAACCATCACGTGCCTCAGTTTCCCAATCTATACAAGTGGTATCTACATTCTCGCATGGCAAAGATGTTTAAGGTAGTATATGCATGGATGTAAAGAGTTAGGCTGGGCATGGTGACTCACACCTGTAATCCCTGCACTTGGGGAGGCCGAGACAGGTATATCGCTTGAGCCTAGGAGTTCAAGACCAGCCTAGGTAACATAGTGAGGCCCTGTTGCTAAACAGGTAGAAAAATTAGCCAGGTGTGATGGCATGCCTGCGGTGCCAGCTACTTGGGAGGCAGAGGCAGGAGGATTGTTTAAGCCTGGGAGGTTGAGGCTGTAGTGAGTGGAGGTCGTGCCACTGCATTCCAGTTTGAGCAACAGAGTGAGACCCTGCCTCAAAAAAAAAAAAAAAAATTAGACTTTAGTAACTGCACACAGTAAGTGCTCAATAAGTGCTGGCAAAGGGTATATGTGTTCTGTGGCAGGAAATGAGAATGATCAACAGGCTTTTCTTCAGTAAAATGTTAGAATACTTAGTTCTCTGACAGAATTACAAAATAATTCCACTCTTCATAATATAGAGCTTTTGTTTAATTTGTCTTAACTTATAATTTATGGAATATCAAGAACACCTAAAAGAGTGCCTCCAGGGTCAGTTTTTCTTTTAATGCCATTTCCTTGCTTCTTTTTGATTCACAAATAAACCACTCAATATGCCTCTTAAGAAGCCTGTTTCTCATTATCTCATCCCTGTCTGTATTAACATAATCTATTATTTATTCTCAGACCAAATTACCATAATATTTGATGTTTCAGCTAGGTTAGTGACTTGCGGCCAGGACTAGAATACACTGCTGAAAGTGGTTTCAGCATTTTAACGATTCATGCTATCCTGGATGCAGCAGAGACTCTGCCATCCTTTTGATCCTGAAGTGAACAAAGTAAAATCGATGTAAACTATGTCAAAACCTTCCTGAGGTTAGACACGCAATCTCTGAGCAATGTTAAGCTGTGGTAGAAAAGGTGCAGCCCTCTCTGCCTCTGCTAGCCCGTCACTAGCCACCTGGCTGGCTCTCAAAGCTCCTTTTTGAATGCAAATGCTGGGACAGCCTGAGGCGCTTTTTTTTTTTTTTTTTTTTTTTTTGAGATGGAGTCTTGCTCTGTCACCAGGCCGGAGTGCAGTGGCGTGATCTTGGCTCACTGCAAACTCTGCCTCCTGGGTTCAAGCAATGCTCCTGTCTCAACCTCCCAAGTGACTGGGATTGCAGGCGCCCGCCACCACTTATTTTTAGTAGAGATGGGGAGTTTCGCCATGTTGGCCAGGATGGTCTCGATCTCCTGACTTCGTGATCCGCCCACCTCACCCTCTGAAAGTGCCGGGATTACAGGCTTGAGCCACCGTGCCCAACCGAAGCCTTTTTTATTTCTATTTTTATTTTTTTGAGACAACGTTCCCTCTGCCTGGAATATTTGGGTCCTCCCTCCACCACCATCCCCCCTCCTCACCCAGCTTCCTGTGTCTTTCATTTCCCAGCCTAATTAGAAGTTCCATCAGCAAAGCCTCCCCTGAGTCCACATGTGTGGTTTGGATGCCTCTCTTAGCACACAGCGTAAACCTCGATTTTACTGTTGATTCACCTTTGGGCCCAGCATGTTATTACTGGGCTGTTTACATGTCTGTCTTGCTTAGATAGTGAGAGGAACCAGATCTATCTTCTTCCAGGTTGCATTCCCAGAGCTTAACAAAGCACCTGGCACGTGGCAGTCGTGATTTGTTAAGTAAATGAACCTCTGAAAGGTTCTCTTGAGTGGAAGAATAGCATAATACCATTGCCCTATAGAGTTATGATAACAAAATAAGGTGCTGTATATGAATATGCTTATGTATCAAATGCTTAGCAGGCAACGGGCATTCAATAAATCTTACTGGAATATGAAATCTGCACTTTCTCGGAGTCACAATATCACAGCTTTGTAGTTTTGCTGTAGATTCAGTTCAAACGACTATTCGGTCCACAGATATTATACACGCTAATGCTCCTTTCACTCTACACGCCAGTTCTTTTGTTTGTTTGCTTGTTTGTTCAATGGATTGGAAAATACGCTGAAAATATAAACACCCTTTTAGTATGGTTGGGTGCCTGACTGCTCTTCTAATTTTTGAATGCCTTAAACTGTTGTTGGGCTCAGAAGATGATCCTGCCGTCCCCTGGCTTGCTGAGGACTTGGAGCAAAGGGCCTGGGAGGGCCTTGGAGGGCCTCGGAAGCAAAGTTTCTGACCTTCTCCTCACCTTCCTTCTCCTGCTAACCTTTCTTCCCCCAGGCTGACCATAGAAACTAGGAAACTAGGGCCGGGTGCGGTGGCTCACACCTGTAATCCCAACACTGTGGGAAGCTGAAGCGGGTCGATCACCTGAGGTCAGGAGTTCGAGACCAGCCTGTCCAACATGGCAAAACCTGGTCTCTACTAAAAATACAAAAATTAGCCGGGTGTGGTGGTGCACGCCTGTAATACCAGTTATTCGGGAGGTTGAGGCAGAAGATTCACTTAAGCCTGGGAGGTAGAGGTTGGAGTGAGCTGAGATTGTGCCACTGCACTCCAGCCTGGGCAACAGAGTGAGACTCTGTCTCAAAAAGCAAACAAACGAGGAAACTAAAATCCCTCTTCCCCAAGGCGAGTCCATAGAAACCAGAACCATTCTCCCCGAAAGCTAGCCTTAAAACCTAAAAAAATTACTCCAATCTTCCCCTGCCTTTCTGTGTAAGAGTTGGCCATAAAGAAACTATTTGGTCTATTTTGCCTGCACGGAGGTCATAAACCCGCATTCCAGAAGGGCCCTGCCCCATACCCAGGAGGAAGGGACACTGCACGCTGCACGGAGAGGCCGAGAATAATCTGGACAGACAGGCCTTGCTGGGTATCTGCACTCAGTCTGTTAGCATTAGATCTTCCCCTTTTGTTCACTCACATTTCTACAAAGATGTCCCCTAATCACCCAGCCTAAGCATAAAAACAGACAGTTTTCTGGGGGCCTCCGGGACTTCATTTCTGAAGGTTACTTTGTCACGTAAAAAAACTTTGATCAGATAAATATGTTATGCTTTTCTCTGGTTAACCTGTCTTTCATTACAGGAGTGTCAGCCAGGAGCGTATGATGGGGAAGTAAGGGGTCATACTCTTTTCACCCCACAGTTTTTTGCAAACACATTTTGTTCAATAAAACCCTAGAACTCATTTTGTAAAGCACATTTTCTATTATTTTCTAAGTAAACATATTTTACAGAAAGTTAGAGCCATTCAGTTCTGATTTATTTATACTCAGGAAACAATGGACAACCCGCTTTATGAAGTCATAATAGTTCATTATTATTACATGTATACACAATATGTTCCTTCTATCAGTGATAATAGTTTATTATTATTTCATGTATACACAATATGTTCCTTTCATCAGTGGGAACCACTGGGTGAAACTATGATAAAGAACAAGATATATGCGTAGTCTCCAAGTATCTCCCCATAAATTGCTTATCAATAACAAAGGAAAAACAGTAACTTGCCTGTTGAGAAATTAAGCAGACACCACCTTAACCAAGTGCTCAAAGAGAACACCACCTTGGAAGGCATCACCATCACATGCTTTTGATTCGATGCATGGTGAAGGTGACAACATCACTATAGTTGTATTTCTGCCAAAAATGCACAACCTGAATCTAATCCCAAGGAAACATCGCACAAACCCAAACTGAGACATTCTACAAAATAACTGGCCTGGACTCTTCAAAAAGGTCAAGGTCAAGAAACACAAGGAAAGGCCAAGGAACTTTCTTTTTTGTTTTTTTGAGACAGAGTTTCACTCTTGTTGCCCAGGCTAGAGTGCAATGGTGCAATCTTGGCTAACTAACCTCCACCTCCCGGGTTCAAGCGATTCTCCTGTCTCAGCCTCCCCAGTAGCTGGGATTACAGGGGCATGCCACCACACCAAGTGATTTTGTATTTTTAGTAAAGACAGGGTTTCACTATGTTGGCCAGACTTGTCTCGAACTCCTGACTTCGTGATCCACCCGCCTCGGCCTCCCAAAGTGCTGGGATTACAGGCGTAAGCCACTGCACCCAGCTGGCCAAGGAACTTTCTATATTAAAAGGTACTAAAAAGACATGACAATTGTTATATAATATAATACATGATCTTAAATTAGATCCTCAACCTGGGGGAGAGGGGAGGTGGTTGCTATAAAGGACATTACCAGGAAATGGACAGAATTTGAAATGTAGATTATGGATCAGATAATAGGCTTTTAAAAATCAAAATTAAATTTGACAACCATATTTATTGTATTTATGTAAGTAAATACCCTTGTTCTTGGGAAATAAACACTGAAATATTTATGAGTAAATGTATATATTTTTAGCTTATTCTCAAGTGGTAAGGCAAAAAATAACAGAGAGGCAGAGAGAGTGTACCTGCCCAAGAGAGACAGAAAGAGATCATGTGGATGAAAGTGACAAAATGTAAAAGATATATGGGAGTTCTTTGTTCTATTCTTGCAAATTTTCTGTGAGTTAAAAATTATATCAAAATGAAACATTACCTAAAAAATGCCCTCCACTGAAATAAACTTTATACAATTTGATGTTAGGCACTCCAGTATAATGGCTGAATGGCAAATTATTCATTAGTTAGAGCCTCTATCAGTTGCTGTGTAATAAATATATTTCAACTTGGTGGTCTAAAACAAACAAAAAAATTGTTTTTTCTATGATCCTGAGGGTGGACTGAGTTCAGCTGGGCAGTTCTTCTGCTCCACAATGCATAGGCTGAGGGTATTCATTCTGTTGCATTTAGCTGGAAGCTCAGCTGGGCTGGAACATACACGATGGGCATTCTTTCCCTAAGATATCCTTCATTAGTAGTTCAGCCTCAGCTTCTTTACAGATAAAAGGTGGCTCCTAGAGGGAATAGCAAAAGTTGCTCGTTTTCTTAATGCCTGAACTCAAAGTCCTAGAATGTCTCTTTCATGGCATTCTATTATTTGAGGCAAATCACAGCACAGCCCATACTCAAGTAGAGAGAGAATGGAATCTGAACTTGGAGTGGCTTCCCAGGGCTGAGAAGAATTGTTGGCAGCCGTATTTTAAGACTATTGACCACAGAGCCCAAATAAAATAATTTAGATGGTTTCAAATGTCCTTCTTTATGAGTATAATTTAGGTACATTTGCATATGAAATAAATGTCAAATTTTTAAATTTGAATGGAAGTTAATATAACTTGTGTATATGGATTCAGAACCATCATTTATAATTGCAGATCAAATGCAGTTCATTATACATTACTTTTTCGTTATAAAAGTGTCAGGGTGTTCTGGCTTGATCCAGTTCTTAGGATTTAAACTTGTTTGGTTCAGGTCAGCTATGGGGAGACTATTTTTATAAAGAACCTTTGAATAAAAGGGAAACAGGAGTGCTTGTGCAGCCTCGTGGGGGAAGGAGGATGGGCTGGCTCAGGTGTCTGACTCATGTATTGCTCCACTGCCCTGGCCCCGTGGGCTCGCGTTGAAGACTTCCTTCACTTTTCCCTCAGAATCTAGCTATTAAAATTCCTGTGTAATGGGTGCCTGTCACATTGCCCAGGCTAATCACTGTTACAACGGGTAAGTGATGCCCTGCTAAACCTCAATCATCCTCTCACAAGACCTGTGACGCCTGTCATTTTTTAGCATTCTGCCCTCTCAGCTCAGAAGCATTGTACTGGCTGAGAGAATGTTTCGAACATCTCTGAGGTCCACACAATGATAGCATTGCAATTTTATGTCATTTAAGTTTTCTATCAACCATAAATATTACAGAAGGCTTATAAACGTCAAAGACATGAATGGCATTTCTGTTTCATCCTAAGAGTACTGATTTTTTTGTTTTAACATATCTTTACTATGAAAAATTTAAAATATACACAAAAGTAGAAAAAAATAGTACAACATTCCTAATGTATCCATCACCCAGCAGCAACAATTATCAACAGATGACAAATCAGGTTTTATCCATGCCCTTTCATTCACCTTTACCCAGATACCTGCTGGATTTTTTCTTTTCTTTTCTTTTCTTTTTGAGACAGGGTTTCTCTCTCGTCACCCAGAGTAGAGTGCAATGGCACAATCTCGGCTCACTGAAATCTTCGCCTCCCAGGTTCAAGTGATTCTCCTGCCTCAACCTCCTGAGTAGCTGGGATTACGGGCATGCACCACCACACCTGTCTAATTTTTGTAATTTTAGTAGAGATGGGGTTTCACCGTGTTGGCCAGGCTGGTCACGAACTTCTGCCCTCAAGTAATCCGCCCGCTTCGGCCTCACAAAGTGCTGGGAATATAGGCGTGAGCCACCATGCCTGGCCCCTGCTGGATTTTTTCAAAAGCAAATTCCAGACATCATAATTTTATCGATAAAAATGCCAGTATGGGCCAGGAGAGGTGGCTCATGCCTGTAATCCTAGCACTTTGGGAGGCCGAGGCGGGCACATCATTTGAGCCCAGGAGTTTGAGACCTGCGTGGGCAACATGGTGAAATCCCATCTTTATAAACAATATGAAAGTTAG
This sequence comes from Nomascus leucogenys, assembly GCF_006542625.1. Taxonomy (NCBI): domain Eukaryota; kingdom Metazoa; phylum Chordata; class Mammalia; order Primates; family Hylobatidae; genus Nomascus; species Nomascus leucogenys. The sequence continues at coordinate 108,441,872 of NC_044387.1, read as the reverse complement.
CCAGGTGTGGTGGTGTGCACCTATAGTCTCAGCTGCTGGGGAGGCTGAGGTGGGAGGATCGCTTGAGCCCAAGAGGTTGAGGCTGCAGTGAGCCGAGATCCTGCCACTCCACTCCAGCCTGGGTGACAGAGTGGGACCCTGTCTAAGAAAGATAAAAAATAAAAAAAGTCAGTATGTATTATTCAGAGAAAAGGTCTTTTATTTTATTTATTTATTTATTTTTTGAAACAGAGTCTTGCTCTGTTTCCCAGGCCGGAGTGCAGTGGTGTGATCTCAGCTCACTGCAAGCTCCGTCTCCCGGGTTCACACCATTCTCCTGCCTCAGCCTCCCGACTAGCTGGGACTACAGGCACCCGCCACCACGCCCGGCTAAGTTTTTGTATTTTTAGTAGAGACGGGGTTTCACCATGTGTTAAGCAGGATGGTCTTAATCTCCTGACCTCGTGATCCGCCCGCCTCGGCCTCCCAAAGTGCTGGGATTACAGGCGTGAGCCACCACGCCGGGGCGAGAAAAGAACTTTTAAAACATTAACTACAAGATTATTTTTTACTTTGAACAATTAATAATTTATTAATATTATTTAATATCTAGATAATAGATAATAGTAGATATTCACATTTTTCTGATAATCTCAGAAATATCTTTTTGTGCCAGGCAGGGTGGCTGACGCCTGTAATCCCAGTGCTTTGGAAGGCCAAGGCGGGCGGATCACCTGTGGTGTTCGAGGCCATCCTGGCCAACATGGCAAAACCCCGTCTCTACTAAAAATACAAAAAATTAGCCACGTGTGGTGGCGCGTGTCTGTAGTCCCAGCTACTCAGGAGGCTGAGGCAGGAGAATCGCTTGCACCCGGAGGCGCAGGTTGCAGTGAGCCGAGGTGGCACCACTGCACTCCAGCCTGGGCAACAAAAGTGAAACTCCATCTCAAAAAAAAAAAAGAAATATCTTTTTGGAATTGTTCAATCTAAATCCAAACAAGTTTCATGGATTGCATTTAGTTGATAACACGTATTAAATCTTCATAATCTTTTTTCTTTATTTGTTGAAGAAACCAGGTTGTCACAACAATTCTTATCCTTGTTCCCCCCACACACCCTACACTCACAGTTGATTTGGCTGGCTGTCCCCTGTGGTGTTCTCTAATGTGTTCTTCTGAACCCAGTATTTTTTTTTTTTTTTGAGACAGGCTGGAGTGCAGTGGTGTGATCTCAGCTCACTGCAAGCTCCGCCTCCCGGGTTCACGCCATTCTCCTGCCTCAGTCTCCGGAGTAGCTGGGACTACAGGCGCCGCCACCACGCCCGGCAAGAACCCAAGATTTTTTTTTTCTTTGAGATGAAGTTTCGCTATTGTTGCCCAGGCTGGAGTGCAGTGGTGTGATGTCTGCTCACCGCAAACTCCGCCTCCCGGGTACAAGCAATTCTCTTGCCTCAGCCTCCTGAGTAGCTGGGATTATAGGAACGTACCACCAAGCCCGGCTAATTTTGTATTTTTAGTAGAGACGAGATTTCTCCATGTTGGTCAGGCCTGTCTGGAACTCCCCACCTCAGGTGATCCACCTTCGTTGGCCTCCCAAAGTGCTGGGATTATAGGTGTGAGCCACCGTGCCAGGCCCCCAAGATTTTTAAGAGAGGGATTTAGGGGTAATTACTCAGGCTCCAAAGGTTAAGAATCACTGCATGCGTAGGAACTGTGCAGTGGTGGTAAGGGCACCAGAGGAGCCAAATAGAAAGCAATGTGTAATTGTTTTTGTGCCAATAAATGAGAATAATAATCTAGAATTAATTAGTCACTCAACAAGCCTTATGTTGACATCTACTTTACCATGGGCCTCTCATTTCAAAAAGTTTAGCAGAAAATTAGCTGGGCGTGGTGGTGCCTGCCTGTAGTCCCAGCTACTTGGGAGGCTGAGGCAGGAGAATCACTTGAACCCCAGAGGTGAAGGTTGCAGTGAGCTGAGAACACCTGGGCAACAGAGTGAGACTCCGTCTCAACAACAACAGCAACAACAACAACAAAAGTTTAACAGCTAAAGTAGGATCATGGAGCTTGTTTTGTGATACTTTTATTATTGATTCTACCATCTCCATATTTCTATCATCTGCACATATCCACCTGCTTTATCCTACTTTCAGCTACACTCCAACTGCGGTACTGAGTCCTATCAGACAACAGCTAAAGATTTGTAACTAATCACTCAGATTTGTAACAAACGACTGTATCATGTCACTTCTGTGATCAATAATTGGCTATGCGTTTAACATTTTTATATATTTATACTATTTTGAATCTGAATAAAATTTTTTTCTGATTTAACTAATCAAAGTAAGAACTTTTACTTCAGAAGTACATTAGGCACATTTAAAATATAGATTTTGACCTTGGAGTTTCTGGAAAAATTATTCTATGTGTCCCCTTTTATGACAATGGAACTGTCACTTAGGATTTACAGAAGACAGCTGGATTCTCATATTTGCTTCTGTATTCAATCCGTTTTGATATGCTGATTGAGTGAAGTAGATGAAGAAAAGTCAGCCTCATACAGTATTTTAATAGCTGTTTCAGATACCTGTGGATACTCTTTGAATCTACACCAAGCCTTTACAGGTGTAGGTTTTTTTTTTTTTTGAGATGGAGTCTCACTCTGTTGCCAGGCTGAAGTGCAGTGGCGTGAACTTGGCTCACCACAACCTCCGCCTCCTGGGTTCAAACGATTCTCCTGCCTCGGCCTCCTGAGTAACTGGGACTACAGGCGCTCGCCACCACGCCTGGCTAATTTGTTGTATTTTTAGTAGAGATGGGTTTTCACTGTGTTAGCCAGGATGGTCTCGATCTACTCACCTCGTGATCCAACCACCTCGGCCTACCAAAGTGCTGGGATTACAGGTGTGAGCCACTACACCTGGCCTATCTCTTGCACTTTTTTTTTTTTTTTTTTTGAGACGGAGTCTCCCTCTGTCGCCCAGGCTGGAGTGCAGTGGCGCGATCTAGGCTCACTGCAAGCTCCGCCTCCCGGGTTCACGCCATTCTCCTGCCTCAGCCTCCTGAGTAGCTGGGACTACAGGCGCCCGCCACCACGCCCGGCTAATTTTTTGTATTTTTAGTAGAGACGGGGTTTCACTGTGGTCTCAATCTCCTGACCTCGTGATCCGCCCGCCTCGGCCTCCCAAAGTGCTGGGATTACAAGCGTGAGCCACCGCGCCTGGCCCTCTTGCACGTTTAATGGATCTCTCCTCGTGTATAATTTTGTAATATGATACATTGAAAATATTGGTTCACTGAGTTACGCAGATCTTCCAAATGTTGACATATTTCAGTAGATAATGTTGAAAAATTATATTCATAAAACAACGTAATAATCTTATCAGAAAATTTTGAAGTATGGGCAAGCTGCAAAGTTCACAGTGACAGATTCAGGTTTTTAAAATTTTTAAAATTTCTAGTTTTCTTGTGAAAACTCAAATTCTACCCCTGACCAAAAATAGTTTTTTCTTTGAGATCACAGGCCCATTTCACTTTTTTCTAAGAGTATGTCTGTATATTTTTGAGAGACACCCTGATCTGAATAACCATACCCAGCATCTTCGTCATTCTTTCAAGTAAAATTTATGTTCCATGAAAAAAATCAGCTAAGTCAGCTCCCAAGTCCACCAATTTCATAGATTCTCTTCTTTGAGACATCTGTTGTACTTGGGTACTTGGGCATGCAACAGATATGCTTTATGCATATGTCCATTTCACCAGAGAAAATATTTAAAAATACTTCATAATAATGTGAACTCAAGGGCTGAGATGTAGTAAAATTGATTCTTTTTAGTGCTTCATTAAAACATTTCAATTTTTAAAATTTCTATTTTATTTTATTTTATTTTATTTTTTAAGACGGAGTCTCGCTCTGTCACCCAGGCTGGAGTGCAGTGGCGCAATCTCGGCTCACTGCAAGCTCCACCTCCCAGGTTCACGCCATTCTCCTGCCTCAGCCTCCCGAGTAGCTGGGACTACAGGCGCCCGCCACCACGCCCAGCTAATTTTTTGTATTTTTAGTAGAGACGGGGTTTCACTGTGTTATCCAGGATGGTCTCGATCTCCTGCCCTTGTGATCCGCCCGCCTCGGCCTCCCAAAGTGCTGGGATTACAGGCGTGAGCCACCGCGCCCGGCCCAAAATTTCTATTTATTTATTTTTACACCGACATCATCAAGACATTTAAAAATAAAACTGACTTTTGTTTGCATGGAAGTGACTACTAGTATGTTATGACTACTAAGACAGTTTGGTGCCACTGTCTTGATTCATTCTAAGGCACCAACTGGTTTATCCATTATTGCTTTTGCACCATGAATGCCAATGTGGACACTGTGAAAAAGGCAAAGAACGCATTAGAAAGCTCCTGTTCATCACTTAAGAAAATGCTTTAGAGGAATTCCCTCCCTCGCTTTGGAAAGCTGTTCAAAAATATCTTTTAAAGCTGATCATATATACATTCAAAGAATGGGCAATTCTAGTTATATACAGAAAAGACTGGGCATGGTGACTCACACCTGTAATCCCAGCACTTTTTGAGGCTGAGGCAGGATGATCATTTGAGCTCAAGAATTCAGGATGTGGCTGGGCTACATGGCGAGAGAGACTCCATCTCTAAAAAACTTTTTCCAATTAGCTGGGTGTGGTGGTATGTGCTTGTAGTACCAGCTACTTGGGAGGCTAAAGTGGGAGGATCACTTAGGCCCAGGAGATCCAGGCTTCCGTGAACCATAATCATGCCACCGCATCCAAGTCTGAGTGACAGTGAGACCCTTCCTCTAAAATAAAATAAAAACAAAAAACAGAATAGTCATCACAGCACTGTTAGTAATAGCTGAAAACTGGAGACTTCTCAGATGCCATCAACAGCAAATACAGCGTTAGAGGTTAGTAGAAAGATTATCTTTTGGGGTAGGGAGGGTAAAGTCTGGAAGCAGGTAAAGGGAATATAAGAGCATTTATGACTTATTATTCTGTCTCCAATATTTCAATAAAGAATTTATATTAAAATAAATTTGATGAATGAATGAATGAGTTCTTGTACTATTTTAAGAATATTTGTTACTTCTTGTCTATACACGTTTCAGAATTGATCTTTCCCATGTACATTCATTCCACATATGTAGTTAGTTTCTGTCTACTTACTACATGCTAGACAACTACACTAGGCATTGGGAAAACAGAGGTAAGCAAAAAGGTACAGCTTCTCTCTCTTTATGTAGTTTGCAATGCAGTTTATTTACTTTGAGCAAAATAATATTAGTGTCACCACTTCTAAACAAACCTGGACAATAATTCATTGATGGAATGTTCTGTGACCCAATTTTTTTTTTTTATTCCTTTCAACTATTTCCTTGATCAAGAAGTCCCTATATCCAGATAAAACTTTACATGTAAAAAATTCGTCTTAATCTTTAGTGGTTAAAGATGTCAAACTTCCTGATTTCTTAGATATTTAGATTTGACCATATTTAAGCTCCAAGAAAGGAAGCATTTTATTGAGACCATATTTCTTCTGAGCTTGTTTGTTAATGAGAGAGTGATCTGCAAAAGTGCATGCTCTACATTTTCTTCCATTAAGACTTATGTGAGGCATTATCAGTTCCCCATATTTCTTTGGGAAGGACACAAAGGGCCACCATTATCTCCTCCCCTATCCTTAAATGTGAGAAGCATGTGTCCAATTAAATCTAGTACTTCCTCTTCATTGTTCTGTATGAATGATTAACCTTTCTAAGTGCTGACAATCAGGAAGGTTTTGAATCTTCCCTTTTCTTCCAAGGGAAAAATAAAATGAGGAGCAGAACAGATTTTTTTTTATAGTTTTCTTTTTAATCACTTCTAAGGATATAGTTAATCATAAAATATGAGGGTTAAAATCTCAAATGTTGATCCTGAACATGATTATTTTGTTTATTCTTTGGTTATAATGATTTTATTATTAATGTGGGCTTCTCTAAAGTAAGAACGTTCTCTAATGCAATCATTTAGAACAATATGGCCACCAGTCTACTTTCATTAGTCACATGGGAGCACTGTAAATCAATTTCTATGATCTTTGCAACTGAAACTTGCTGGATGCCAGCTGTGTTAATTTCTGTTAATTATCATCCTTTTAAATCTCATCCTTTCTGTAAGTGAGATATGCACTTTAGGACTTTTATATAGTGTACATTGTTCTGTTCATCCTCCTACAGGCCTCTGACAAGGTTTTTGCCCCTCTAAGTTGATTTATAATGTAACCTTGAAACAAGGAGAAGCATTAGTCGGCTGCTGTTTTAATACGTGGCTTGTCAGCTACTTTATAACTATTGTTATACAATTATTGGCTAGAGAAATTTCTAGATAGGAGGCCTCTGAATCTCTAATTATTTTGAAAGTTTAGCTGAACATTCTTGATCATATCGATCCTTTGTGCTAATAAATACTTGACTAATGGAGAGAAAACAGCTTTGATCTGTCTACAGGTTTTGATTTTGTCATAAACTAGTGAATCTGGGGAGCTGAAAATGTGATGAAATCATTTTACATGTAACCTGTGAAAATACTGTTTTCCTCTCTGTTTATGTCTACTTATTTTGCAACACACAGTTAAATTACCTTAAGGACTCAATAACATGTTGGAATGAGAGTTCGGTGCAACTCTTTGTTTCCCTAGTCAAATTTGATCATTTCCATGGTGATTTATTTTTCCAACATGCACAATTGCCATTTCAGAATAATTCTTATCTTCACCTGAATTGTCATGCAGTCTCCCCTTCTGGCTTCTCTTCCTGCATTCCCAGTTCCCATCTCCTTCGATCACATCTCAATCCATTCACTCCATTCACACCAAGCTGAAAACCTCAAGATCCTCCTGCACGTCTGCTCCTCCTCCTCCCTCCCTCACTGGGCATAGGGCCCCAGCCTGATCACTTAACGTAAACACTAAACACATCCTTCCTCCTCTCTCCTCCTTATCCCGACAACTGTGCTTTTTCCAGGCTTTCCATGTTTCTTATTTCCAAACTAACAATCCTCCAGTCTTTTCCTCTTTTCTGCTTCACATCTGCTTGTATCCATGGGCCACACAGTAGTGTCAGATACAGCATGCAAATCTGAACTTACTGCCACTCTGATTAAATGCACTACTTTTTTGAAGAATGCATTCACCAGAATGGTTCCTTAGAGCTCGTGAATTTTTGGTGCTTATGCCTTTTATTTATGCTTTATACTTTGATGTATTTCTTGAAAATGAGCTCAGTTCTTATGAGCAATTTAAAAAATAAAACAAAATATTAGCGCTCTACCTTCAATGGCTTTAGGTTCCAAATGTGAGAAGCCGAAGCTCCTATGCACAGTATGAAAACCCGTTTAGTGCAAGGCCCCTCCCAGCATCTGCACTCTTCCTTCCTTCCTTTCTTTTCTTTCTTTTCTTTTTTTGAGACAGTCTCTCTCTGTCGTCCAGGCTGGAGTGCAATGGCACTATCTCTGCTCACTGCAAACTCCGCCTCCCAGGCTCAAGCGATTCTCCTGCCTCAGCCACCTGAGTAGCTGGGGTTACAGGTGCCCACCACCATGCCCAGCTAATTTTTGTATTTTTATTAGAAATGGGGTTTCACCATGTTGGTCAGGCTGGTCTCGAACTCCTGAGCTCATGATCCGCCCACCTTGGCCTTCCAAAGTGCTGGGATTCCAGGCGTGAGCCCCCACGCCCGGCCGGTGCTCTTTCCTTTTGCAGTTCTTGCCCAGCACTTTATTTCCTGCCAATGTCTTCCATGTCTCCAGGCTTTGGCTCCTACGATTTCCTCTGACTGGTGTCACTGGTTGCATATCTGCAAACCACACATCTGATAAGGAGTTAATGCCTAAAATGTATAAGGAACTCAAATGACTCAACAGTAAGAAAACAAAAATCCAATTAAAAAATAGGCAAAGGACCTAGATAGAGAGACATTTCTCTGAAGACGACATACAAACGGGCTGCAGGTATGTGAAAAAATGCCCAACATCAAGAATCATCAGAGAAATGCAAATTAAAACCGTCCTGGGATATTATCTCACACCAATTAGAATAGCTATTATCAAAAAGGAAGAGGTGACAAGTATTGGTAAGGCTGTGGAGAAAAGGGAGCCCGTTCACTGTTGGTGGGAAGGAAAATTAATTCAGCCACTATGGAGAACAGGATGGAATTCCTAAAAAATTTAAAAATATAACTACCATCTGATTCAGTCCTCAGAGAGACTAAATATTTTCCTAACACTAGAAGACACCTATTCATGGATCTGAATTACATCTGCAGACTGGGAAGGTCACTGTGAAGTCATCCCAGTGCAGGTCAGGGCAAGAGGGCATTTATGGAGTCCCACCCTCACTTACTACCTCAGCAACAAACCCCAAATCAAGACGCTGTGAAAATCCTTACCATGTATGAATACACTTTGCATGTTATTTTTACTTTATCCAAAAATATCTAGCAATAAAAGACTGCTAGCATTTCTAAGGAAAACTTTATCTGGGGAAAATCTAGAGGAATGCCATGGCTTCTTTCGGATCACAGAATTCTAGGGCACTGCGAGCGGAAATCACAGGGATGGCGCTGTGAGATGAATATGCTGCTTCCTTCATTTAAGAACAAAGGGTCTGCGGAGGCTGGCCGGTGTAAGGGACAGAGGGTGGAGTGGGCTTGGTGAATATCAGACCTATCCATTAAAGATGTCCTTGGAAAGCCGGGCACGGTGGCTCACGCCTGCAATCCTAGCACTTTGGGAGGCCAAGGCGGGTGGATCACAAGGTCAGGAGTTCAAGACCAGCCTGGCCAACATGGTGAAACCCCCATCTCTACTAAAACTACAAAAAAGAAAAAAAAGAAAAAAAATTAGCCGGGCGCGGTGGCAGGTGCCTGTAATCCCAGCTACTCAGGAGGCTGAGGCAGAATAATTGCTTGAACCTGGGCGGCAGAGGTTGCAGTGAGCTGAGATCGCGTCACTGCACTCCAGCCTGGGCGACAGAATGAGATTCCATCTCAAAAAACAAAACAAAACAAAACAAACAAACAAAAAGATGTCTTTGGAAAATCTTCAATTGTATAAGCCACTGTGTGTGTGTGTGTGTGTGTGTGTATTTTAATTTAAGCAAACAAAACTATAATATACTGACAACTTTAAATATTTTCATCTTCAGCATACTTTTCTTTGTTTATTTTTTATTTTTATTATTATTATTTTTTGAGACAGGGATCTGTCTCTGTCACCCAGGCTGGAGTGCAGTGGTACAATCTCTGCTCACTGCAACCTCCGCCTCCTGGGTTCAAGCAATTGTCCTGCCTCAGTCTCCCGAGTATCTGGGACTACAGGTGCGTGCCACCACGCCCGGCTAATTTTCGTAGTTTTAGTAGCGACGGTGTTTCACCATATTGGCCAGGCTGGTCTCAAACTCCTGACCTCAGGAGATCCATCCACCTCAGCCTCCAAAAGTGCTGGGATTACAGGCATTAGCCACCGCGCCCCACCTCTTTATTTTTTAAGAGATAGGGCTCACTCTGTTGCCCAGGCAGGGATGGCAGTGGCACAATCAAAGCTCATCGTAGCCACAAATTCCTGGGCTAAAGAGATCCTTCTACCAGTCCGAAGTAGCTGGGACTACAAGCATGTGCCCCGACACCTGGCTAATTTTTTTTATTTTTCTAGAACCGAGCTGTTGCTATATTGCCCAGGCTGGTCTTGAACTCCTGGCTTCAAGCCATGCTCCTGCCTCCGCCTCCCAAAGTGTTGGGATTATAGGTTTGAGTCACTGTGCTTGGCCTCAACGTACTTTTCAAAAGTTAATATATGTGCTCACTAAGGAAACATAAACATGGCAGTTTATGTGAACCACCTAGAATGTGCTGTAAAACTGTAATGCCTTCAGGGGCTGGCTCACTGTCTTGGCACAGTAAAGAATAACAATACCATGGATAATAATTCATGTTGTCCGTACTTTAGCTTGGCACTTTTTTCTCTGTTGCCTCATTTCACCTTTATAACATGCCTGGTAGGTATTATTTACATTTTAGAGATGATTAAATGTTCAGAGAAGTTACGTGATTCGTCCAACGTCACACAGTTTCTACAGGATGGAACTGGGTTTCCACTCAGTCTGCTTGATTTCAAAGTCTGTGTTCTTAACGTAGAATGTGTAACCTCCTGGGTGTTTGAATTTTTGCGTTATTACTTCCGATGAAAGTGACTGTAAAATAGTTCAGAAGTCTATAAAAGTTTGCATAAATGATTTCTTTAAAATAACAGCTTTATTGAGATACAATTCCCATGTCATAAAATTGGCCCTTTTAAAGTATACAACTCAGTGGTTTTTAGTGCATTCCCAGAGTTCTGCAACCACTGACACTACCTAATATCAGCACATTCTTAACATGCCACAAAAAGTACCATGAGTGGCCGGGCGTGGTGGCTCACGCTTGTAATCCCAGCTCTTTAGGAGGCTGAGGCGGGTGGATCACGAGGTCAGGAGATCGAGACCACGGTGAAACCCCGTCTCTACTAACAATACAAAAAAATTAGCCGGGCGTGGTGGCGGGCGCCTGTAGTCCCAGCTACTCGGAGAGGCTGAGGCAGGAGAATGGCGGGAACCCGGGAGGCGGAGCTTGCAGTGAGCCGAGATTGCGCCACTGCACTCCAGCCTGGGCGACAGAGTGAGACTCCGTCTCAAAAAAAAAAAAAAAAAAGTACCATGAGCAGTCACTCCCTATCACCTCCACGCCCTCGCCCCGGCAACTGCTAACCTCTTTCAGTTCCTTTGGGTCTGTCTGTTCGGAACATTTCACATAAACGCTGCTTTACAATGTGGGTACTTCTGTGTCCGGCTTCTCTCACTTAGCATGTCTTCAAGGCTTATCCAGGTTATCACACATATTAGTGCTACCTTCTTATGGCTGAAATTTTCATTGCATGGACATACTACATTTTGTGTATTCATTAGTTGGCGAGCACTTGGATTTTTTCTTCTTTCTGGCTGTCATGTATTATGCTGTTATGATCATTCATATATAAGTTTTTATGTGGACAGATTTTTTTCCTTTCTCTTTGGTATACACCTGGGAGTGAAACTGCTGGTTTATGTAATGATGCTTAATATTCGAAGGAACTATTAAACTGTTTTACATTCTCACCAGCAGCGAATGAAGGCTCAAATTTCTCCACATCTGGCGAATACTTCTTGTTTTGATTATAGGCATCCTTGAGAGTGTGGAATGGTATCTGAGAGTGGTTTTGATTTGCATTTCCCTAGTGATCAATAATGTTGGGTATCTTTTCACATGCTTAGTGGCCGTTTCTCTATCTTCTTTGGCGAAATGTCTACTCAAGCCCTATGCCCATTTTAAATGGGTGTATTTATCTTTTGATTGTCGTGTGTCACTGACTTTAAGTATAGTGCATCTGTCACTTTTCTATGTTTACTGCTGCTTGGAAATCCTTTTAGTTTTGTCTAGTCAAGCATATATTCAAACATCTACAATCACTTACCGCGCTCTGTGCCTGTGCTGGAAACTACGTCCAATGGCAACAGCTTCATCTTTTCCTTCTCCCAATCCATCTTTAACTTTGCACCCTAAACGAATTTTCTAAAAAGTGAATTGGATCATGTCACTTACTTGCTTATTAATCCCTTCTATGCTTCCTTTATTGACTACAAGGCAAAGTTCTAACCCTTTACGATATGTTACAAAGCCTACAAAACTGCCCCTTCCCAGGGGCAAAGTTCTCTCTCTTGTTCATTCTCTCTATTCCCATCTTGGGTAACTTAAGTTAAATACTCTAATACTTTAATCCCGCCAGCGGAATGACAGAAAAACTTCATAAAGAATGTATTAATTTCTTATCTGCGTTTTGGGGCTGTTGAGCCATTTACATTGTTAGCGTGTTAAGTGAAATGTGAAGTCACACAATGCATGGATATAAACTTTCATGAAGAGGTCAGTGAGACATACCAGGTAAGGTAGATCCCAGCCAGAAACCTAAACCAGGTCTCAGAAAGAAATGAACCACTGGAGCCTCTTCTCTAACTCTAGATCCTGAAACAGGTGCACCTCTCTTAGGCCTGTGACCTGAGAATCCAAGCAGTATTATTTTCTTGCCGTTAATAGGGGCCTTTACATGTTCCAACCTCATCTCACTTTTACTAAGAAATAAAGAAAGAGCTAGGTGCTCAGGCTTGGGTCAGAGTGTGAAGCGCAGGGTGGCCCTTTAAGGACAGCGCTTGTGGTGACAGGAATTAATGATATTCCTCCAAGAAGGTGATCCACCCAGGTGGCAGAACCGGTTCTTGAGACAGGGTCCGGCTCTGTCATCCAGGCTGGCCTGCAGTGGTGTGATCATAGCTCAATGCCGCCTCGAACTTCTGAGTTCGCACGATCCTCCCGCCTTAGCCTCCTGAGTAGCTGGGACTATGCCTGGCTAATTTTTAATTTTTTTGTAGAGACAGGGTCTTGCTGTTTTGTCCAGGTTTGTCTCAAACTCCTGGCCTCAAGCAATCCTCCCATCTTGGCCTCCCAGAGAGCTGGGATTACAGGCATAAGCCACCAGGCCCAGCCTCAGAACTGGTTCCGAGAAGAAAAACTGTTCCTCCCGAGTGGAGATTCTCCCTCCACCAATCCTTAGAGACTGAGTTTTAGTAAACTCAAGGCAGCTGCAGTTTCCTCAGATCCCCCACCAAATAGAATCAGTCTTTCGTGTTCAAGGAAGAGGGAACTCACCACTTCACTGTCATATGGCTGAAAATAAATCTAGTATATAAACTTAGAAATATAAAGACTTCCTTTTGAACTTGGGCACAAACTTGATATACGACAAAATCTTATCTATTTCTATATGTATATTTGTACGTATGTATACAGTCATATGACAAAATCCATCTCTCTATATGTATATATATATATGTACGCACGTATACACACACATATAAAGCAGGGACTATAAAATTCAAAAACAAGCCTGAAGTGCGGTTTATGTTATTTATTGCTGCATAACTAACCCGAAATTAAGCGGCTTAAGGCAATCTTTTTGTACTGTCATCATTCTGTGGGTTAGAAACTTGGAAAGGGACCAACTCCTGTGGCATCACCTGGGGTGATCCGGGCTGGATGGCTTTTCCAGTCAGCTTCTTCACTCGCAAGCCCAGCACCTCATTTCTCCTTAGCTTCTCTCTCCACATGGTTTCTTATCCTACAGGGCCTCTGCCTGTGGCTGGCTTGGATTATGCCCAGGAAGGTGGTCTTAGGGTAGTCATGCTTCTTAAATGGCAGTTGGTTTCCAAGGCAGCAGCAAACTAGCAGTAGGTTTCCAAGACAGCAAGGCTTCTTACAAACTAAGCCTGGAATTGGCATAACCATTGCAGCACCATTTATATTATACTGTACTCTACTGATCAAAGCAGTCACAGACCAGCCCAAACTCAAGGGGAAGGAAATAGACCCCTACTTTCACTGGGAGAAGTAGCAAAGAATTTCCAGGCATTTTTTTTTTTTTTTTTTTTGAGACAGAGTCTCACTGTCGCCCAGGCTGGAGTGCAGTGGCACAATCTCGGCTCACTGCAAGCTCCGCCTCCCAGGTTCACGCCATTCTCCTGCCTCAGCCTCCCGAGTAGCTGGGACTACAGGCACCCGCCACCACGCCCGGCTAATTTTTTTGTATTTTTAGTAGAGACGGGGTTTCACCGTGTTAACCAGGATGGTCTCGATCTCCTGACCTCGTGATCCCCCTGCCTCGGCCTCCCAAAGTGCTGGGATTACAGGCGTGAGCCACCGCCCCCGGCCAGAATTTGCAGGCATCTTTAATCTGCCTAAGTGTAAGATCTATTAAGTACACACACATACTCCATAAAGCTTTCCCCTCTACAAAAATATCACTACCATGCCGAGTCCTCAACAATCTGCAAACAGATAAGAATGGGGTGCTATTACACATACTGCATACAACTTTAACTTTTTTATATTTAATGGTGAGAATAATTAAAATTCCCTCAAGTTTTATTGCTTCTTTGACTTGTATATGTGTTATTTTATGACAAACATTTTAAGTTGCATGGAGCACACAGTATGCTTTTAATGACATATAACTAAAATCTTAGGAGCATTAAGAATAGTTTATTAATGCCCAGGGGATCATTCTAGTCTAATACCTTTGATTTACTAAAGTCACAGAAGTTATGTTGGCTTGTTTTATGAATATAATTTTAGCCACATGGTAAAGTATAGCTTTGTACAGGTGTTCTCACATGTCTGGTCCAGAAATTCAACTCCGGGGTTACAGAGAGAAGAAGCAAAAGACCTAATAAAAACCACGTGTTAACCATTAATGTTCATTTACCAAATCTCGCTTTAACTCTCTCAAAGCTAATTTCATCCAACTGCCTTTTAATTATAGTCTCTTGCTCAGAGTTGCAAATATAATGGCTTTTTAATATGACGTGCACTGTTCTGTGTCCAGCGTAGGAGGTAAACATGCAATTTATTCAGTCAGAGCCAGTGCATTAGGTAATTAAAACACAAGCACACAGATTCCTGCACATGCATACAGCCGGCAAAAAACGATCTGAGAAACGAGAGTATTTGTCAACAATATAACAACCTGACAAATTTGCTTTCAGATAGAATTCTGTAAATCCTGTGTCCACAAATGTATATTGTAGCTATGGTGAAATACAGAAGTCAGATATCACTGGCAGAGCTGTGCACATATCACAGGGTATAAAACAACTGATTTGAACAAGTAGGAACGTAAGTGATATCACCGTCGAATACAGTCTTGGTAATAATTCTCCGTACTGGTGAGTTCTTCATTATTCAAGATGCTGCAAGATGAGACCCTCAGTTCCCTGCCTCTTGCAGAGAAGGAAGGCAGAAAGAAATGATAATGAGATTTAAGATTATTTTCACTATTAATGAAGATGATCAAACAAAATAATTTAGTAACTCTTAGCGGTGATTACTTTTGGAAGATAGAAATAGATGTGTGCATGTGTTATATGTATACGCACACACAAACACATTTTTTTCTTTTGATGAGAATATGTTAGTCTATTAAAGTTGTTCACCTTTATTTCAGAGTAGTCATATTTTATATAAAAATGAGTAACACGGCCGGGCACGGTGGCTCACGCCTGTAATCCCAGCACTTTGGGAGGTCGAGGCGGGCAGATCACGAGGTCAGGAGATCGAGACCATCCTGGCTAACACAGTAAAACCCCATCTCTACTGAAAATACAAAAAATTAGCCAGGCGTGGTGGCATGTGCCTATAGTTCCAGCTACTCGGGAAGCTGAGGCAGGAGAATCGCTTGAACCTGGGAGGCGGATGTTGCAGTGAGCCAAGATTGCACCACCGCACTCCAGCCTGGTGACAGAGCGAGACTCTGTCTTCCTTATTGGCCATTTTGAGTTATATTTTTAATTTAATTTTGATAATTTTATTAAAGGTATTTTTAAAGAATATTAAGCTCCATTTTTACACATTTATTCATTCCATAATTTACTAAGTGCCTCCTATTACCTGTATTAGTGATACCAAGAAAGCAGTGGACTCTGCCTTAAGATTTTCAGTTTTTTAATCAGTTGTCGTTGTTTAGAGCAGTTACTGTCTATCAGAAAAAGAAACCAAGAAAACGATCCCGTTTAGAATGAATCCAAAAGAATAAAATACTTAAGAATAAATGGAACAGAGGAAGTGAAAGATACAAATGCCAGAAAGTGTAAACATTGCTGAAAAAACTGAAGACACAAATAAATGGAAAGATATCCTATGTTCACGGGTTGGAAGAATATTGTTAAAATGTCTGTATCGCCTAAAGCAATCTACAGATTCCATGCAATTCCTATCAAAATACCAATGTCATTTTCCACAGAAATAGTGCAGTGGTGCGATCTGGGCTTGCTGCAACCTCCGCCTCCCGATTCTCCTGCCTCAGCCTCCTGAGTAGCTGGGATTACAGGCACCTGCCACCATGCCCGGCTAATGAAAAAAACTTTTCATTTATTTTTTCTCCTTTTTTTTTCCCCTAGAAGAAGGGGTCTCACCCTATTGCCCAGGCTGGAGAGCAGTGGCAAGATCACAGCTCACTGTAACCTTGAAGTCCTGGGCTCAAGCAATCCTCCTGGCTCAGCCTCTAAAGTACTGGGATTATAGGTGTTAGCCACCATGCCTGGACAGAAGTTGCAATTCTATAATTTGTTTAGAACCACGAAAGACCCTGAATAGACAAAAAACATTTTCAGAAAGAAAAATAAAGTTAGAGGCATTACATTCCCTTATGTCAAATTATATTACAAAGTTACAGTAATCAAAATATTACAGTACTAGCATTAAAACAGACACACAGACCAGAAGAACAGAGCAGAGAGAACCGAGAAATTAACCCAAAAGCATATACAAGAATTTTCATCAAGACCAACGAAAGAGACACAAAGGGGAAAAGGCACTCTCCTCAATAAATGGTATTGGGAAAACTGGATATTCACAAGCAAAATGAAACTGGACCATTATCTTACACCATACACACAAAAACCAACTCAAAGCAAAAAATTCACAAGTGGGGCTACATCAAACTAGAAAGCTGCATGGCAAATAAAACATCCACAAAATGAAAAGGCAGCCTATGGGTTGGGAGAAAATATTTGCAAACCATGTATCTGATAGGGGTTAATATTCAAAAAATACAAGGTACCCACACAACTCAGCCCCCCCCCAAAAAAAAACAACTTGATTAAAAAAATGGTCAAAGGGTCAGGCATGGTGGCTCACACCTGTAATCTCAGTACTCTGGGAGGCGGAGACAGGAGGATCGCTTGAGGTCAGGAGTTCAAGACTAGCCTGAACAACATAGCAAGACCTCGTCTCTTAGAAAAAAACAAAATAGAAAAAAAAAGGCAAAGGACTTGAACAGACATAGCGCAAAAGACGCACACATATATGAACAGGTGTTCAACAGCACTCATTGTCAGAGAAATGCAAACCAAACCACAGTGAAACACTCCCTCACACCGGTCAGAATGGCCACTATCAAAGAGACAAGAAACAGCAAGTGTTGACAAAGATGTGGAGAAAAGTGGATTCTTGCACACTGTTGGTGGGAAAGTAAGTTAGTACAGCCATTGTGGAAAACAGGATGGAAATTTCTCAAAACACTAAAAGTACGACTATCATATGACCCAGCAAAGGAAATGAAATCACCACCGCATGAAGCTACCTGCACTTCCATCTTCACTGCAGCATCATTCACCATGGCCAAGAAGTGAAACAATCCACACGTCCATCAACAGATGAATAAGGAAATCGTGGTGCACATACGTACAACGGAATATTATTCAGACTTAAAAAAGGAGCTAACTGCCTTTGCTACAACATAGACAAACTTGGAAAAATAAACCAAACATGGAAAGAAAAACACTACATAATCTCACTGATATGTGGAAACTAAACAAACAAACAAAAAAGGCAAATACATAGAAACGGAGCAGAAATGGCAGTGACCAGAAATGCAGAGGTAGAGGAGGGAGAAATAGGGAGAAACAGACAAAGGGTATACGCTTGCAGGTGGATAGCATGGGTCTAGAAACTTAATGCACAGTGTGAAGCAGCAGTTAATAATGTAGTATCCGTTACTAAAAATTTGCTGAAAGTAGATTTTAGGTGCTCTTACTACACACACAAAAGATAACTGAAAAAGGGGACAACGGGTTAATTTTCTTTTCTTTTTTTTTTTTTGAGACGGAGTCTCACTGTTGCCCAGGCTGGAGTGCAATGACGCGATCTCGGCTCACTGCAAGCTCCACCTCCCGGGTTCACGCCATTCTCCTGTCTCAGCCTCCCCAGTAGCTGGGACTACAGGTGCCCGCCACCACGCCTGGCTAATTTTTTGTATTTTTAGTAGAGACGGGGTTTCACCGTGTTGGCCAGGATGGTCTCCATCTCCTGACCTTGTGATCTGCCCACCTCAGCCTCCCAAAGTGCTGGGATTACAGGCGTGAGCCACCGCACCAGGCCATGGGTTAATTTTCTTAATGACAATAATCATTTCACTATATGCATATCAAAACAGTACACTTTTTTTTTGAGATGGAGTCTCACACTGTCCCCCAGGCTGGAGTGCAGTGGCGCCATCTCTGCTCACTGCAACCTCAGCCTCCCAAGTTCAAGAGAGTCTCCTGCCTCAGCCTCCCATGTAGCTGGGATTACAGGTGCGTGCCACCACACCAGGCTAATTTTTGTGTTTTTAGTAGAGATGGAGTTTTGCCATGTTGGCCAGGCTGGTCTTGCACTCCCGACCTCAGGTGATCCACCCACCTTGGCCTCCCAAAGTGCTGGCATTACAGGCATGAGCCACTGCACCTGGCCCAGCGCATACATCTTAAACACACATGATAAAAAATTTAAAAAACCCTATACATGTAAGATTCTGTTTGCTTTTTATGGGCCATGAAGCCAAATGCCAGCTTGAGAACAGAAAAACATTTATTCATTTATCAGGATTTGGGGTCTGTCGAATGCCAGTGTCTGGAAAGGTGAAAAGCTAGATGAACTGAGACTTTTTTTCAGTTTTCTCTGGGTATGTGTTCAGGTATCTTGTGTTCGTTCTTACTTAAAACACAAATGTGGAGAGCCTATGTACGTTTCTTCCTGAACCATAAACAAAGAATTTCAGGTGACATATCCTCATTAGCTACCCTCCTTTTCCTTTTTTTTTTTTTTTCCATTGCACACACATGCTTTCTTCCTCTTACATTCTTAGCAGTTTTAGGGTTCCTTTTTGGAAGAAAAGTGAAAACAAGAACAGCTAGGAAGCTGGCTAAGTAGCATCCTATCCCTCAGTCAGGATCTAAGCAAGCCTTGGGATCCAGCTACATAAGCATTTTCTCAGATTGCTGTTTCTTACACATTTAAGCTTTAGAGTTGTTAACAGGGAGTTTTGGACCCTTCAGCTCTAGAAAAGAGCTGAACAGGAACAGCCATCTGAGAACAGCAAGAGGGATGGAGACTGGCTCTGGCTGTGTAAAGGCTGATCTACCTTTTAGAAACGCTTGTGGTTCAGGAAGAAGTATCTCCATCCATCCCTCTTGGTGCCCTGCATCTCGGCTCCCCAGCTTGCAGCCTGAACCCTGCCCCTGACTTCCTCTGGTCTTGAGGACTATTTACTCCTGCCTTTTGCCTGGTCTTTAGAGGTGCTCTGTCCTAATTCATCTCTGAAGTAGAAACCCACAGAAGAGCAAATCAAACACAGTGCTACGAAAGCAAAACTAGCTGAGAATATGCTGTCATCTTGATCAAATACCAAATTCCCATCCCAAGTTCTATACTCGGGTGTTTGATGTGGAGGAAATTCCACACTTTTTTACAAATGGATTATGTGTACCCAGTGTTCCTCACTCAGTGCCCACTTTCCTGTGAAAATGATACTAGAAATTCTAGACCAAATTAAGAAGGTTTCCATAGTCCACAGTAGCAATGAGCTCATACTGACGTCAAAATGTTTGATTTTTTTACTTGTTTTAAAGACATATTTTAGACTTTGGCATTTTAAAAATCAAGATTAATCTTAAGTTTGATATATTTACTTAGTGTGGTATTGTTATTTCCTGAAAAGCCATTAAATTAATGGTACGCTTAGCATTACCTCCAGTGATGTCTTAAATCTTAAAATCAAAGAAGCATTTCAAGTTTGATGGCAGCATATTTTTGGCCATTATGAGATGATTCCAATCAGGGATTCACTTAATAATGATAAAAACGAGTTAATCCCCACGTTAGATTTTATTTTTACCAGCTACCTTCAGACAATTTCTCCCTTTATCCGTATGTAACTACTTTCTCTGAATTTCCTTCCACAGCAAGAAAATACACCAGATCCCGTCTCATCTGTTAGTAACAAGAAACTTCCTCTGACTCTGTGGTTTGCCTCCAGCTGTGACCGTCTCTGGGAAGGAGACTTGCATATTTGCTGTTGAACAAAAGTGGCATGAATTACGCAGCCCATATCCCCTTAATGAACATTTACGTTATGGGTTTATCACTATTAAAAATACTATTCAGTTAACATTCTTGAACAGACCCCTTTGTACATTAGTACAAATAACCTCAGTACCTCAGAATGTGACTTTATTTGAAGGTGGGGTCTTTACAGAGTTCGTCAAGTTAACATGAGGTCATCAGCACGGGTGATAATCTCACATGACTTGGTGTCCTTGTTCGGACACAGGCAGAGGGAAGGGATGTGGGGATACAGGGTGAATGTCATGTGAATACGAGACAGTCACTTACTTAAAGCCAAAAAGGGAGGCCTGGCCCAGTCCTTCCCTCCCAGCCTCAGAAGGAACTAACCCTGCCAACACCTGGGTTTTGGACCTCTAGCCTCTGGAACCAAGACAATACATTTCTGCTAAGTCACCTAGCTTGGGAGTACTGCTATGGCAGCTCTAAAAATGAATATAGCACACTTACAAAATTGATTCCCAAACTGGCTGTGACAGTTTACACCTTATCCAACCACACGTAAGCCTAACTTCCCACCATACCTCACCCATACCGAACATCAGTCTGTTGAATTTTGCTAATTTTTAAGAACAAATAAATGGTATCTCTTTTCAATGCAGACTCTTTGATTTTTTAAAATACAGACTTGGCATATTTCTGAAGTTTCATATTCTTTAATTGTGAAATATCTAAAATGGATTCAAATGGACTAACACTATCAAATAATCACTCGCATCTAACCATGATTTCCATAAAGTTTGATACAATGATAAAAAGAAAACAACAATTACAATGAAAGAGTTGACTTTAAAGAATATTTAACTACTCATTCATTTATTGACTATCTATCACAAATTTTTCATTCTCTAGGGCTATGACATGAAGCATGAAGCATATTTTTAATTTTTACTTTTTTTAAAAGATGGGCTCTTGCTGTTATCTAGGCTGGAGTACAGTGATGCAATCACAGCTCACTGTAGCCTCAAACTCCTGGGCTCAAACTATCCTTC
Organism: Nomascus leucogenys; assembly: GCF_006542625.1. Lineage (NCBI taxonomy): Eukaryota > Metazoa > Chordata > Mammalia > Primates > Hylobatidae > Nomascus > Nomascus leucogenys. The sequence continues at coordinate 108,420,843 of NC_044387.1, read as the reverse complement.
TGCTTCAGCCTCCTGAGTAGCTGGGAACATAAGTGTATGCAAACCAGGCCTAGCTAAGTTTAAGCATTTTGTGGGGGGCCAGGCACAGTGGCTCACACCTGTAATCCCAGCACTTTGGGAGGCCAAGGTAGGGGGGGATCACTGGAGGTCAGGAGTTTTGAGACCAGCCTGGCCAACATAGTGAAACCCCATCTCTACTAAAAATACAAAAATTAGCTGGGCATGGTGGCACATGCCTGTAGTCCCAGCTACTTGGGAGGCTGAGGTTGGAGAATCACTTGAACCCAGGAGGTGGAGGTTGCAGTGAGCCAAGATCACAACACTACACTCCAGCCTGGGTGACAGAGCGAGACACCTACCAACAAAAATTAAAAAAAAAAAAAAAATACAAATAAACATTTTTTTTGTAGAGACACGGTCTCCTCTCCCTATGTTGACCAGGCCGGTCTGGAACTCCTGGCCTCAAGCTATTCTCCTGCTTTGGCCTCCCAACAAAGTGTTAGGATTATAAGCGTCAGTCACTATACCTGGCTGAAGTATAAATTTAAAAGACAAAAGCTAAGAAATGGAAACTACACAATTAAAAATCAAAGTTATTTTCATATTTATAGTACATGAAAATAAATCTTATATCCAATAATCCAACAGATAATATATTAAAGGTTATGCTTTTGAAGTCAATTTATCACTGACCTTCCTGTTGGAAGCACACTTTTAAGAATACACAAAGTTCTAAACAAAACAAAAAAGAAAAAAAACCACAATGTTCTTCAAACGGTATCACAAAGTACAGGAGCATCTTAGTGACACCAAATTATAACTGCTTTTGGGGTTGCAATATTGATTTAAAAATTCCTTCCTAGAGACAATAATCGATGAGGCATGTTTGTCACTCTTCTGTTAGTATGCTTTATCCTGCGGGAGGGCTACTTTCCGTCTTGTTCATTCTTGTTCGTATTTGCATGCGTTAGGATGTGGGCTTTCAGGTTGTTTGACTGAATAAACCTCCTGTTACAGCCTTGAAAGGGACACACAAAACGTTTCTCGCCCGTGTGGATGCGCACATGTGTACGCAGATTAAAGTCCAGAGAGAAGCGCTTTCCGCACCCTTCAAAAGTGCACTGAAACGGCTTCTCTCCAGTGTGAACCAGGAAATGTCTTTTTAGTTTTGAGCTCTCAACGAACGCTTTTCCACATTCCGCACAGACGTGGTCTCGGGGACCATGAATGACGAGATGCTTTCTCAGGGCAGCTCTGTTCCTCAGCCTCTTAGTGCATCCACTCTGAGGACAAGCGATTGAGCTCAAACTGTCATATTCTTTATTTATGGGGGGCTTCTTTCTAGCAAATTCTGCGAGCTGTTTAGGATCTGATAAGTCAATGCCGGGTATTCCTCCAGGCGGAAGCTTCTTGCCTGTCATGTACTCAGAATACTCAAGCGAACTCTCTCCAACTATCTTTTGAGGAAGCTCTTTCTCTGCCCCTTTTTTCATGTATTCCAAAGGACATTCAAGAAGGGAGCTTGCTTCGAGCACCTTTTGAGAAAGCTCTTGTGCTGATCCTTTCTTTAGGTATTCCAAGGACTCAAAAAGTGAGTCCTCTTCCAGGATGGGCTGAGAAAACTCACCCCTTATGATGCATTCTATGTAACAGTCCGAGAAATCGTCCTCTCCGAAGGCCTCAGGGCCGGGCTCAGAGCACACGCAGCCATCACATAAGGCCCACACCGCATTGCCAGGTTCTATTTCCGCCTGCAGGTCCTGGCTTGCCTTGCCTTGCCCGGGCTTAGCCCCACTGGGGGCTCTTCCACCCAGGCCTTTCTGGCGTCTCGTCTTTGCCCGTTTCTTCAGTTGCTGGTTCATGTTTTCCTGCCTGTGCCCTTCTTGAAGATTTACACCAGGATAGATCAACCACCTCCAGGCAGTAGTGATCTGAGTTGTCTTCAGCAAATACCTGCTTTATGATAATAACCTTTAGTTAAAATAGATGCCAGTATTAGAGCCACTGTCAAAAAATGACCTAGGACACATTTTCCAATAATACATTTCCGTCTTCTCTGATAAACTAACCAAGAGACCGAGAATGAGCTCTGTGTAAGACATGACTCATGCGCAGAGCTTATCTGGGTGTCCCCACAAGTTATCGGAACCTTCTATATCTCATTGCTCAGCTGACATGTATTGGGTGGGACAGTGTGCTAGCTCTATTGTAGGCTACGCAGTTTGTGACACATCAGTAAACAGGCATACAAACATCTCTGCCTCCATGGAGTAGGCATACCCATGAGCATAGAAAATAAGCAATGTATGCCACGTGTTAGAAGGTGACTACGTGTGAAAGAGTAAGCAAAGGGGCTGGTAGGAAACAGAAGCCTGCAATATTAAACAGGGCACTCGGGCAAACCTTCACTAGGGTGGGAAGTGGCAGTTGGTTAAAAGCCTGAAGCGGGTGAGGGAGCAAAATATTGTCTTTTCTTTTTCTTCTTTTTTTTGGGGGGGAGACGGAGTCTCACTCTGTAGCCCAGGCTGGAGTGCAGTGGCGTGATCTCAGCTCATTGCAACCTCCACCTCCCTAGTTCAAGCAATTCTCCTGCCTCAGCCTCCTGAGTAGCTAGGATTACAGGCACATGCCACCATGCCTGGCTACTTTTTCTATTTTTAGTAGAGACGGGGTTTCACCATGTTGGTCAGGCTGGTCTCGAACTCCTGACTTCGTGATCCACCCGCCTCAGCCTTCTAAAGTGTTGGGATTACAGGCGTGAGCCACGGCGCCTGGCCCTATTCTTGTTTTCTTATGTAATACTGTTATGAAATTCAAATTAAATAATGCATGCAAAGTGCTTAGCACAGATTATGGTGCACAGCAAATGCTGACCGCTATGTGAGCTAGTGTTATTTTATTACCTTTTTATTAATTCTACAAGTATATGTTGCACCCTGCTACACGCCAGGTTCTTTCTTGACCAGGGTGGTAAACTTTTTCTGCAAAGGGCCAGATTTTAGCTTCGTGGGTCCTGTGGTGTCTGTTGAAACTATTCAACTTTGCCGTTGTAGCACAGCACAGAAGCAGTCACATAACACATAAAGGAATGAGGTTGGCTGTGTTCCCATAAAACAGGGAGATTGGCCCATGGGCCATCGTGTGCCCACTCATTGTTCTAGAAGACGGGGATCCAGAGAATAAGACACATGAAATTAATGGTGCTCTCACCTTTTAGGGATCCATGTCAAAATAAAGGCACAGGGTAGCTTGGCCCTGACGACTTTCCTATCATTTCCTTAAAAATCTTAACAGCAATGACGTTATAAAAGTTATAGCATGAATATGTTATTGCTTTTACTATAAAAGTCTCTTGCTTAATGTTACAATTGTGTGCCTGAGAAAAGATCTCCCTATTTATTGTCCTGATGTCTTTCTGTAGGAAGAAATTATATGCTTTTAAAAAAGAGGCAAAGGTAAAAGTTGTCGGATGAAAATAGCTTGAAAATACTTTAAAATAACCACATTAAAAAAAAACACCTCAACAGAAGCATGTCATTTGCTTTTGGTAAAAATCAAATACATATAATAAAAACAAAATGTGTTCCAACTGTAAGGGAAGAGTTTAAGATTTTTTTTTCTTTTTTTTTTTTTTTTTGAGACGGAGTCTCACCCTGTCGCCCAGGCTGGAATGCAGTGGTGCAATCTCGGCTCACTGCAATCTCCGCCTCCCGGGTTCAAGCGATTCTCCTGCCCCAACCTCCCAAGTAGCTGGGATTACACGCACACGCCACTATGCCCAGCTAATTTTTGTATTTTTAGTAGAGACATGGTTTCACTATGTTGGTCAGGCTTGTCTCGAACTCTTGACCTCGTGATCCGCCTGCCTTGGCCTCCCAATGTGTTGGGATTACAGGCGTGAGCCAGTGCGCCCAGCCAAGATTTCTTAAGATATATTAAAAAATATGTAATACATATATGTTAAATGCTACTGTTATTATTTTTTGTGTCATTTTATTTTATTTTATTTTATTTTGAGATGGAGTTTTGCTCTTGTTGCCCAGGCTGGAGTACAATGGCGTAATCTCAGCTCACTGCAACCTCCGCCTCCGGGATTCAAGTGATTCTCCTGCCTCAGACCCCAAGTAGCTGGGATTACAGACAGGCGTCCCCCCCACCACACCCAGGTAATTTGTGTATTTAGTAGATATGGGATTTCATCATGTTGGCCAGGCTGGTCTCAAACTCCTGACCTCAGGTGATCCGCTCTCCTCAGCTTCCCAAAGTGCTGGGATTACAGGTGTGAGCCACTGCACCAGGCCTGTGTCCTTTAAAAAGGTGAAATTAGGGCTGGGTGCAGTGGCTCACGCCTGTAATGCCAGCACTTTGGGAGCACAAGGCTGGCGGATCACCTGAGGTCAGGAGCTTAAGACCAGCCTGGCCAATATGGCGAAACCCTGTCTACTAAAAATACAAGAAATTAACTGGCTGTGATGGCGCGCACCTGTAATCCCAGCTACTGGCAGGAGATCACTTGAGCCTGGGAGGCGGAGGCAGTGAGCCAAGATTGCACCACGGCACTCCAGCCTAGACAACAGAGCGACTCTCTTGGAAAAAAAAAAAAAAGAAAAAGAAAAAAAATAAAATAAAAATATAGAGGTGAAATTAACCAGGGAGATCCCAAAATATTTATGAAGCACAATATTAGCACCTTTGGAGGGTAATTACTAGGATTAAACACAGAGCTGCTCTCTTCAATTAGTCCATTTAGAAAACAGCTTGTGCATTCCCAAACCTGAAAATCCAAGACCTGAAATGCTCAAAGTATGAAACCTTTTTGAGTGCCATCGTGACACTTCAAGGAAATTCTCATTGGACCATTTTGGATTTTGAATTTTCGGACTTGGGATGCTCATGTTGGGTATTTTGCAAATACTCAAACATTCAAAAAAATCTGATGTCCATAATACTTCTGGTCCCAAGCACTTTGGATAAAAAATACTCAACCTGTAACTGCAATTTAATTGACTACTGCTTTTCTCCCCAAGCTCACCTCCTGCCATCTATAGCTCTTGTATTTTACTATTTAGCCATAATAAACTTTCTCTGATAAAGCGTCAGATCAGTCCACTACAAATGTTCTTTTTTCTCACCGAAATACTGCCCATCCTCCAACACACACACACAGAGGCTTGCTTCCCATCCATACTTCAAATGCGCAAACATCACTTCCTCAGGCAGGCTTCCCTGGATTCTTCGGCTCAGTTGAGCCCCAAAGCTAAACGTTCCCCTCCTCCGTATTTCACACTGATCAGAGCTCTGGTGTCCCTTGCTTCAAGTCTGTCTTACCTGCTGGACTGTGAGCACTACTAGAGTGAAGGCCTCTTCTGTTCTGTTCACACAGGCTCCGGCCTCAGTACATTTGTCTAGTGAGATGAAATCATGAGTATGCATTAGTCATTGTGCTGTTGATCTCTGATTTAACAACCCTATATAATTACTAGGAATTTATTTGAGAGTTTAGACAACTTAATGTAGAAGTTTCAAAAAAGCTGGCTATTAATGATGCAGGGTGTTACATAGAAAGGAATTTCCTAGGGCCAGGCATGGTGGCTCATGCCTGTAATCCCAGCACTTTGGGAGGCCGAGGTGGGTGGATCCCTCGAGCCCAGGAGTTGGCGACCAGCCTTGGCAAAATGGTGAAACCCCATCTCTACAAAAAAGAAAAAAATGAGTCTAAACAGACTACACCTACACTTCAGCTCAGCGATGGTTAGGTCTGAATTCCCAAGGGAGGCGGTGGGTGGGGTGGGTTTGCCAAGTGCACTGGTGGTCCCAGCTATTCAGGAGGCTGAGGTGGGAGGATCACTGGAGCCTGGGAGGCAGGGGTTGCAGTGAGCTGAGATCACACCATTGCACTCCAACCTGGGTGACAGAAAAAAGAAAGAAAGGCATCTCCCAAGAGAGGTGTTTTCTTTATGAATTTACCAAGGTTCAAGTATGGTCCATATCTTTCTAAGCTAAATTCTTATATGTCAGATCTCCGAGCATTATGCTGTTTCTCATAGCGGTATACAAACTTGTGAGGATGACATATAACATTGAAATGGTAATTTATTAATTTAGTAAAAGAAAACTATTTATATGGCAAGCCAATTTCTGTTAGCAGAAATAACTAGTCATGCATCACTGAAAGACAGGAATATGTTCTGAGAAATGTATCTTTAGGTTGCTGTGTCATCCTGTGAACATCACAGAGTGTAGCTACGCAGACCTGAATGGCATAGCCTGCAACACACCCAGGTTCCACCGTAGGGCCCATTGCTCCTAGGCTGTACATCTGCACAGCATGTTACAGTTCTGAGTACTGTAGGCAACTGTAACACAACAGTAAGTATTTGCATATAAACATATCCAAACAGAAGAAATACTGTACAAAAGATTAAAAATGGTAAACCTGGCCGGGCGCGGTGGCTCATGCTTGTAATCCCAGCACTTTGGGAGGCCGAGGCGGGCGGATCACGAGGTCAGGAGATCGAGACCACGGTGAAACCCCGTCTCTACTAAAAATACAAAAAAAAATTAGCCGGGCGTGGTGGCGGGCGCCTGTAGTCCCAGCTAGTCGGAGAGGCTGAGGCAGGAGAATGGCGTGAACCCGGGAGGCGGAGCTTGCAGTGAGCCGAGATTGCGCCACTGCACTCCAGCCTGGGCGACAGAGCGAGACTCCGTCTCAAAAAAAAAAAAAAAAAAAAAAAAGTACACCTGTGTAGGCACATTCCCATAACGGAGCTCACAACGGAACTCACAGTACTGGTAGTGGCTCTGGATGATTCAGTGAGTGAGTGTTGAGTGAATGAAGGCCTGGGACACCACTGTACACAGCTGTAGGCTTTATAAGCACTATACACGTAGGCAAATTTTAAAACTTACTTAAAAATTTGTCTTTCTTGAATAATAAATTAACCTTAGCTTACTGTAACTTTTTAAATTTATTTATTTACTTTTTTTTTGAGATAGTTTCGCTCTTGTTGCCCAGGCTGGAGTGCAACAGCATGATCTCGGCTCACAGTAACCTCTGCCTCCCAGGTTCAGCCGATTCTCCCGCCTCAGCCTCCTGAGTATAGCTGGGATTACAGGCATGCGTCACTATGCCCAGCTAATTTTGTATTTTTAGTAGAGGTGGGGTTTCTCCATGTTGGTCAGGCTGGTCTCGAACTCCCGACCTCAGGTGATCCACCTGCCTCAGCCTCCCAAAATGCTGGGATTACAGGCGTGAGCCACCGCGCCCAGACTCTTTTTAACTTTATAAACTTTAAAATGTGCAAACTTCCTGACTCTTTTGTAATAACACTTAGCTTAAAACACATTTTTTCAGCTGTACAAAAATATTTTTTCTTTATATTCTTATTCTATAAGATTTTGTCTGTTTAAATACTTTTATGTTAAAAACCGAGAGATACACACATGACCCTAGGCCTACACAAATTCAGGATCATGAAGATGTCACCAGGCCACAGGGATTTTTCAGCTCTCTTATGATATTATGGTACATGGGGTTGCTCACTGGCTGAAACGTCCTTATATGGAACTTCACTGCATGGAAAACATACTGGTAAAAGCAGATGTGGATGAAATCTTCATATTAAATGAACACTTAATTTTATATTTCGCCAACTGGGGCACAGGTAATTCCAGGGGCGCATCCTTTACTTATTCAATCATTTGACAAACATTTAGTATTTGTTCTAGGTGCTGAATTTAGGGAAAAAGATGCAAAGTTCCTCGTTAACCCAAAGTTTGGTGTGGGACAGACAGTAAAGGGCAAATAAACAAAAAATGTCAGATTGAGGAAAATGCTATTAAAAAAAGTGTGGGGGGTTGCCAGGCGCGGTGGCTCACGCTTGTAATCCCAGCACTTTGGGAGGCCGAGGCGGGCGGATCACGAGGTCAGGAGATCGAGACCATCCTGGCCAACATGGTGAAACCCCGTCTCTACTAAAAATAAAAAAAACTAGCCGGGCGTGGTAGCGGGAGCCTGTGGTCCCAGCTACTCGGGAGGCTGAGGCAGGAGAATCGCTTGAACCCGGGAGGCGGAGGTTGCGGTGAGCAGAGATGGCGCCACTGCACTCCAGCCTGGGGGACAAGAGCAAAACTCTGTTTCAAAAAAAAAAAAAAAAAAGAGTATGAATGAGAGGGGAAGTAACCGAGGACGCCACCTTGATCATGAATGTCCGGAAAAGGCCCCCAAAGAGGGGGCCATCGGAGCCAGATGTGGGCAGGAGGAAAAGTGCCCGGCGGTGGGAAGAGACGAGCGAAGGCTGCTGGCTCCAGGCTGCCGGCGGCTCCCCGGGGGCTGCGGGGGGAGGAGGCCATGCTCAATGCTCCCTACAGCTATGGCGGGCAGGAATGTGGGGGCTGACTGTGAGCCCCGGGACCATTTGCATTTCATTCCAGGACCCAAGGAAACCATTATAGGGCTTCCAACAAGCAAACAGCAAGCTTTTTTAGGTTGAAAGATGGGCCGGACAGCTGCATGGAGAATGGATTTGGTGAGAACAGAAAAACCTATTAGATTTGAGAATCCCGGGAAGGGCTGCTAGTGGTTTGGATTAGACGGTGGCAGAGGAGAGGAAATGCAGGCAGGCGGGAAAACTGGAGAAAGAACCACCCCCTCGCCCTCCAGCTCGCTGGTGGATTGGATGAAGGGCGGAAGGGAGACAGGAATCAAGAATGTGTCTTGCCGGGCGCGGTGGCTCACGCCTGTAATCTCAGCACTTTGGGAGGCTGAGGTGGGTAGATCACCTGAGGTCAGGAGTTCGAGACCAGCTTGACCAACACTACTAAAATACAAAAATTAGCCGGGCGCAGTGGCGGGCGCCTGTAATCTCAGCTACTTGGGAGGCCGAGGCAGGAGAATCGCTTGAACCCGGGAGGCGGAGGTTGCAGTGAGCCAAGATCGCGCCATTGCACTCCAGCCTGGCAACAGAGTGAGGCTGCCTCAAAAAAAAAAAAGAAAAGAAAGAGTCTCCAAGGTTTTTTGCCAGAGTAATTTGAGTGGAGGGTATTGCCATCCCCAGAGATAAGTGGAAAGGAAAATAAAGGGAAGAGACTGGTGTCTTGATCACAATGTAAGCATGTTAATATAAAAAAGACCTAGCCAGATATTGTAAGGAAACATATTTACATGAAGTTTTGAAACAAAATAAAAAATGCAATTTAGGAAATCACCGCCAGACACTCGCTTTCTTGAGAGTGTATTACTTCCCCCATCTTCCCGTTTTCAACATTTGAGGCCAGTGGCCAGCCACGGGTCACCGCAGGGCGAAGGCTACAAGTCTCCCGGCGAGGCCGGCTCCGGCCTGGTCCCAGGATGAGAACACGCTTCCCCTCCCTGACTATCTAACCCTTTTGACCGACACATTCGAAGTAGTGAGCAACACATCCCCCTTCTCCCCATTGGAAAACAGTTCCATGAAACAACACTCACCCCTGCTACCGCGAAGCACTCTGCTATTTTCAGTGCCACCTCCTCCCAAACGTAAAACAAAGGAGAAAGTGCAGTGGAAACGTGGACTGCCCTGCGCCCCCTCCCAAGGCCCACCCTCCGGACTGACGCGGTCTCATCAGGCTACACCCACCCTTCAGCTCCGCCAGGCTTAGGGAGGGCGTGGCCTGCCCCGCCCTGGGCCCCGCCCTGGAGCCACCTGGCCCGCGCGTTCACCTTCTGCCGGGAGCCGCCTGGCACCTGGGCGGTGCGCTAAGCCTCAGCCCGGGGCCCCCAGGCAGCCGGCCCGCACGGAAAACCCTCAGCCCGGGGGCCCCCTGGCCCCCGCGTTCACCCCTCAGCCTGGCCGCCGGGCACTGCGCATCTGCCACGTGGCAGCGCCTCCCGAGCCCAGACGCCCGGCGTTAGCACGTGGTGAGCACTCAATAAATGTCTGTTGAACAAATACGCGTGGGTGTAATCACATTTACCCTTTTAGGCCGGACGCGGTGGCTCACGCCTGTCATCCCAGCACTTTGGGAGGCCGAGACGGTGGGATCACCTAAGGTCAGGAGTTCAAGACCAGCCTGTCCAACATGGTGAAACCCCGTCTCTACTTAAAAATACAAAAATTAGCCGGGTGTGGTGGCGGGTGCCTGTAATCCCAGCTACTCAGGAGGCTGAGGCAGGAGAATCGCTTGAACCCGGGAGGCGGAGGTTGCAGTGAGCCGAGATCGCGCCACTACGCTCCAGCCTGGGTGATAGAGCGAGACTTTGTCTCAATAAAGAACAAAACAAAACATTTACGCTTTTGCAGGTCGAGGAAAAAAATCAAGCGGAGGAGGCAGTTTTTACCCCCCGGAAACAGAGGTTGACTCGAACGCAAACCCCCATACCTTTCCCACCCCGCCCTACCCCCAGTCGCAGATAAAGTATTACTGCGTGTTTGTTTTCTTTTTCTGGCCATTAATGTGACTGTATTGCTAAAGGCAACACAACTCACTTCGAAAGCAGTGGTCAGTCAACGCTCACTATTGGCTACAATCTAGTGAAATGTAATAGTTCGTGTAATACACCCATACCATTAGAACGAAACCCAGATCGATATTTAAAAACCTCCTAAATGTTGACTTGAAGCTTTTCTGCATATATATCTCGGAGCAGTTCTCCAGTTTTTTTTTTTTTAAAGTCTGTTTCTGAATAAGCTTCAATTTTGAGGTTGGCCAGTAAAATACAATTTTCTTTCTTTCCTTCCTTCCTTCCTTCCTCCCTTCCTCCCTTCCTCCCTTCCTCCCTTCCTTCCTTCTTTCCTTTTGTTTCTCTTTCTTTCTTTTTTTTTCCTCTTTTTTGAGACGGAGTCTTTCTCTGCCCCTCAGGGCGGAGTGCAATGGCACCGTCTCAGCTCACTGCAACCTCCGCCTATTGGGTTCAAGTGATTCTCCTGCCTCGGCCTCCCCAGTAGCACCACCACGCCCGGCTAATTTTGTATTTTTAGTAGAGACAGGGTTTCTCCATGTTGGCAGGCTGGTCCGGCCGCAGGTGATCCTCCTGTCTCAGCCTCCCAAAGTGTTGGGATTACAGGCGTGAGCCACTGTGCTTGGCCAATAAAATATAATTTTCAGTGAAGGAAATATTTATTATTCCCTGATCTCCTCCAGTAGGCATAGCAGGGCCCCTCCATTTGAAATCCGATTTCAATAAAGCTTCCTTAGTTCCTTACCTTAGAATATATTATTTGCAGACGAGGGTCAGAAAGGTCACTTACAAGTCAGAACGACTTCCCTCAACTTCCCTCCTTCTGTCTCTATGGCGCCTCGCTGTGGTCTCTTTAGAAACTACAGGGGCATTCCACCAGCCTTTTTTTTTTTCCCTTGGGGATAAAAATGTTACCATTTGGGTTTCAATAAGAAATACTTCAATGAACCGAAGAATCTTGAACAGAAACTTCTTCCTAAGCCTTTAAGTGGCAATGTCATTGAAAGCCCCTTTCCTCACTAGATGGAAACACACACACATAGTTCAAGCAGAGGATCCTTTCTTTGGGTTGTCAGAAACCACCCTTTATCACTCCCTTAACCATTCACACAGTGCATTCCATAAACTAGATTGATTTATAATCGCCTCCCCTACCACTGAGTCCATTTGATCGCTTGGGTGTGGCTCTGTTTGGGCATTAGAGACAGCATGTTTAGAAAATCTGTTTTTACATTTCACACTCCACCTCTTCCATAGATTATTTTTGCTCCCATTATCATTTAGCTTTCCTTTCCATGGGTCTGAAGAAGTAAACCAAAACGAATGAACTCATCTGTTGTGATATAAACTCAGCTCAAAGGAAATTTAATTTCTCCTAAATGAGCTCGGGAACCAATTAAACCGTGAAACAGAAGTGGGCTGTCTTTTGAAATTGACCACAAAGAGGGTGTGCATAGAAAAAATGTTGTCCATTGCTGGGATTTTAGTCATAGTGATTCTTCTGCCAATAACATCATGTCACTTAAAAAACTTGTATTTCGACCATTTTGTCTGTGTTACAAATCAATATTTTCCTTAAAACCCTTAAAATGCAAAAACTATAACTATGCGTTAATTCACTCTATACAGATTTGAGTTTCTCCCCTAGAGAGGCGGAGGTTCTAGGCCCTGGTGGATAAGTATTCCTGGCTTCCTGGGGTTTGAATGCGGAATGGCCAAGTCAGAACAGCAGGGTAAGAACTAGATTGAGGTGAGTAACTCACTTGTCTGCAGCAAATTTGAGGGATGCCAAAACAAAAAACAAAAAACAAAACACCCTCAGTAATCAGTATTAGTAATATTTTAACCTGGCATGTAAAAGAATCCAAATTAATGCAAAAATTTACAGAGAACAAAATATCCACACGTAAATAAAGACAGAGTCAGAGGATACCAGCCAAATAATCATGCTTGTCAATGTCTCAATGCAGCTATCATTAGCACAATGAAGGAGAGGTGTGTGGTGTGTGGCAGCCACAGAGGACAGCCGGGAAGTTAGGGAAGGTTTCCCTGATCTGCGGGAATCAGCGGGGAGGGCAGAGCCTCCCTGACAGGAGAGGGAATAGTTATGGAAGAACCTGAGAGATGAGTGGAGGCGAGTGTGCAGAGGCCATGCAGGCCCAGACTCTGGGACCCCGCAGGCCGTGGGAAGAACTTCGATCTTCAGTCCAGGAGCCCTGGGAACGGAATATCCATATCTATAAATGCTTATTAACCTTAAACTTGTAAAACATTATTTCATTATTAGAGCTTCAGCTTATTTCTATTTGATTTAGATAATATTAATTGAATACATGCACAGTCTCATTTTATCTTGAAATCAAATTTCTAAAATGGTTATTATTACTATTATTATAATTTCATTTGCATTTTAAAATAACACCGAGGCACAAAGAAACTTTATACAGGAATAAGTTTCTAAACTCAGATTAGAACCCAAGTGTTGGCTGGGCGTGTTGGCTCATGCCTGTAATCCTAGCACTTTGGGAGGCTGAGGCCAGCACAGTGCCTAAGCTTAGGAGTTGGAGACCAGCCTGGGCAACACGGTGAAATCCCCTGTCTCTACTAAAATACAAAAAAAAAAAAAAAAAGTCAGGCGTGGTGGTGGGCGTCTGTAGTCCCAGCTACTTGGGAGGCTGAGGCAGGAGAATTGCTTGAACCCAGCAGGCAAGGGTTGCAGTGAGCCAAAGTCGTGCCGCTGCACTCCAGCCTGGGCGACAGGGCGAGACTCTGTCTCCAAAGACAAACGAAAAAAATGAAACAAAAACAACAACAAAAGAACCCATCTTGCTCCTTTGAGATGCGTCACTGTGGTCTAATATCGTGTTTTACATTAAGGTATTTTGCAAACTCTGTAGTTGTATTTTTCATTTAAGAAATCTCTCCACGTTATTATTGGCTATGACTTGTAATGCCTTTTTACATACTTGTTTGATCTTGATAGCACCTTAGGGATTGTTATTATCCATTCTATGGATGAGGAAATGTGAAGTCAGTAGCGACAAATGCCTTATTCAAAGCCCTATAGGTATTAGTTTACAGAGCAGAGTTTAGAACCCAAAGCTTGCTATCGTGGTACAAAATGTAAAGGTAAAGTTAATTTGCCAAGTTCAGTCAGTTGTTTAAAGAGCTTGTTTTTTTTTTTTTTGTTTTTTGTTTTTTGTTTTTTTGTTTTTTTGGACGGACTCTGGCTCTGTCACCTAGGCTGGAGTACAATGGCGCAATCTCGGCTCACTGCAACCTCCGCCTCCCTGCCTCTTGGATTCAAGCGATCAAGGGATTCTCCTGCCTCAGCCTTCTGAGTAGCTGGCACTACAGGCGCCCGCAACCACGCCCGGCTAATATTTTGTATTTTTAGTAGAGACGGGGTTTCACCGTGTTAGCCAGGATGGTCTTGATCTCCTGACCCTGTGATCCACTTGCCTCGGCCTTCCAAAGTGCTGGGATTACAGGTGTGAGCCACCATACCTGGCCTAAAGAGCTTGTTACACATATTTTTAGAGTTTCTGTGAAAAAAAGAATAATCCACCAGTCAGTAATGTATGTTTCTACTTGGAATTTGATACCTTAGTAGAGTATGATTTTTAAAAGGCATATTTAACTCTGCTTTTCAAAAAACAATCTAAGTAGAATCTAAAATCTAAATGGAAGCTTTTTGGTACTTCACACTGAGAAGAATGAGACTTGTCATCATACTGTTGTATATTTTCAAAAATTTTTGTGCTCTTTAGATGAAAGCTATAACCATATAAATATTGTCTTATTTGATTACCTGTGAGAATTTAGCAGTGGGTCTAAGTATAGGGCCTAAAGGCTATTTTTTAGACCCCAGATTCTCCTCAGACTTTGAGAGTGATTTGTTAATGCTATGTTTGGCAGTTTCATAAGATTTTTCCTTTTTTTTTTTTTTTTTAAGATGGAGTTTCGCTCTTGTTGCCCAGGATGGAGTACAATGGTGCCATCTCGGCTTGCTGCAACCTCTGCCTCCCAGGTTCAAGTGATTCTCCTGCCTCAGCCTCCCGAGTAAGCTGGGATTACAAGTGCGGTGCTACCATGCCCGGCTAATTTTGTATTTTTAGTAGAGACGGGGTTTCTTCATGTTGGTCAGGCTGGTCTTGAACTCCTGACCTCAGGTGATCCACCCGTCTCGGCCTCCCAAAGTGCTGGGATGACAGGTGTGAGCCACTGCACCCGGCCAGATTTCTTCTTCTTTTTAAGAATGGATTACATGTTTGTGTCCCTCCAAAAGTCATGCATTGAAACCGGCCCCGATGGGATGGTATAAAGAGGTGTGGCCTTTGGTAAGCAGTTAAGTCATGAGGGCTCTGCCCTGGTGAATGGAATTGGTGTCCTTATAAAGGAGGCATGGGGGAGCCCTTTCCCCTCCATCTTATGAGGACACACAGAAGGCACCATCTGTGAGGAGTGGGCCCTCAGCAGACACCAAATCTGCTGGCACCTTCATCTTGGACTTCTCAGCCTCCAGAATTATAAGCCATACATTTCTGTTGTTTAAAAATTACTTGGCCAGGGGCAGTGGCTCAGCACTTTGGGAGGCCCAGGCAGGTGGATCACCTGAGGTCAGGAGATCGAGACCAACCTGGCCAACATGGTGAAACCCTGTCTGTACTAAAAATACAAAAAATTAGCCGGGAGTGGTGGCAGGTGCCTGTATTCCCAGCTACTCAGGATGCTGAGGCAGGAGAATCGCTTGAACCCGGGAGGCGGAGGTTGCAGTGAGCCGAGATTGTGCTATCGCACTCCAGCGTGGGCGACAAGATGGAAACTTCATCTCAAAAGAAAAAATAAATAAATATGAATTACTCAAAGTATTTTTTTATAGCCGGCTGAACAGACTAAGACAACTATTCCCATAACCTCCCTTTCCCCAAACACCCCTTGCCTTTCTACTAACAAACCTGCTAAAATTGGGCTCATCTGGAGTAAATTTGCTGAGCTTGCTCCGTCTTGTTTTAGACCATCACTCAAATTTTCTCTCAGAATCTTTTGAGTCAATCTCAGATGGTGTGGTCTTTTTCTAACTTTTTATTTTGACATACTTTTGGATTTATAGAGGAGTTGCAAAGATAGTACACTGAGTTTCCATATATACTTCACCCAGCTTCCACTAATGTTAACATCCTACACAACCAGTGTACATTTGTCAAAATATAGAATCAACAATGGTGCAATCCTGTCAACCAAGCTCCAGACTTTATTGGGTCTTCATCATGCTTTTCCACTAATGTACTTTTTATTTCTTCTCGGATTTGATCCAGGATGCCATTTTGCATTTAGGACACGGGTAATGCACAGATATGAGCTCCACAATCTCATTCCAGTTCTAGCCTAGAAAGTATAATTTATGCCTTGGGATACCCTCGCTAATATCACCCTTTGTATAAAATTTACCACCCCCCCATTCCAAGTTTATACGTTTTACAAGACTCAAATCAATAATCGCCACTTGTAAGAAAGCCTTTCTTTTGGAAACTTCAATGTTACTGCTTTCTACATGGAATTACTTGGCTTTTAGGGATGTATTTTATATCATATCATCAGCCTTTAGATGTCTTTTGTATCCATAATGTGGATTTTAAACCAATACTTTAAAATGCACATCTGTCCAGGAAAATATCACTGAGGCACATTGGATCCTCCAGGTTTTACAAGGTCTACAGAGTCCAAATAGGGAAATTGTAGAACTGGTTATTGTTTTATATTCTGTCTGAAATGGTGAGAACAAATGGTATCAGCCTGTAAATAATACAGGTGCCACCTTATTTGGGCAAAGAAAAAAGTATAAAATAAGCAGTTGTGGGACACACAGTTATGTATAGTCTTTTTTTTAATTTTAGGATTTAAATCTATGATTTTCATTATGAGTTGGAACCAATTAGTGGGTAGTGACCAGCGTTTGGTAATGGTCAGAAAGGTTTGAAAAATGTGTTTATGTGTGTAATTAGAAATGGATCAATATGAGTAAATATGTGAGCATCAGGGACTCAAACAATATTTGATTTGGAACTTAAATATTTTATCTTTTTTTTTTTTTTTAGCTAAAAGAATCCACCAAATGTGCCTTAGAACAGGTTGATTTAGGTGATGTAGTCGATATGAAAAAACTAGTGCAGCCCCTCAGCTCTTCAGGCATCATGCCGTGCTGTCCCATCCCCAGGAAAGTGATGCAGTGAAGCAGTAATGAACTATGTCCGAATTTTCTCTAGCTACATCCAACTTTCTAACTGGCAACAGGGTTTTTGCATTTGTTTTTCTTCTGTCTGAAATTCTATGCCCCAGATTATTCCAAGCATTCTGATCTCAGCTTAAGTGTGACATCAGGACCAATGTGCCTGAGTTGACTCAGTCAATCTCTATCATATCCCCTTGGCTTATTTTCTTCGTGACCCTTTTCACTATAAATGGTATTAGTAGCCCCAGTGTTGGGGATGAGTATAGGTAGAAGAGAGGGCAGCCCAGGATCAAACTCGAATTACCCAGTTTACAAGTGCAGTCTGTGAACAGCAAAGGACAAAGGAGGAGGTGAGTGAGTAGCGAGCAGTAAATCAGAATGCAAGAGAGGGGCAAACAGGCCTGGAGGACTGTGCCTATCATGAACTAACAGGCAGGGACCTTGGTTTCAGCGGATTTTCTGCAGGGTACTGATAAAGCTTCACCACTGCTGAGAGTTCTTTCTCTAATGAATGCAACCAAGGAGTAGGTATCCAACGGGATTCTGGGTGTACCTTTATTCTTTCCTTAAGAAAGAGTCAAGAAAAAAAAAAAGAGTCAAGAAACCCCTGTCATGGAAGGATGCTGAAAGTACGTCTTGCTGGCCCAATCCCGGGGCGCTTTAGGACTTGGAATGGGTCTCCCCTGTGCCTTCCGGGGTATAACCCCTAGGAAGGGATTCTCCTTCCCCCAGCCCCTAGGGTTTCACCCAGAAAGGTCAACCATACATTTCAAGAAGGGAAAGTGATTTTTGAAATTGTCATAGAAAAGAATTCTCAAATTCCAAGAGAAAATAATTTCAGCTCTGGTTCCATCTTGGACCACATTCCTGAGTCCTTTTTCTGAACCCTTCCCCTGTGTGAAGCCCCATTTCTTTACCAGCATCATATTCTTACCGCGTGAGTCCTAGTCCTGTGGGTTAAATCTCTTTAATTGCCTAAATATTCTTTTCTTTCCTGTCTCTCTGTCTTCCTTGTGTTTCTTTTACCTGCAAGCCTTTTCACAGGTCTATTTCAGGATATCAGATTGTTATTTTTGTTAATAGGTTTTTCCTACTTACAGTGTGTTCAGAGAGAAAGTAAAATTGTATATTTAGTATCTTTTCAATGTTACCACTTTAATTATTTCTAATAACATTGAATGGCTTATGCTTTCTCAAGCAAAGGGTTCTCTAGGCATTGATATGTCCCCGTATAGAAGTGCCCAGGTCTCTAAATTGACTCTTCACATCTAATTTCTTATCTTTCCAATCCATCATTTTTATTGCAATCACCTATTTTCCTAAAACACTAATGAGATCGTATCTTTTGCCTCCGTTAACAATTTTTAATGGATTCTAAAGCATACGTACCCACAACCCCCGTCCAAACACTTTAGCTTTTTTTTTGACAACCACACTAATGTGGTTCCAATCTCTTTTTTCCGCTTTTCCCGCTAAATATTAAACGATGCCAGAGGTCTTCAATCTATGGCAGATGTTCCAAAGTTGGCCTGCCATGAGCTATGAAAAGTTTTTACATTTTTAAGTGTTTGAACAAAAAATCAAAAGAAAAATAATATTTCACAACATTAAAAATTATATAAAATTAAAAGTTCAGTAACCATAAATAAGATGTTATTGAACAAAGCCATGCCCATTCCATTATCTATGAGATATATCTGCTTTTTTTTGTTTTCTTCTAGATGGAGTCTTGCTCTGTCACCCAGGCTGGAGTGCAGTGGCGCAATCTCATCTTACTGCAACCTCCGCCTCCCGGGTTCAAGCTATTCTGCCTCAGCTTCCTGAGTAGCTGGGATTACAGGTGCCCACCACTGCGTCTGGTTAATTTTTTTGTATTTTTTAGTAGACATGGGGTTTCACCATGTTGGCCAGGCTGGTCTTGGATTCCTGACCTCGTGATCTGCCCACCTTGGCCTCTCAAAGTGCTGGGATTCCAGGTGTGAGCCACCGCGCCTGGCCGTGTCTGCTTTTTTGCTGCAATGGTAGAGTTGAGGAATGGTGACACAAAATCTAAAATACTTATTAGCTGGCCCAGAAAAAATTAACTGACCTCTGAACTATTCAATCTTATGAGTAGGTCTAGCTCTTTTTGCAAAAATTCTGCTGTTATATATCATTAGGACGGAGCCAGTTATTCCATCTTATCACAGTCACTGCAAGTGGCGAGACAGACACCCCCAGGTCATCCTCCCACACTGGAGTCTCATTCTCACATGGCCCTGTACATTTCCTGGGATGACCCAGGCTCAAAACCCTGCAGAATCCCCCAAATTCTTCCTCTGTGTCTTCTGATCCCCTTGGCAGTTACCAGCAAAATATTTTGCATCCCTAAATTCTTCATCTTTTGGTCCTAACCGACCCTAGGACGTGGCTTCCCCTGAAGCAGGGTCGAGTGGAGGCTGCTTTCTCTTTAGGTGTCACCTGCACGGGTAAGTGTTGTTCCCATTGTTCACAATTGACCTTTCTGCTTCCTATACGTGTCACCAGGCAGCTCGTTGGCAGCTGAAGCTCTCAGATGACACTGGCCACCACTTGCTTTTGAGGCAGTCACACGTAAGTGCCCGGTGCTAATCTCACATCCACATGGATCCTTCTTCTGATAGATTGTTCTGTTTTTTTTTTTGTTCGTTTGTTTGTTTTTTGATGGAGTCTCTGTTGCCCAGGCTGGAGTGCAGTGGTGCGATCTTGGCTCACTGCAACCTCCACCTTCCGGGTTCAAGCGATTCTCCTGCCTCAGCTTCCCGAGTAGCTGGGATTACAGATGTGCACCACCATGCCCAACTAATTTTTGTATTTTTAGTAGAGACGGGGTTTTACCATATTGGCCAGGCTGGTCTCGAACTCCTTGACCTCAGGTGATCCACCCACCTTGGCCTCCCAAAGTGTTGGGATTACAGGCGTGAGCCGCCATCCCCGGGTGATAGATTATTCTTGACGTCCTTGCCTTGACATCCTCAGCTACTACAGGGTCTGCACTCGTCATTATCTGTAACTGTACCTCATTCAGATTCTCAGTTAAAAGCATCCAGCTCTGTATCTCCCAGGCTTCCTGTCTCACTTCCAGCACTTCCTCCCCACAATCTGCCATCCAGGGACCCGGAATCCGGTGGCCCGATTTTTTTCACTGTGTCTTAACTGCTCAAGTCTTTATTTCCTATCTGACCTGCCTTGGCTTACCTGGCCCATCATTTTATTAATTCCCTTACATGTACAGTTTATTTATTTATTTTTTCCTGCCTCAGGTTTGTTTGTACAAACAGCACAGGAGGACCCTAGCCCCATGCAGATGGTAGCCCAGGGACGGGGGTGGGGGGTCGCACCAGTCCTTCTGTCCTCACGTTGGCAGAGACATCTACTCTGAAGCCTTCGTAGGGGCCTGGGCACCTTTGGGAGCCTGAGCTGGAACTGAAGCTGGAGCTGCAGACTGGACCTTGGTTTGATCCTTGGCCTTGGCCTTTGGCCGGCACAGCCTGAGCCCCTTGGCAATACGGGCACGAGCACGCTTCCCAAGCTTGGGGTGGGCAATGTAGGCAAGTCGATCGAGCTTGCGGCTGACACCCTTTGGGATCTTGGGCTTAACCTCCTTGGGCTTTACGAGGGCCTTGATAGCCTCGGCACGTGCACTCATGGCCTTGGCACTGTTGGCCTGCATCTTCTTTAGGCCCTTCTTGTGTGCTTCTTGGCAAAGTGCATGTTCCTCAAGAACTCGGGGTCCACCCCCTTAAGAGATTCGTATCTTTGTGATCGGGGTTTCTTGATACCATTTCTGTGTCATTTTCGGGACTGGTTGTGTGTGGTGTGGTTCTTGGACTTGGCCATGTCTGCACCTTAAGCCACAGCTCCCGAAGCGCCTAGCCACGTACAGTTGATAATCCTTTACCCCAAGCTCTAAGGGCACAAATGATTCCAAATTCAGATTAAAAAAAATTGTAGGAAGATAATCAGTTCTACTGTTATGTGGTATCATCTTCAGTGAAACTGAAGATGATTCTCAAATAAGTGGGATCAGTAAAGGCTCTAAATAGCTTCGTGTCTATTCAGGCGAGTTTCACTGCCAAACGAGTTTTGGATAACCACCAACAACCAGCTTGTATTTTCAAAGCTCTTTTGGATTTTGGAATTGCACATAGAGATTGTAGACCTGGACCTTAAACTTCCTTGCACCATTTTCAGTCCATTTACTCCCCAGTAAAGCTGCCAGCCTGATTCAATGCAACTCTGCCACCTCTGTGCTTGCATCTAAGCAGCTGAACAAAATGTACAACTAAGAGTTTCCCATGAAATCATAACCAGCAACTGCGGGTGGACCCTTAGTCATGGCGATGAAAGAGTCTCACCAAGCCTCAGAGATTCTCACTGCCCTCTAGGGGCACTCCCAGTGCTCACCAAGCCTCAGAGATTCTCGCTGCCCTCTAGAGGCACCCACAGTGCTTGTGGAGATGCCTTCGGCTTCCTAACAGAACAGTGCACTCACGCCTGCTCGATTTTTGTTTTCTTTCTTTACATTATGGTGAAGGAATTACGTTGATTCAAAAATGTGTGTGTAGGTAGGTTAAATAAACTATTAATTTTATTTTCACAATAGTAGCAAGGGTGTTAAAAGCATGTGTTATAAAAAGGGTCATGGGCTGGGCACGGTGGCTCCCACCTGTAATCCCAGCACTTTGGGAGGCCGAGGTGGGCGGATCACCTGAGGTCGGGAGTTTGAGACCAGCCTGACCAACATGGAGCAACCTCGTCTCTACTAAAAATACAAAATTAGATGGGTGTGGTGGCTCATGCCTATAATCCCAGCTACTCAGGAAGCTGAGGCAGGAGAATCGCTTGAACCCGGGAGGTGGAGGTTGCAGTGAGCCGAGATCGCATCATTGCACTCCAGCCTGGGCAATAAGAGCAAAACTCCATCCCAAAAAACAAAAACAAAAGGGTAATGGGTCTCATGGGGTTGAGGACCACTGCCCTAGTCAATTTACTTCCTCATGATTATTTCATACTGCTGCCTCTTCTTCTTTCCAGTCCTAGCAGCTAAGTGCCTTACTGCATTGAGAAATAAAAACAGAAGAGAACCCCTGTGCACCGCCCAGCTCCCCTGCCTCTATGTGCAGGAGCTTTGTGCCTACCTGGTAACATGCATGAGCTGGCTGGGCTTCCCTCCAGAGCTGCCCCTTCACTGATTGCTGCACGCCCCTTTCTCCACATTACTCAAGGATGATGTTCAGTTATCCCACTCCTCACTTTGACTTTCCCCCTCTCAACGCTGAATCATCCCCATTGGCATACAATGCTGCGATGGCATGAATCTTAAAAATAATATCCGTGATCCCACATCCTCCTCTAGTTACTTTGCTCACCCAGTCCCTTTCATTGCTCCTTTTAATATACAACTCCTGAAATATTCTCTTCCTTTGCTACTCAAATTGTGATCCACCAATGACATCAATGTCACCTGCCATTGTGGTAGAAATTCAGACTCTCAGTTTCCACCCAGGACCTATAAATCAGAAACTGCACCCCAGCAGGATCTCCAGGATTCACAGTGACGTTAAAGTTTGAGAAGCCCTGAGCTGTGGTGCCGATTTTCCATTCTCCTTGCATATTTCTCTTGAATCCACCTTTTCTTTCTCCCCTTCACGGAAACGTCTGTGCTCCCAGTCACCACATCACCTCCACAATGTGAATCCGAAGGTCAAGTTTTGTTGTTCATCTTGCTGGATCTGTGCATCCTTTGACATGGTTGAAATCTGCATTTCTTGTGCATCATCACCTTCAAGGCCATTAACCAGGTTGTGCAGGGGCAGAGTCCTTGAGCCTCTTCTTTCCTCCACTTCCTCCCTAAGTGGTCTTACCTGGTTCTATGGCCTTTCTTACTGTCTATGGATATGGCTCCTCATGTTTCCTATTTCAAGCCTTAGTTCAAATACAAACTACTCATGGGAACATTTACAGATTCTCTTGGCCGATATCAGTCATCCTTCCTTCAAAGTGATTATTTTCATTATCTTGTACTTCTAGTTTCTCACTTTTTCCATTTTACTTTGTATTTATTTGTAAGCTCCTTGACAACAAAATCCACGTCATATTCATCTCTACATACCCACATTTCATCCGTTTATACACATATAAACATTTATTCTCATGTTACAAGTGCTCAATAAGTGCTTATCAAAGGAAATATTCCCTCCTTTCCAGGAATGAATGATGAGTTTTAATGTTCTACAGATAATTTTCTCCTGGATCATGGAAATCTGTGCTGACTGTCTGCCCTGTGTGCCGATAAGCCAACCCTTATGCAGGCAGTCTCCATCAATCTTTTTTTGGAAAAAGCTAAAAATGATGACAAAACAGGAGGTAATTGTGCACCACTGTATTTGCAAAGTGGCCTTTTCAGACACCCTCAGTGAGACCCAGGGAACATGGAACACACAACTACAACTCTGAAGAAAGCAGTCTGCAGAGCAAATCATGACAATGAGATCATTAGAACCTCTTCTTTCAGACCTTTCTGAGGCTGGCACCTTCTTGTCATTTACATCTCAGCTCTAATGAGATCACTCCAGAGAGGCTTTCCCTAGTTACCCTATCCCAAGTAGCGCTTCTTAGTCCCATTCTATTGCATTATACTGTTTTATTTTTGTCATTTACTTTTGACTCTCTGCAATTATTTATTTTTTATGTTTTTATTATTCATTTCCTACTCTTTTGGGGTCTGAGCTTTGTAGCTGCAGGGACCTTGCTTGTCTTGTGTTCTATGCTTATCAGTAAACAGTACACAAAACAGTGCCAAGTATGTAGTGTGTGCTTAGTAAATATTTATTGAATGAATGAATGAATGTAGCTTGAGAACACTGGAAAGGTTCTTTGGCCCTGAACCCCATCTTCAGACAATTGAATTATAAATCTTATATTAAAACTTGGTAGGCCAGAGGCGGTGGCTCACGCCTGTAATCCCAGCACTTTGGGAGGCTGAGGTGGGCAGAACACTTGAGGCCAGGAGTTTGGGACGAGCCTGGCCAACATGGTGAAACCCCGTCTCTACTAGAAATACAAAAATTGGCTGGGTGTGGTGATGTGTGTCTGTAGTCCCAGCTACTTGGGAGGCTGAGGTGGGAGCATTGCTTGAGCCTGAGAGGTGGAGGCTGCAGTGAGCCGAGATTGCACCACTGCACTCCAACTTGGGTGACAGATTGGGACTCTGTTGCAAAAAAACAAAAGCCAAAAACAAACAAACAAAAAACTTGGTGATGAGAAGATAAGGAGAAAGGGGAAGAAGACTGACTGCCTATGAAAGGCTTAGAGATAAGTCTTTTAGAACTTGAAATGGTGGCTGGGTGCAGTGGCTCAAACCTATGATCCCAGCACTTTGGGAGGCTGAGGTGGGCAGATCGCCTGAGGTCAGGAGTTTGAGACCAGCCATGGCCAACATGGTGAAACCCCATCTCTACTAAAAACACAAAAATTAGACAGGCGTGGTGGCACATACCTGTAATCCCAGATACTCGGGAGGCTGAGGCTGCAAGAGAATCTCTTGAACCCAGGAGGCAGAGGTTGCAGTGAGCTGAGATCATTCCACTGCACTCCAGTCTGGGCAATAGAGTGAGACTCTGTTGCAAAAGCAAACAAACAAACACTTGAAATGGCAAATGCTTTCGAAACTATCTACCAAACTAAGAAGAAAATATTTTACAGGGGACTTTGGAGTAGGTATTCAACAAATATTCATTGATGGATTGATTTGGCTATTTATCTGGCAGAAGTGATATATAAGTTACTAGTACAATTTAATTCCCAGAGCCTGTGTTTGGAACCTGAAAACCCTGCAAAGGGTTACAATAGAATATTTTAAACCAATGTACAATTTCAGATCAGCAACACTGGCATTACCTGGGAGCTTGACAGGGATGCAGAATTTCAGTCTTCACTCCAGAATTACTGAAGTAAATACAAATTTTAATAAAATACCCAAGTAATTCATATGCACATTTAAGTTTCAGGAGTCATACAATAGAAACCAAGTCTATGGATAGAGAAGCTGGATCAATAAAGACAAAATGAATGGCTGTTAGTAAGAGTGGATAACGAGAGTGGTATGGGGCAAAGATTGAAGCTGAGGGTGGGGGGGTGTCATAAGAGTGGGTTAAAGGAAACGAGTTATCTAAACAAGGCTTATATAGTACTTATTTTTATTTCTTTCTTTATTTATTTTTTGAGACAGAGTCTCCCTCTGTCGCCCAGGCTGGAGTGCAGTGGCACTGCCTCGGCTCACTGCAAGCTCTGCCTCCTGGGTTCACGCCATTCTCCTGCCTCAGCCTCCCAAGTAGCTGGGACTACAGGCACCCGCCAGCATGGCCGGCTAATTTTTTGATTTTTAGTAGAGATGGGGTTTCACCGTGTTAGCCAGGATAGTCTCTATCTCCTGACCTCGTGATCCACCTGCCTCGGCCTCCCAAAGTGCTGGGATTACAGGCATGAGCCACTGCACCTGGCCTATGGTACTTATTCTTACTGCATGGTGAAAATAAGCAATTTGGTTGAAGAGACATCATTGAATCTGTTACCAAAACGCCAGGGCTTCGCTCTAGGTCCTGCTGCTCGCTGCACAGAAAGCCAATGACTGAGACAATGAGTATCGCCAAGGAAGGAGCTTTAATCAGGTGCTGCAGCAGAGGAGATGGGAGATCAGCCTCAGATCCGTCTCCCTGACCAACCAAAGCTGGAGGTTATATAGCAGGGAAGAAATGTAACCCTGTGTGGGAAAACAGGAGTTAGGAAAGGATAAGTAGAAAGAGTTGGTCAACAGGGCCCCGGTGGCCATTTAGGTAGTCATCATGGGTGAGGGGTCTGGCATCTCATTGTCCAGAGGCAGTGATCTGGGAGTTTCAGCTCCTTGATACGATCTAGGAAGCCTGATGGTTGGTTTCCTGAAGGAACTCAGAAAAGACAAATGTAACTATCTCAAATTTTAAGACTGGGAAGGTCAATTTCTAGGTGGATTCAAAAGAAACCATAAACATCAGTTCTGTAAGACAATTGGGCTGGTTTCAAGTCCTGTGACTAGTCTAAGATACACAGGTGTTTGGCATTCCACAGAGAATGGAGGACAGCAAAGCTATTCTCTGGGTGGATTATAGTGAGCCACCATGCCCGGCTAATTTTTGTACTTTTAGTGGAGATGGGGTTTTGCCATGTTGGCCAGGCTGGTCTCGAACTTCTGATCTCTAGTGATCCACCCGCCTTGGCTTCCCAAAGAGCTAGGATTACAGGCGTGAGCCACCGTGCCTGGCCACATTTTTTTTCATATTGACAGTTTTAATTGAGTGTCTGATGATGCTTCATGAATCTTCTTAAGGCTTTTCAGTACTTTTATGGGAGAATGTGAGTCAGAAGGTGACAGGTCTGGTTCTAGGCAGTATGTTAATTTTAGCCACAAAGGAGGCAGAAGGAAGGCAAAGGCTTGGAGAAAGAGAGAAAAACCTTCACCTGAGGGGAGACTGTGAGTGGAGGAATAAGGGTTGTTGAAATAGTATCAGAAGAGTTTGGCTTTCTTCTTGTTGAGGAAGAACATAAATTGTTTTACTGATGTTATTTGGGAAAGAAGAAAAGAATTGAAATTGTGTTCAAGTAGGCCTTTGGATTTGGGCAGGGGACTCATATCCTGAAAAAAAAAATTCAAGAATAAATAGATCTATGCTTATTTGCCTAGATCTGGGGAGTTGTGGTGATTTACTAATGCACGATATTGCCATGACATCTTCATGAAGTCACTTGAAGCTTTCGGTCCCTCATTTTCCTGGCAGCAATGGACTTAAACGGCTATAGAATGAAACATGCATGAGGAGTGGTACCTTCTCCTTCAAACATCCCAGAAAGACCAAGGGGAAATAATCACTCTCTGCATATCAGAGATTTTCTGAAGCGGTGGTTGGAGAGATGGGAAAAGCCTTCTCCCAGCGTTCCTTCTGTTTTAACAGTTCGCCTGACATGGGTCCCTATATAGTGCTTTGTATGAAGCCCAAGCACTTCTTGGCTCTTCAGACCCCTCAATGACTGCGGTCATTGAATCCTCCTGGCTTTCAATCAAAACATGGAGAGTCACAAATTAGGAGCGCCAGCTTCAAGGCTCCATTGCTGCTGCCGACTTTCCACTCAAGCCCCCTGCTGTCAACCTGGGTGGACTTGCACTGGGGAGGCGAAGTGGGGGAGTGGAGAGGACCTTTTGTGGGTCTAATCATGGTGCATCCTTTCCCGATCATCTCACAAGCGTTTACCTCTGACTTTTCCTATACATTATCAAGGTCTGGTGGCGAGGTGCTTCAGTCCCCCCTGCTGCCATAACACATTACCACAGACTGGGGGGCTCACAGCACACAGTGGCATCTCCTCACAATGCTGGAGCTGGAAGACGGAGGTCAGGGTGGCAGCAGGGTTGGCTCCTTCTCCAGCCTCTCTCCTTGGCCTGTAGATGGCCGAGTGCTCCTTGTGTCTCCGCTCGGTCCTCTGTCTGTGTGTGTCTGTGTCCCTGTTTCCTCTTCGTATAAGGATGTCAGTCAGATTGGATGAGGGACCCCAATAACCTAACTTTAACTTAATTACTTCTTTAAAGATCTTACTGCCAAATGCAGACACATTCTGAGTCAGTGGGAATTAGACATTTTATTTTCTTTTTTTTTTTGCAGAGACGAGGTCTCACTGTGCTGCTCAGGCTGGTCTCAAACTCCTGGCCTTGAGCTGTACTCCCACCTCGGCCTCCCAAAGTACTGGGATTACCGGCGTGAGCCACTGTGCCCAGCAGATGAAGACTTCTGCATGTAAATTTGGGTGAGGAGATAGAACTCAGCCATAACACAAGGCAAACACTGTATCAGGTATAAAGACCAGCCACCAAGGGGCAGACGTCCAAGGCAGAGTGAGGGAAAATGGAGCCCCGTGTTGCAACACTGTCAGCCTCTCCGCCTCCCTGAACTCCCGGCACTCAGGCTCTCTTGCCACCAGAGGGATTAGGAAAGCAAATAAGAAGACGGCTTCCTGTGAACACTTACCTCTAATTTACTGTCCATTTTCTACACGATTTCCTTATTAGTATGAGCTGACTGGCAGAGTTTTAGATGGGCTGCCCCGGTGGTGGTCAAATGGTGCCCTTCACGAATCCAACCCAAGCTCTGCTCTTTAAGCTGCGGGCCAGGTACACTTGTGAGGAAGGGCATCTTTTTCTTCGTGTAAAGCACTGAGGGAGAAGAAAAGGAAAAATCAGTTAGTTAGACAGTTAAGGCTGGTCCTTGGAGAAGCAGCCTGCCTGAAAAATCACAGCTACGGCAAAAACAGAGCAGCCTGGGGAAAACTCAGGCTGCACCTGCACAGACAAGCACGCAAGGTCCAGCACAGAAGCCTTTTGTTCCTCGTGTGATTAAGCAGCTCCCAGGGAAAAGTTTCCCCTTCTTTTCAGACATGTACACGGTGGGCTCCGTGGGAACTTGCACAGGGAGGAGGGGGGCTTCCCTAAAACAAACCCACAGTTTTACAAACAAGAGAAGCGGCGCTTTGTGCTTACCTAGAGTCATACCCACAACTACACAGACAAGGGGTGGGGTTTGCAGACAGCTTTTCACATAACAGAAGTTACTCAAACACCTACATAGATGAGAGGAGTTTCTTCTAAAAGCTTTTGGACTCAACTGTAAAAACGGCAGCCCACTCAGGCCCCCCTTTGCGCAGTGGAGAGCTTGCTTTTTTTGGTCATTAAACTTTTGCTCCAGCCTCACTCTTTGTGTCCACGCTCCTTAATTCTTCTGGTTGTGAGACAACGAGCTTGGATAACACCTTGGACAATGAGACCAGTGACCGTGACCTGTTTCAGCACCATCTAGCCAGGGGCCTCACCCATCCAGAGGGAGCACTTTTTCTAATACACCCCATGGGGGGGCCCGCCGCCTTCTTTTTTTTTTTTAGAGGTAATTTCTCACTCTGTCACCCAGGCTGGAGTGCAGTGGCACAGTCGTGGCTCACTGCAACCTTGAGCTCCTGGGCTCCAGAGCTCCTCCCACCCCAGCCTCCCGAGTCGCTGGACTACAGGTGCATGCCACCATGCCTGGCTATTTTCTTTTTCTAATTTTTTAAACTTTTATTTTAGATTGAGGGTAGATGTACAGATTTGTTACATAGGTAAACTTACGTCACGGGGTTTGTTGTACAGATTATTTCATCAACCAGGGACGAAGCCGGGTACCTGTTAGTTATTTTTCCTGATCCTCTCCCTCCTCCCACTCTCCACCTCAGAGTCCCCAGTGTGTGTGTGTGTGTTCCCCTCTTTGTGTCCCCGTGTTCTCATCATTTAGCTCCCACTTATAAGTGAGAATTCGTGCTATTTGGTTTTCTGTTCCTGCTCTAGTTTGCTAAGGATAATGGTGGGGGTGGGGGCCCATCTTAATATTCCCGCAAAATCATCATATAGGCTCTGCTCGGAGGTTCATTTTGTCCTTTTTTGCCTTCTGGAAGCAAAACATCTAAAAGAGAAAAAAAGGATTATTGTGTTCAGTAAATCCCCTGAAGCCTTTCTCAGTGAAGCTTCAATTTGGTCTGTGAACAGCGGTGTAGCCGAGGTTCAGGAGACGAAACTTTCATGGTGGGCGTGATAAAAAGCTTCCAACTCAAAGGCCAGATTCCTACAGAGGGCCTGTTACTGCTCATCTTACCCATGTTTTCACTCGGAGGCCTGACTCTTACGGAATACTGGGTTTCAACAAAAATTATTTCACTTGTCCAGGCGCAGTGGCTCACGCCTGTAATCCCAGCACTTTGGGAGGTCCAGGTGGGTGGATCACAAGGTCAGGAGTTCGAGACCAGCCTGGCCAATACGGTGAAACCCCGTCTCTACTAAAAAGAAAAAATACAAAAAAAATTATTTCACCTGTATAACTTTTGTTATTTTTTGGATAGGTAGAATAGTTACATGTATTCAAATTTTCAAAATCTCATGCTTGAAATTTCAAAATGTATGAAAGACTGTGCAGCCAGACACCATCTGAGGGGCACAGCCCTGCTGAAAGTGTGGGTCATGGCCCAGCTGTGTCAGCATCACCTTGTTGGAAATGCAGACCCTGCCCTCGACCTGCTGAATCAGAATCTGCATTTTAACAAAATCCAGGTGATTCATAAAAATCGAGAACTGTTGTAGATGCGTGAGTGTAAACATTGTGAACCTGGGTCTTGGCCACAGCACTTTCTTAACACCAACACGGGCAGGCAGCCCAAGTTCAACGGCATCTTATTAGCGTCCATGTCTTAGGATTGCCTAATTTACAAATCCATAGCACCTACAGCCCTACAGCCACATGGATTAGTCAACAGAGCTGGCAAGTGTATGGATGTCTAAGATCAACGTAACAAGTTTCACTAGCTTTGTTGCATGGAGCTAATCTGAGCAAGTGTATGGATACAACCCTCCACCCCACGAAACAACTGATCACATGAAGAGGCCTACTTCAGGGGATACAAGGGGCCACAGTTTGAAAGTTCTTGCTCACTTAGAGAAGTGTGTGTGTGTGTGTGTGTGTGTGTGTGTGTGTGTGTTGGGAGAGAGAGAATATTGTCCTACTTTTCTTCTACTATTAAAAGGTCACTTATACTTTGAGTTTCTGTTTGAAGGCTCTAGAACTGATTCTGATGAATGACCTATAATATCTCATCCTCCATTTCTGCAAGGGAAGAAAAGAATACTGCAAAGCCTCTACCTAGAAGTTAGAGTAGCACGGCCTAACCTCTGTCTCCAACAAATACGCGTGTGTTGTGGTAGGCATTAATAGATTTAATTTAGTACTGGATGCTCCTTTTGCTAATTTGGATAATCCTTCAATGAATATAAGTAAGTTGAAAAGCAAGTTATGCTTGGTTTCCACTGATTAAATGCAATCCAGTGCCGTGAATATAATGTCAGTCACTGTAGATCTTAGGCATCCATAATTTCAAAGGACTGTTTCTGCACATACGAGTAAATACGTATATATTCTGTCCCCTCTCTGTCTCATGAAAGGGAGCGTGTTCCAGGCTGTGGGTCCGTTGACCCCAGCCTTTCCATTTGTATACGTTCTCCCGTTTCTGCTGCAAGGACTGACTGTGTGGACACTCAATTGTGAAGCAGCGTCAGGAATAGAAGCTTTGTTTAGCTGGACTTTGAGATCCATCAGAGCTGACTGGGTGAGACCCTCAAGGCTTAAATTATGATAAATGAGACAAAAATGTTATTTGCTGCTCTTTTCTGAAGTCACAAAATAATTTATTTTAAAGTTATTATGAATCTGTTTTCTAAAAGGGATAATACATGTAAATGGTACAAACAGTAAAATGAAACAAGATCAATGGTAAAAGGAAGTCTCTTACCCTTGACCTCAAGTCATCTAGTTTTCTTCCCAAGGAAAACTAATGTTACACTGTCTTCTGCGGCTTTTGTAGTCCCTCATCCAGGTGTTTCTTGCTTTGCTTCCAAGAAGGCAATTTATCACAAAAGAACAACAGATTGCATTAAACAGTTATTTTTTTACAGTGGGAGACTTCATAGCTTTCTAAAATTCCCAGGTCTAAACCTGGGAGACAATTCCTGCAGACTGGCTTTTTAGGAATAAAGGAAACTCCACAGATCCTTGCATGCACTGGGTTGTTCCATATAGAATTAATCCTGCTTGTATTGATGGAGCAAATATTTATTTACAAAATTCCTCTGCTTCTTAATGAGATAGGCATTGAGAAACAGAATGATATGACCCCTTAAGGCTACCAGTAAAATCCAATGAGTTCATGGAACATTTCTCATCCTTCACAATGACCTCTCATGTCTTTTTTGGAAGTATCCTCTAAGTTCCTGATTCCAAATCAGTTTGGGTAACACATACAGAAACTAGAAGTGATTTAGGCAATCGCAGTTTTAAATATTAACATTTATATCAAAATAGACATTGATACCTTGTGTATTTTTTTTCAGTTTTAACAAAGGGTTTTATTTGTTGTTCCCTAAAAAGTAAAATCCAGAAAATAGCAAAACCCACTGCAAGAAGAGTTCTACAATAAAACATTTGCAGTCATTCTCTCTTCCCTTCAGATGGTGTACTCTTTCACGTACACATCATCAGAAGATAAAGGCACACCCTGTGTGAAAGGCACATGGCACCAGGATTGCTCACACCTGCTACACCCCTTGGAAGGCAAGGGAAGCCTTTTCTGCAGTCTCCCCATTTTGATAGAAACTTATCACAATTTTTTTTTTTTTGAGACGGAGTCTCGCTCTGTGGCCCAGGCTGGAGTGCAGTGGTGCCATCTCGGCTCACCGCAAGCTCTGCCTCCCGGGTTCACGCCATTCTCCTGCCTCAGCCTCCTGAGTAGCTGGAACTACAGGCGCCCGCTGCTGTGCCCTGCTAATTTTTTGTATTTTTAGTAAAGACGGGGTTTCATCGTGTTAACCAGGATGGTCTGGATCTCCTGACCTCATGATCCACCCCCTCGGCCTCCCAAGGTGCTGGGATTACAGGCGTGAGCCACCGCGCCTGGCCACAAATTTTTTTTTTATAGCAAAATATTTAAAGGTCTCTTCCCTTGCTCTTCACTTCAGTTATCTACTAGAAAGGTACAGAATTAAAAAGTTTTTTTCCCCCAGCTATGATCCAAACAGAATATTAAAGAACATCTGGGTTACTCTAAGTTCCTGGATTTTATACTTGGATATTTACAGAGGAGTTGATCCTCAAGTTCTGCCACTCAAAATGGGTGACTGAAGAGGGGTTGTGATAGGACAGTTAAAAAAATTGATAGTTATGCTCTGATGGAGGGAAGCAAGCTTTCTCAACCATCAACCAATATGACCTCATTGGTCACAAGCCCTGCAGAGATCCAACAAGATTTGGGTTTTAAATACAGAACATATTTCGAAGAGAACCAGTAGAGAGTGCTGATGTATGAACAAAATTGAATGCTGGTGAAGACAGAATGTAAAGAATCCCAAGAAACTTTTAGTGCCAGTTTTCATTTAATAAGCCAGTAGTATAGCAACCTAAAAACCTTGGTGTGATGACACCAGGATGTTTTCATGGAATTGCAGCAGGAAAACATGATTGGCAGTGGACGTCCTCTGGCTCACAGCACCAACTTCTCCAAGAGACCTAAGGCTGGGGTAAGGAGCGGAGGTGTTTCTTGCCAGATGGGAACTCCTTGGTAAAGACTCAGTTTTTTGGCCTCCTCTTCAGGAATCGTTGGAAGGACCATGACACTACCCCCATCCTTCCAATCAACTGGGGTGGCAACCCTCTTTTCTGCTGTCAGCTGGAGAGAGGTGACTACCCTGAGAGTCTCATCAAAGTTCCTGCCAGTGGTAGCAGGTAGATGATAGACAGCTTCAGCTTCTCATCAGGACCAACAATAAACACCACATGAGCTGTCACAGGCATGTCCTTTTCATCCTTCTCTGCTGGATCCAGCATGCCGACAGGGTGGTAAGGTCCTGATTCTTATCAGCGATGATGGGAAAAGGTAACTTTTCTGTGGGCTCTTCACCATTGTAAGCATTGATACCCTTGCTCCAGGCAAGATGGTCCTCAACACTGTCTATTGAAAGGGCAATCGGCTAGGCGCGGTGGCTCACACCTGTAATCCCAGCACTTTGGGAGGCTGAGGTGTGCAGATCACGAGGTCAGGAGTTCGAGACCAGCCTGACAAACATGGTGAAACCCCGTCTCTACTAAAAGTACAAAAATTAGCTGGACGTGGTGGCACGCACCTGTAGTCCCAGCTACTCAGAGGTGGAGGCAGGAGAATTGCTTGAACCCAGGAGGTGGAGATTGCAGTGAGCCAAGATTGCACCATTGAACTCCAGCCTGGGCGACAGAGCAAGACTCCATCTCAAAAAAAGAAAAATAAAAAGAAATAAAAAAGAAAGGGCAATCAACTTAACATTCCTCTTGGCAAACTCTGGTGCCAGTTTTGCAGCCCTGCCAAGCTCTGTGCAGCACACTGGGGCAGGGTCCCGAGGGTGGGAGAAGAGAATGCCCCATGAGTTTCCCAGAAAGTCCTGCAAGTGGATGCGGCCGGCGGTGGTATTGGCCTCAAAGTTGGGAGCCATGTCCCCAAGAAGCTGACCTCCGGGCATGGCGGCGGCGGTGACGAGGGGGCACAGTTTGGACGGCAACCAAGACACTGGTTCTGGCAAAGAAGACATTGTGTATTTACATACAAAATTCATACGGATTTTTAAGATAAAATAGAAGCCTTCAAAGAAAAATTAGACCTGTGATAGCATATTTTACTGTACCACTACAGGAAATCCTTGGAAAATTTGCCAAGCATTATAAATAGATAAATCGCTGTGGAAGTTGAATGATGAACTAACCTTGGCATATACAAAATGAAGAGCAAAGAGCAGGTGTTAAAATTGGGATGTGGGAGGTGACGAGTTCTTCAACGCCTCAATCCAATGAATACAATTTAATGATGTAACCGCCCATGATTTAAATAAAAAAAAATTGATAGAACCCTATTGCATCTAACAATATGTCCTATGTTAATAGGATGTTTTTTATACATGGTGCGATGAGAATAGTTTTCCTATACTCCTAAAATTAAGATAATTGAAATTCTACTGTCAAACAAATGTTGATTTAAACATTTTTATTGCCTTTATCAAACACGGCATTGTAATACATGTTTTTAAAAAAGGTGAGCTCTAGGATGAGCGCAGAGGCTCACGCCTGTAATCCTAGCACTTTGGGAGGCCGAGGCTGGTAGATCATCTGAGGTCAAGAGTTCGAGACCAGCCTGGCCAACATGACGAAACCCCATACAAAAATTAGCCAGGCGTGGTGGTGTGAGCCTGTAATCCCAGCTGCTTGGGAGTCTGAGGCAGGAGAATCGCTTGAACCCGGGAGGTGGAGGTTGCAGTGAGGCGAGAGTGTACCACTGCACTCCAGTCTGGGCGACAGAGAGAGAATCTGTCTCAAAAAAAAAAAAAAAGAAAAAAAGAATAGAAGAAAAAATGGTAAGTTCTGTTATGTACAGAGAGCCAATTTGCTCTTTGTTATTAGAAAAACCAGAGTGGTAGTTAGAGAATAGTTATTAAGAAATGGTAAAAAAAAAAAGAAAAATGTGAAAAGAAAGTTTTTTACCCCACTGTTGGTTTGTTGAAAATCTCATGATTTCTGATTTCCTTTTGCTATCATAAATTTGACTGCTCTGAGCCTTTCCCCATCCCAATGCATGCCCAATTCTATTATGAGATTTTTTTTTTGGTAAATTGATTTAAATTATTTTAATATATTTTAGCATACTGATTTATATACTGCTGATTCATCTGATGAATGTATTGACGATTAGTATAGAGTGTGGCATATGTGTCAGTGTGAATTAACTTTAATCTACACCTTACAGGTGGCTGATTAGCATTTGAACTGCCTCAGCTGGCAATCTACACTTCAGAGGTGGACCCAGCAAGACTTTAAATATTGACGTCTAAATCTAAACCGCAGGCATTGTGAATTAGCACAAGGAATAAAGGAAAAATGGTTTCACTGGTGAAATTAGCAAACTTCTAGACATGTGGTGGGAAAGAGAGGTTTTACAGGCTCTACTACCCTTGAAGAAAGGAGTTATAAGAATCTGTTTAAGACCCACATCCAAGTAGCCCCTTGGGGTCGGGCTCCCTTCAATCCTGTGATCCCACCCTCACTGGATGACTATTGAACCTCAGGAAGTTTTCTGATCCTATCAACAAAATATCATTGCATCTGCCTTGGAGTGAACCTTTTGTCCGATGTGCTTGTCAGGGCATCTGAGGACTGAGTGGTCAAGAGGCTGTATGGCTGTCTTACTGCTTACTGGCTATTAGATATCTGTCGGATCAACCAGGCGTGTCTGAGATTTGCTTTACTTGTAAGACCACTTGGAAGCAAAGGAGTAAGGGTCAAGATTGGTAGAAACAACTGGAATCCAAGGATATTCATCATCGGTTGCTGTTGTCCAGTGAACAAATACTTTTCATATCAGTTTTGAACATTTAGGTTTAAATACCCGACCACAGTTGGAGAGGCACTACTCATCTATCTTGGTGCATGTTCCACGTGCGTTTGAAAAGTATGTGTATTTTGACATTGAGTGGAACCTTCTACACAGACACCTTAGGTCAGGTTGGTCAAGTTACTGCCATTCAAATCTATATCCTTACTGATTTTCTGTCTGCTCTATCAATTACTGAGATGAGTGTTGAAGTCTCCAATAATAACTGCATTTGCTTACTTCTTCTTTCATTTTTATCAATTTTTGCTTTATTTATTTGGAAGCTCTATAATTAGTTGACATACATTTAGGGTTGCTACCTTGTCTTGATGAATTGACTCTTTTTATTATCATGTAATGCCCCTTTTTATCCCTGGTAATATTACTTATTCTGAAGTCTACTTTGTCTGATACTAATATAGCCACTCCAGTTAGTAATGATTAATATTTACATGAAATATTCAGTTTTTCCTCTTATAAAAGTCCTATAAACCTTTAGATTCTCTGTGACAAATGAACATCTTTAATGGCAGAAAATGGGGGAGTGTCTGGGTGGAACTTCAATCCCAGGTATTTTACTGTCACTAAATTGCATGCCATGTATTACAGTAAGTAATACATGACTTCATAGAACAATTGTTAGAACAGTCTCAGAATCAATTTCTGAGATGTATTTTGTAAATATGAGTATGAACCTCCTCTTTTCTAAATATAATGACTCTAAATATTAAAGTCCTTATAAAAAGTAATACCTTTAAAATACATTCCTTTAAAATAAATTCATTTTAGGTGTTTTAAAAACGAACCTAAGGCTGGGTGCAGTGGCTCACGCCTGTAATCCCAGCACTTTGGGAGGCCAAGGTGGGCAGATCACCTGAGGTCAGGAGTTCGAGACCAGCCTGGCCAACATGGTGAAACCTCATCTCCACTAAAAATACAAAAATTAGCTGGATGTGGTGGTGGGTGCCTGTAATCCCAGCTACTCGGGAGGCTGAGGCGGGAGAATCACTTGAACCCGGGTGGCAGAAGCTGCAGTGAGCCAAGATGGCGCCACTGAACTCTAGCCTGGGTGACAGAGCAAGACTCTGTCTCAAAACAAACAAAACAAAACAAAAAACGAACCTAATATAAAAGATATAGCCATGATACAGAAAGTATTTTTTTACACAAACTTACAAAACCTAATATTGATCCTCTTTGCTAAAACTATTAAATGGCCTTTAATATTCTCTTGTATGTTCAATAATATATCTGTCCAGTGTAATGAAATATTGTGCCTCAATTTGTTCAGGGATAATGGTACAATAAAATGTAAGTTTAAGCTGAAAACCTTGTCAATACAATTTATCATGTGTTTTTTTTTTTTGTAGGTTACAGTGCTGCAAAAAATCATGACATTTTAAAGCTGTACTTATAAAGCATCCAACATACAACTGTGCTCCTTTCTGAGCTAAGAAAGTTATTAAAGAAAAAAATATTAACAATAATTACAGAAAAATATTTATTTTTAGAAGAATTGGTATTCCCTTGTTAATTAAAATATTATCGCTTTCATTTTTTATGAAAGCAACATTTTCATTTTGATTTAAATGCTGAGGTAAAACAAACATAATTATTGCCTTTTTCTTCTAAGTCCTTAAAGTGAATCCTCTCATTCTCCCTTTGCAAAGTGGATTTACAAGTAAATAGCTGTTGGTTTATTTCTTCTTCTCTAAGGAATTTTGATCAGAGTACTAGAAATTTTTAAATCTATTAGTAGAAGGCAACAAAAGGAGGTTAAAAACCACAAAACACAAAAATATGTTGCTATGTTGTAACAAGGGTGTTTAAAATAAAATTCTTTTTTTCTTTTTCATTTTTTCTTTTTTTAAGAGCCAAGGTCTCACTCTGCTTAGAGTGCAGTGGTGTAATCACAGCTCACTGTAGCCTCGACTTCCTGGTTCAAGGGATCCTCCCTCCTCAGCCTCCAGGGTAGCTGGGACTTCAGGTGTGCACCACAGTGCCCAGCTAATTTTTAATTTCTCTAGAGACAGACTCTTGCTATGTTACCCAGGCTGGTCTCAAAATCCTGGCCTCAAGTGATTCTCTCACCTCAGTCTCCCAAAGTGCTGGGATTACAGGCATGAGCCACTGTGCCTGGCCTTAAAATGAGATTATCGAGGTGGTTAGGCTTTTGGACAGAGAAAGACGAATGCCCTTAAATGTCTTTATTTCAAGCAGAGAACCACTAAGAAACAAAACCAAACAAAAAAATCAACTGCTTTATGGGTTTGTCAAGAGTTTAGCTCTGTTAGGGGAGCCACAGTGAGAAAGTTCAGCTACTAGGTCATAGAATGGCAAAGATAAGCTACTGGGGCTTAGATGCTGGTGGTGGACTAGAGACCCGTAATGCTAACGAGGCGTTGAAGGTCAAGTCTCTCATAAGGCAGCAAAGGATAGGCAGGTCCGCAGACGGCGAAGGACTGAGATCTGCCCGCGAAGAGGTCATTTTAGGCCTTCTGAGGTAGAATAAAACAATCAGAATGTTACAGCTGGGAGGGACAAGTATTACCTCAGCACAGACAATAAGCACATTGTTCATGAATTGTGAGGAGAGATTGTCCCATAAAAAGAAGACGCTCTGACACTCTGTATCACAGTATTCACTGAGGAAAGAAATTGAAAATATCACGCAATTAGACAGCCACAAATCAGATGTTACATTAAACTTCAATATCACCCACAAGACACTGAGCATGATGTGTTTAAGCATTAACGTCCTAAGCTACTCCTGCTGGAAGAACATTCACGGTATTATACACGATGTGCCAGAGCGCTGCATAAAAGAGGCCCCTTTTCATTTCTAATGAGCAGCTGAAAGTGGCAAAGGGTTGTAGAATCTCTCATACACCATTTCAAGTTTCCAGTGATACTCATTTCTATGGAAAGGGTGCAGAGAAACCAGCATTTGTTTTGATGGGACAGAAAATTGCAGCAATCTATATCCAACGGCAACACAATGGTAAAGATATGTTGGAGGCAATATATCCACAGACGCCAATGGATCAAACCTCTGTGCAGAAAGACTGTATTTTGAGCAGTATTATAGGGCCAAGATGATAGCTCTTAAACTGCCCTCATGCATTGCTTCTTTTCTTTTTCTTCCTTTTTTTTTGAGACAGGGTCTCACTCTGCCATCCAGGCTGGAGTGCAGAGGTGCGATCTCAGCTCACTGCAGCCTCAACCTGGAGAGCTCAAGCAATCCTCCCACCTCAGCCACTTGAGTAGCTGGGACCACAGGTGCATGCCACCACAGCCAGCTAGGCTAGCCTTGAACTCCTGGGCTCAGGCAAGCCTCCCACCTTGGCCTCCCAAAGTGCTGGGGTTACAGTGCTGGGGTTACAGTGCACCTGGCCTCATGTATTGTTCCTAATTTCCCTGTACGAGATGCATCTTTACTCAATCTTATCCCCGGAGCATTTTGCCCTCTAACAACAAACTAGCCTAGTGAGTAATATGACTGCATCCCACTGACCTCAATTATCAGCCTACGGGGTGGGCATTCAGGCCAGCCAGGGCTTTTCTGGGCATCTTTCTTCTGCCTTGCTAAGCTGGGAGACTGTAAATTTGTCGTCACCAGCACTCACTTTTCCTGTCATTGGAAAAAGTCAATCTACATAAAGCCAAGCAGAGATGTGAGGTGGATGCACCAGATAACAGCTCCTGGCAATACTGAACTCTGCCTTCCAAGCCTCGATTTCTGGCAGGGCTCCTTCCAGTTTTGTGAGCTTCATCAGTATTCCTTTTAGTCCTGCAAACCAACCAACTTCCATTCTATTGCTTGAACTGGTTTAATGTCTATTTCTATCCCGTGCTGTCTAAGGAGTCCTGAATAATATAGAAAGGAAGCAAAGATGGAAAAAAGAGCATACAGAATTGACCAGCATCAACAGCATGAAGGTTATTTTGTTAGCCAGAATAGCTAAGTATTGTTACTAGCTTCTAAAAATGAAGGAACTATAAATTGAGATTATAAATAACTTTAAATCCAGTATATTTATTGTGGAAGATGGCATGTAAGAAACTATATAACCATCAGTTCAGAGACAGTGTTCAGAATTCTCAAGTCTTTTTGCCCCAATTAAAGCACCCCAGTCATGCATTGTAATAAGAGATGAATACTACTTGAATATTGTTATTAAGGTTCCAGTAATTATAATGATTGAAACAAGATTATCATAAAAAAATTTCTCACTGGGTGAAGGACACGTCACCTGGGTGGGATTGATCCTAGGCTCCGGGAAAGTTAATCCAGCTCCTTTGCATAATTTGAAGACTTCAGGACAGCTTTTTGATAAATTGTTCCCTTGTGTAATAACACACTCTCTCTCTCTCTAGATATATATATATACACACTGTGGACCTCTCCTTGGCAAGCTTTCTCTCAGGCGGTTAGCCAGCAGCATCAGGTCAGCACCAGCTTGAAAGCTGACATTGACTGGGCTGTTGCTGTCTCAGAGAATGTCTTACCTGCTGCTGGAGAACCTTAATTGTCTCTCCTATATTGAGTACAAGGTTAGCACATTAAATTTGACACGTATTATATTAACTGGCTTGTAGCAGATAGACAGTTAACACTTCGAAAGACTGGGGAACAAACAGGTTACATTCTCAGTGAGGAAGTAAAATTTTTAAATGATTAGAAGTTGAGATGCTTCCGAGGAGACCATACACATTTAGTCTCCCCTTTGCCTGCTCAGAGAACAATATTGTAATTACAGAATTAATTACAGGATTACAATATTGTTCTCTGAGCAACCAAAGGCTAGTCACCGGGTGATGCTAGTTCCCTAAGAACGGGAAGGGTAACTGTTCATACAGGACATACTCTGACAATTTCACTTTTTTTTTTTAGCTCATATCATTTCTGAGTACAGGCATGTAAGTTATAATTATTCTCATCATTCATTTCATTATTACTCTTGCAATAAATGAACATCTACTCCCGTGTGACCCCGGTCCTTTCTTCTCTGTTTGTCAAGAGGATTGTAGCTAGACAGAATGAGGGAAGGGAAAGAAAAGCGAAACAGCCAGGGCATTTGGCAGAAACCTCTGAAACTGGGTGTTCAGAGGTTTGGCTTGCTAGTTGAATGACTAAAGCTAAACAAAGAAAACTCACAACATTTAAAAAAGGGAGGTTTAAGGGAAGACTACAGATGTTTCCTCCTGGAATAGACTTCAGTCTTGTGGGATGCAGCTGATCCTGGCGTTCTTTTCTTCTGTTTCTGTCTCTGTAAGTTCGTTCTCTCTATGTAGCTGTGTTTATGCTCACAGGAAAACTGTAGAGCTTCAGACACGAGAAAGGCATTTGTTTGATACTTTGTGGGTTCCAAACAAACAATTCTGGAAAAGGGCTTTCTTGATTCAGTTTAGCCTAAGTTCCCATTGCAAGTCCAGTCAACAAGGACTGAAGTATTGTGATTAGCCCGGCTAGAGTCAGGTGCCCGTACTGCTGTCTTTGAATTCTGGCCAGGGTTTTGGGTTTTCAAAGAACACAGTAGCTAGCTCCTGTGAGCTGCATAAGAATGGGAGGGGAAGCGAGTGCAGTTCCCAGGGGAGTGAGACAACTTACCGGGTGCCCACTACAGAAAATGGTATGTTTAGCCCTGTACTAGTTCCACGAGAGAAATAAGGAGAAACGCCCTCTCACTGGTAGTATATTGTGGAACAGCTGGGAAACTGCATTCTTCATTAGCATAACACAAACAGAAAGTTTAATGATCTTCAGAAAATCCATTTGATTAAACACTTTGCCTGGAAAAGGCCACACATATCCAATTCTACAGAGATAAAATCTTTTTGGAAAATTCTCTCCAGCGTCCACTGTTCTCTCATTTTCAAACCATTCGTTTTGTGTGGTACATCTTCCACGTTTCCCACTGAGCTAACGGGTGATTTCTCCTCAAGATACAGATTTGGTGTCATTTCCTTCAGGAAGTTGCTACCGATTTATCTTCTTCCCACATGATCATGTTTTTATAACACCCTGAGCATATTTTTGTACCATTTATTACACAGAAATATGATTATATGTTCATGTGCTGGTCTTCAGGCTATTATTAGACTCGTGAGATCTTTAAAAAGAGAATTATATCTTATTTGTCTGTAATCTGTTGTCCTTAACACTAAGAAAAATCATTCCATAAATATTTGTTGAATAAGCACTTTTCTCTTTCAGTATTCTAGACAATTATTGCCCTATTTAGTTTGAATCCTTCCTATTCTAATTCTTCAACTAAAATACCACTTTGGCTATAATAAACTTAGTTATTGAGAAGACAAATCCTATTTAAATTCAATATCTTTTTTTTTTTTTTTTTGAGATGAAGTTTTGCTCTGTACCCAGGCTGGGGTGCAGTGGCGTGATCTCGGCTCACTGCAACCTCCGCTTCCTGGGTCTCAGTTCAAGCAATTCTCCTGCCTCAACCTCCTGAGTAGCTGGGATTACAGGAAGGCGCCACCATGCCCAGTTAATTTTTGTATTTTTAGTAGAGACGGGGTTTCACCATGTTGGTCAGGCTAGTCTCGAACTCCTGACCTTGTGATTCACCTGCCTCAGCCTCTCAAAGTGCTGGGATTACAGGCATGAGCCACCACACCTGGCCAAATTCAATATCTCTTTAACTATTATTGCTTTTATTTTCCCCCATTTGTCTAATTTTATAGGTGAAGGTTTTAGTTCAGATATTCATGTTTATGAGTATTATTAAAAAGGATAAATGGATTTGTACTTTGATGCTAGAAAACATTAATACAAATATGAATATAAAAGCACCAGTTTCATTTAAATTCCAGAAATAAACCAGAAACATTTCTTTTTTCAGGATTGTTATTGCACAGATTAAGCTATGTAATTCATAGTAAATTGCAAAACAAAGTATCATTTAGTAAAGTGAAGCAGCAGCAATTCCAATGCCGGATCATTGCAGGGCTTGCCTTAAGGAAGTAGGGATAATGTTACCATTGTTTTCTGTCTTCAATGTTACCTCAGATTTGAACTGTGGAACAAGGGATTATTCAGAGTATATCTTCAAAATAGACATAATAAACATATTACTCTATTATAAAGACAGCCCCTGTTATATATTTTTTGCAGTAAAATTTAAGGAGATAAGGGGTCAAATGTTTTTTAGTTCTAGATTTTCATACAAGATAAATATTTATATTTTGGACTTTTTTTTTTCCATTTCACATGTTGCTGGATTTGGTTTGTTACTTTTTTTTTTTTTTTTTTTGGAGACGGAGTCTCGCTCTGTCACCCAGACTGGTGTGCAGTGGCGTGATCTCGGCTCACCGCAATCTCCGCCTCCTAGGTTCAAGCAATTCTTCCTGCCTCAGCCTCCTGAGTAGCTGGGACTACAGGCGCACGCTGCCATGCCTGGCTAATTTTTTTGTATTTTAGTACAGAAGGGGTTTCACAATGTTGCTCAGGCTGGTCTCGAACTCCTGAGCTCAGGCAATCCACCCGCCTCTGCCTCCCAAAGTGCTGGGATTACAGGCATAAGCCACTGCGCCCTGCCTTTTTTGTTATTGTTATGTGTAGTTTTGCGGAGGGATTTCTAATCTCAATTAATGACAAAATTGGCTGCTAGTTTTTGAAATTATCGTTTTCTGGCCTTTGCGTAGGTTGTTTGACTTTTGTGATGATCAATTTCACATATCCACTTGGCCAGTCGCTGGTCCCCGGTTATTCCATCAAACACTAAACCAGGTGGTGCTGTGAAGGTACTCTGTGGCTGTGACCAAATTCTACAATCAGTCGACATTACTTAAGAAGATTATTGTAAAATATTTATTGTCTCATTATTCTAGATTATCCTGGGTGAGCCTGATTCAATCAGCTGAAAGACCTCAGGGGCGGAACTGAGGCTTCCCTGAGAAAACATGAATTCTCCCTGTGGACAGCAATTTCAGTTCGCCCCTAAAATCCCACCCTCCTCTTTCTGATGGCCTGTGCTGTGGACTTCAGACATGCCTTGCCAGCGCCCACAATCATGTAAGTCAATTCCCTGCAATCAACCTCTAAATACACATCTACTCATTTCGTTTCTCTGGTTAAACCCTGATGGATACATCCTTTATAAAATGAGTTTCAGGGTAACCGTTTTTTTTTTTTCTATTCTTTGAACTCATTTGTGTAAGATTGCAATTAAAAGTTGGTAGAACTTGCCTTTAAAGCTCTTTGGGCTTTGCCAGTCTTGTAACTAATAAGAGATTGATAGCTATCCAGAA
Source organism: Nomascus leucogenys (assembly GCF_006542625.1). Classification (NCBI taxonomy): domain Eukaryota; kingdom Metazoa; phylum Chordata; class Mammalia; order Primates; family Hylobatidae; genus Nomascus; species Nomascus leucogenys. Next base: position 108,376,843 of record NC_044387.1, on the reverse strand, counting down.
TAGATAAAGAACTCCCACATCTCAACAACAAAAATATTAAAAATAGGTAAAGAACACACATCGATGTTTCTTCAGTAAAGATACACAAATAATCAATAAGCACGTGCAAGGATGTTCAACATTACTAAATTAGGGAAGTGCACATCAAAACTACAGTGAGATACCACTCTGTACCCATTAGGATAGCTACTATCAAAAACCAGAAAATAACAAGTGTTTGCAAGGAAGTGGAGACATTGGAATCCTGTTAACTGTTGGTAGGAACGTACGATGGTACAGCTACTGTGGAAAACTATATGGCAATTCCTTAAAAAGTTAAGCATAGAATTACCACATGATCCAGCAATTCCACTCTGGGCATACATCTAAAAAAAGTGAAAGCAGGGACCCGAACAAGTATTTGTACACCCATGTTCATAATAGCATTATTCACAATAGCCCAAAGGTGAAAGCTGCTCAAGTGCCCACGGACAGATGCATGGATAAACAAAATATAGAAGATACAGATAATGGAATATCACTCCCCCTTTAAAGGAGAGAACATTTTGAGACATGCCACAACACAATGGATATACCTCGAAGACATTATGCTAAGTGAAATAGGCCAGTCACAGAAGGACAGATGTTGCAGGATTCCATTCATAAAAAGTCCCTAGAGTAGTCAGATTGATAGAGAGAGTAGAATAGGGGTTGTCAGAGGCTGGGAGACAGGACGATGGGCGTTGGTGTTTAATGGGTACAGAGTTTCAGTTGGGAGAGCTGGAAAAGTTCTGGATGGTGCATGGTTGCACAACAACGCGGATGTGTCTCATGCCACGGAAATGTACACTTAAAAAAATGATTCATGTATAACTTTTGTTTCTTTTTCGAGATGGAGTTTTGCTCTTGTCGCCCAGGCTGGAGTGCAGTGGCACAATCTCGGCTCACTGCAACCTCTGCCTCCCGGGTTCAAGCGATTCTCCTGCCTCAGCCTCCCGAGTAGCTGGGATTACAGGCGTGTGCCACCAAGCCCGGCTAATTTTGTATTTTTAGTAGAGACAGGGTTTCTCCATGTTGGTCAGGCTGGTCTCGAACTCCTGACCTCAGATGATCTGCCTGCCTCGGCCTCCCAAAGTGCTGGGATTATAGGTGTGATCCTGTACCCGGCCACCGCACCCAGCCAAATGGTAACTTTTCTTATGTATTTTACCGCAGTAAAAAAAAAAAAAAGCTTTTTGAGTCTAATTTTTTCATTGTGATAAGTTTTTCAAAAATTCCACATTTCCTAATGGTTATGGGACTACCCAGGCATTGTATCTCTTTTTGTTGTTTCATTACCTCCTTACTAATATTAATAAAGTTTAAAACAATTTTATTTTATTAGTCTTCTCAAGGAATTAATGTTGCCCCACTGTTTCTGCTAATTATAACTTGGCTTTATATTTTATTAATTCTGATTTTAATGTTATCTTCTTTTTTTACTCTCTTTAGGTTATTTCTTGTTCTTCACTTAACTTCTAAATTTGGACATTTAAAGTAATTTACTTACAGTCTCTGTCTCTTTTCTCATCTCTGTGTTTGTTTCTGTGTTTGCTTTTTTTTGAGACAAGGTCTGGCTCTGTCACTCAGGCTGGAGTGCATTTGCACCATCTTGGCTCACTGCACCTTCTGCCTCCCAGGCTCAAGCCATTCTCTGACCTCAGCCTCCCGAGTAGCTGGAACTACAGGCACATGCCACCATGCCTGGCTAAGTTTTGTATTTTTTGTAGAGACGGGGTTTCACGGTTTTGTCCAGGCTGGTCTCAAACATGTGAGCTCAAGTGAGCCACCCTTCTTTGCCTCCCAAAGTGCTGGGATTACAGACGTGAACCATCACACCTGGCCTGTTTGCTTCTCTTGAGACAAGGTCTTGCTCTGTCACCTAGGCTGGAGTGCAGTGCTGCAAACTTGGCTCATTTCAGCCGCAACCTTGTGGGCTCAAGCAGTCCTCCCACCTCAACCTTCCGAGTAGTTGGGACTACAGGCACAAGCCACAATATCTGGCTAGTTTTATTTTTATTTTTTAATTTTTGTTTTGCAGAGACAGGGTCTCACTCTCTTGCCCAGGCTGGTCTTGAACTTCTGGACTCAAGCAATCCTTCTGCCTTGGCCTTCCAAAGTGCTGGGATTACAGGTGTGAGCCACTGCACCTGGCCTCATCTCTGCATTTGAGGGTATGAGTTTGCCTTTCAACTCTGCTTTGCCTGCATCCTACCAGTTTAGATATGTATTCTCATTGTTTTTATTCCCACCAGTTTAGATATGTATTCTTGCTGTTTTTATTTGTTTGTTTTAGAGATGGGGTCTCACTATGTTGTTTAGATATGTATTCTTATTGTTTTTATTTGTTCGTTTTAGAGATGGGGTCTCACTATGTTGCTCATACTGGTCTTGAACTCCTGGCCTTCCACACTGTTGGGATTACAGGTGTTAGGCACTACACCTGGGCCTAAATATGCATTATTTTAAATGTGATGTAAGAGCAAACAATTTTCTTTTTTATGTGTTAATAAAACTTTACCGTTTTCTCTGGGAAACTCATTCCCCAGAAAGATAAGTCTGCAAACCAATAAATAACTTCACTACTTGCTTTAGGAAATTATTTCAAATCAACTTATGTGGGCAAATAATGTGTTTTTCAGAAAAAAATCCTTTGCTTATTAGGAAAAACAGCTTGATTCTCACCAAAACAGTGTGTTCATCAATACTAAAAGCCCCTTGCCTTTCTTTCTCCACCAGTCCCGAAACACATGTCACAAGGTTTGCCCGGTTCCAACAAGTTCCTGGATATAAAGTTCTACCTTAAACTATTTGAGCCCAGACTCCAAAATTATATACTCTTCCTGAAGTCTTCTAGTTTGGAGGCACTGTCTTGTTTCAGCTCACTACTTTTTCTGTAGGCCCCTGGTACTTTCCCTTACAATTTCCAAAAATCAGCCATTCATTAAAAGATAGTTTGTGTCTTTTATCTTGTGTCTATATTACTGAATAGAAAACTTTTAATTTAATTGTTTTTAATTATTATTATACTTTAAGTTCTAGGGTACATAAGCACAACGTGCAGGTTTGTTACATATGTATCCATGTGCCATGTTGGTGTGCTGCACCCATTAACTTGTCATTTACATTAGGTATTTCTCCTAATGCTTCCCCTCCCCCCTGCCCCCATCCCACAACAGGCCCCGGTGTGTGATGTTCCCCTTCCTGTGTCCAAGTGTTCTCATTGTTCAGTTCCCACCTATGAGTAAGAACATGTGATGTTTGCTTTTCCATCCTTGTGATAGTTTGCTGAGAATGATGGTTTCCAGTTTCATCCATGTCCCTACAAAGGGACAGGAACTCATCCTTTTTTATGGCTGCATAGTATTCCATGGTGTATATGTGCCACATTTTCTTAATCCAGTCTATCATTGATGGACATTTGGGTTGGTTCCAAGTCTTTGCTATTGTGAATAGTGCCGCAATAAACATACGTGTGCATGTGTCTTTATAGCAGCATGATTTATAATCCTTTGGGTATATTCCCAGTAATGGGATGGCTGGGTCAAATGGTATTTCTAGTTCTAGATCCTTGAGGAATCACCACACTGTCTTCTACAGTGGTTGTACTAGTTTACAGTCCCACCAACAGTGTAAAAGTGTTCCTATTTCTCCACATCCTCTCGAGCACCTGTTGTTTCCTGACTTTTTAATGATCTCCATTCTAACTGGTGTGAGATGGTATCTTATTGTGGTTTTGATTTGCATTTCTCTGATGGCCAGTGATGATGAGCATTTTTTCATGTGTCTTTGGTTGCATAAATGTCTTCTTTTGAGAAGTGTCTGTTCATATCCTTTGCCCACTTTTTGATGGGGTTGATTTTTTCTTGTAAATTTGTTTAAGTTCTTTTTAGATTCTGGATATTTGTCCTTTGTCTGATGGGTAGATTGTAAAAATTTTCTCCCATTCTGTAGGTTGCCTGTCCACTCTGATGGTAGTTTCTTTTGCTGTGCAGAAGCTCTTTAGTTTAATTAGATCCCATTTGTCAATTCTGGCTTTTGTTGCCATTGCTTTTGGTATTTTAGACATGAAGTCCTTGCCCATGCCTATGTCCTGAATGGTATTGCCTAGGTTTTCTTCTAGGGTTTTTATGGTTTTAGGTCTAACATTTAAGTCTTTACTCCATCTTGAAATAATTTTTGTATAAGGTGTAAGGAAGGGATCCAGTTTCAGCTTTCTACATATGGCTAGCCAGTTTTCCCAGCACCATTTATTAAATAAGGAATCCTTTCCCCATTTCTTGTTTTTGTCAGGTTTGTCAGAGATCAGATGGTTGTAGATGTGTGGTGTTATTTCTGAGGCCTCTGTTCTGTTCCATTGGTCTGTCTCTCTATTTTGGTACCAGTACCATGCTGTTTTGGTTACTGTAACCTTGTAGTATAGTTTGAAGTCAGGTAGCGTGATGCCTCCAGCTTTGTTCTTTTGGCTTAGGATTGTCTTGGCAATGCGGGCTCTTTTCTGGTTCCATATGAAATTTAAAGTAGTTTTTTCAAATTCTGTGAAGAAAGTCATTGGTAGCTTGATGGGGATGACACTGAATCCATAAATTACCTTGGGCAGTATGGCCATTTTCATGAAATTGATTCTTTCTATCCATGAGCATGGAATGTTCTTCTATTTGTTTGTGTCCTCTTTTATTTCGTTGAGCAGTGGTTTATAGTTCTACTTGAAGAAGTCCTTCACATCCCTTGTAAGTTGGATTCCTAGGTATTTTATTCTCTTTATAGCAATTGTGAATGGGAGTTCACTCATGATTTGGCTCTGTGTTTGTCTGTTATTGGTGTATAGGAATGCTTGTGATTTTTGCACACTGATTTTGTATCCTGAGACTTTGCTGAAGTTGCTTATCAGCTTAAGGAGATTTTGGGCTGAGATGATGGGGTTTTCTAAATATACAATCACCTCTGCATCAGATCTCCTTCTGACTTTCTCTTATAAGGACACCTGTCATTGGATTTAAGATCCATCTGGATAATCCAGGATGATATGATCTTGAGATCCTTAATTGCATCCTCAGACTCTTTTCCCAATAAAAGTCCCATCCACAGGTTCTAGCAGTTAGGACACGGACATACCCTCTGAGTGGCCATCATTCAACTCATTACACCTTCTCAGAGGGCCATTATGAGGATTAAATAAAATAGTTCATGTAGAAATGCTGCACCTCGTCCCTAAGGTGTAGAGATTTTCCAATAAATAATAGTTATTATTTTTACAAGAGCTCGAAACAAACAAACAAAAAAACTAGCCAGGTGTTGTGGCATGTGCCTGTAGTCTCAGCTACTCAGGACATTGAGGTGGGAGGTAAAAGTAAAAAAATTAAATAGTCCAAGGAAAGGTCCTACCAGAGATTAGAATATGCTGCAAGACAAACATAATTAAAATACTGCAGCATTGGTACAAAAATTAATAAATAAATGAGAGGAAGACAATAGAAAGTCTAGAAGAAAACTGGTGTAGACCTATACATTTTGGCCGCTGTTATGCATTATATTTCAAGTCAATAAGGAGAGGTTATGATTGAGACTACTGGTTATCAATTGACACAAACAAAAAATTAAGGCTAGGTTCCCACCTCAAACCAGCAAAACTACAGATGAATTATAGAGATAAAAATAGATTACAAAATTATAACAAGGTTAGCGGAAATTTCATGAGAATAGAAAATATTTTTAATCCCAACATTGAAAAATCTATGCTAAACATAGGCTAAGAATTCATAAAGAAAAAAATGACAGATAGGTATATATAAAAATCTAAAGCATCTATGTCAAAAACCCACATGAAAAAGTACAATGAAAAATCATGGGAAAATTATTTACAATACAGCATTAATCTCTATGATAATATCAAGCACATAAAGATCAATAAAAATAACAAATCTGATAGAAAACAAGTAATGACAGAAAATTATACTTGGTATCACATAAAACTAGTAATAAGGCAGATTGAATTAAGACACAAATGTAATTTTTATTCATGAGATGAGGACAAATGAAAAAGACTGATAATATGCAGGATGGAGGAAGAGGTAAGAGAAGAGGAACTTTCAAAAACTGATAGTGGGAATTCAAATTTTAGAGCTTTTTTGGTGGGGCATTTGCAAGTATATGTCAGATTTAAATATAATATACGCTTTCACCCAGTAATTTTACGTATGGGTGGAGAGAAAGAGCACATATATGTACAAAGGATATTCATTATAGTCACATGTGTATACAAAGATTAATGTAAAATAGTATTCTTTAACAGTGAAGAATTGGATTTAACAAAAATATATACTGTCTGAAGGCTGGGGGCGGTGGCTCACTCCTGTAATCCCAGCACTTTGGGAGGCCGAGGCGGGCAGAACACTTGAGGTCAAGAGTTCCAGACCAGCCTGGCCGACATGGTGAAACCCATCTCTACTAAAAATACAAAAATTAGCTGGGCACGGTGGCAGAAGCCTGTAATCCCAGCTACTTGGGAGCCTGAGGCAGGAGAATCACTTGAACTTGAGGCAGAGGCTGCAGTGAGCTGAGATCATGCCACTGCACTCCAGCTTGGGTGACAGAGCGAGACTCTTATCTCAAAAAAAAAATTATGGTACACATGATATGTAATACACCACAGCAGTTAAAAAGATCGAGGCATATATATATGCATATATATATGTATTGACATAAAAAGTTTTCACAGATAAGTGGAAAAAAGGCAAGTCATTTAATAGGACATGATCACATTTTTGGAAAAAGCAGCATTTTATATTTGAACTGTGTGTGTGTGTGTGTGTGTGTGTGTGCTGATGTCTAGGAAAATGTTTGGAAAACACAAACAGTGCTCACATATGGTCAGGGAAGTGGAATCGAAGGAAGATATGGAGGGAAGGAAAGTGTAACTGCGTGCTCAAGGGGGTTATTTTAACTGAAAAAAATCTAGACGTTAAATATTTGATATAAATATATATATCATTCTCCCATAGAATGTATTTATATCAAACTATTATGTAAAACACATTTTTAAAAGTGAAAATCTGTTATGTGAGTTCTGATTGTTTGTGATCATTTTTCATGTAACTAGTATCTCCTCAGCGTCACTATTTTAGGGCTACCCTTTCTTTTGGGTATTATGTAATCTTAGGTGTAATCTTAGGTAATTTTGGGTATTATGTAATCTTAGATGGGGGCACGGGGGAAGCCCAAACCTGACAAAAATGACATCCTTGCTCACAACAGTATACTATTTAATGAACCACACAGAGTTAGACATTTTTGCTAGTTTCAACTTTATTGTTATAAAGGACACTTAGCTTGAATGGTATGGACAAGTCAAAACTACTAAGCACAGAGAGAAAGAAAATGTTCTGGAAGGTGAAGCCAGTGTACACATTGCCTTGCTGTAGGCTTCAGGCATCAGCAAAGGCCTCCCCACTAGAGAGGGTCAGACAAGCCCTATCCCTCTTTTCACGCCATGGACCATCCCACACTTGTTTAAGTTACAGACCACTAGTCCTAAACACCACTGAGTCAATTACATGAAGAATGAAACTAATATCTAACGATTCAGGATGATTAAGGGGCATTTTTATTATTGTCAATATTTTTACTTGAAAAGGCAGGAAAATGTTTATTTTAGAAAAACATCCATCCAAAAAGAGGTAAAAATGTAAGCTTCTGACTCTTACATTTTTTAAAGTTTTAGATAACTATTACACATTCATTTTTCCAGCCTGATTTCTATGCTAAGTGCATCAGATATCAAGGTTTTAGCAAATAGGATACTCCCAACAAAATCTGATTTTATAAAGAGAAATTAGGGCCAGGAGAGATGGCATGCCTGTAATCTCAGCACTTTGGGAGGCCAAGGCAGGTGGATTGCTTGATCCCAACGGTTTGAGCCCAGCCTGGGCAAGATGGTGAAACCCTGTCTCTACAAAAAATACAAAAAATTAGCTGGGCATGGTGGTGTGCCCTGTGGTCCCAGCTACTTGGGACAGGCTGAGGCAGGAGGATCGCTTGAGCCCGGGAGGTGGAGGGTGCAGAGAGCTGAGATCATGTCACTGCACTCCATCCACGGCGACAGAGCGAGATCTTGTCTCAAACAAAACAACACACAAAAAGAAAAATACATTAAGAATAAAAACTAATATAGTAAAAAGTCATCCATTCATCTTTAATTTTAGATATGGAGCTTTAGAAGTTAAATGCCCAAAGCCTTGGGAGCCCACCCCTAGCATCAGTGTGCCCTGGATGTGAGGGATAGAACCAAAGGAGACTATTTTGAGCTTTAAGAGTTAATGACTGTTGGGTTTCAGACTTGCACGGGGCCTGTGGCTTCTTTCTTTTGGCCAATTTCTTCCTACTGGAATGGGAGTATTTACCCAGTGCCTGTACCCCCATTGTATCTTGGAAGTAACTAACTTGTTTTTGATATTACAGACTCATACATGGGAGGGACTAGTCTTGTCTCAGAGGAGACTTTGGACTTTTGAGTTAATGCTGGAATGAGTTAAGACTCTGGGAATTATTACAAAGGCATGATTGTGTTTTGAAATGTAAAAGGACATGAGATTTGGGAGGGCCAGGGGCAGAATGATATGCTTTGGATCTGTGTCCCCACCCAAATCTCATGTTGACTTGAAATCTCCAATGTTGGAGGTGGAGCCAGGTGAGAGGAGACTGGATCATGGGGGCGGATTCTTCACGAATGGTTTAGCACCATCCTCTTGGTACTGTCCTCATGGTAGAGAGTGAGTTCGCCAGAGGTCTGGTTGTTTAAACGTGTGTAGCACCTCCCTCTCCCACCTCTCTCTTGCTTCCGCTCCCACTATGTGAGATTGCTTGCTCCCCCTTTGCCTTCCACCATGATTGGAAAGTTCCTGAGGCCTCCCAAGAAGCAGAAGCTGCCATGCTTCCTGTGCAGCCTGCAGAACTGTGAAAATACTTTGCTTGAAAATATTTTAATTACTTATACAGAGAAGATGCTTCCAAAGAGATAAACGGAGCCATGATTATATAATAACCTTAATATGAAAGAACATCAAATGTCCCTGTCTGAGAGCTTTGAAGAGAGTAGTGGTTCTCCCAGCACGGAGTTTGAAATCTGAGAATGGACAGACTGCCCCCAAAGACAAACACCACATGATCATCTCAATAGATGCAGAAAAGGCCTTTGACAAAATTCAACAACCCTTCATGCTAAAAACTCAATAAATTAGGTATTGATGGGATGTATCTCAAAATAATAAGAGCTATTTATGACAAACCCACAGCCAATATCATACTGAATGGGCAAAAACTGGAAGCATTCCCTTTGAAAACTGGCACAAGACAGGGATGCCCTCTCTCACCGCTCCTATTCAACATAGTGCTGGAAGTTCTGGCCAGAGCAATCAGGCAGGAGAAGGAAATAAAGGGTATTCAATTAGGAAAAGAGGAAGTCAAATTGTCCCTGTTTGCAGCTGACATGATTGTATATTTAGAAAACCCCATCATCTCAGCCCAAAATCTCCTTAAGCTGATAAGCAACTTCAGCAAAGTCTCAGGATACAAAATCAGTGTGCAAAAATCACAAGCATTCCTATACACCAATAACAGACAAACGGAGAGCCAAATCATGAGTAAACTCCCATTCACAATTGCTTCAAAGAGAGTAAAATACCTAGGAATCCAACTTACAAGGGATGTGAAGGACCTCTTCAAGGAGAACTACAAACCACTGCTCAGCAAAATAAAAGAGGACACAAACAAATAGAAGAACATTCCATGTTCACAGATAGAAAGAATCAATTTCATGAAAATGGCCATACTGCCCAAGGTAATTTATGGATTCAATGCCATCCCCATCAAGCTACCAATGACTTTCATCACAGAATTCGAAAAAACTACTTCAAAGTTCATACAGAATCAAAAAAGAGCCCACATTGCCAAGACAATCCTAAGCCAAAAGAACAAAGCTGGAGGCATCACGCTACCTGACTTCAAACTATACTACAAGGCTACAGTAATCAAAACAGCATGGTACTGGTACCAAAACAGAGAGATAGACCAATGGAACAGAACAGAGGCCTCAGAAATAACACCACACATCTACAACCATCTGATCTTTGACAAATCTGACAAAAACAAGAAATGGGGAAAGGATTCCTTATTTAATGAATGGTGCTGGGAAAACTGGCTAGCCATATGTAGAAAACTGAAACTGGATCCCTTCCTTACACCTTATACCAAAATTAATTCAAGATGGATTAAAGACTTGCATGTTAGACCTAAAACCATAAAAACCCTAGAAGAAAATCTAGGCAGTACCATTCAGGACATAGGCATGGGCAAAGACGTCATGTCTAAAACACCAAAAGCAATGACAACAAAAGCCAGAATTGACAAATGGGATCTAATTAAACTAAAGAGCTTCTGCACAGCAAAAGAAACTACCATCAGAGTGGACAGGTAACCTACAGAATGGGAGAAAATTTTTGCAATCTACCCATCTGACAAAGGGCTAATATCTAGAATCTACAAAGAACTTAAAAAAATTTACAAGAAAAAAACAAATAACCCCATCAAAAAGTGGGCAAAGTATATGAACAGACCCTTCTCAAAAGAAGGCATTTATGCAACCAAAAGACACATGAGAAAATGCTCATCATCACTGGCCATCAGAGAAATGCAAATCAAAACCACAATGAGATACCATCTCACACCAGTTAGAATGGCCGTCATTAAAAAGTCAGGAAACAACAGGTGCTGGAGAGGATGTGGAGAAATAGGAACACTTTTACACTGTTGGTGGGACTGTAAACTAGTTCAACCATTGTGGAAGACAGTGTGGAGATTCCTGAAGAATCTGGAACTAGAAATATCATTTGACCCAGCCATCCCGTTACTGGGTATATACCCAAAGGATTATAAATCATGTTGCTATAAAGACACATGCACACATATGTTTATTGCGACACTATTCACAATAGCAAAGACTTGGAACCAACCCAAATGTCCATCAATGATAGACTGGATTAAGAAAATGTGGCACATATACACCATGGAATACTATGCAGCCATAAAAAAGGATGAGTTCATGTCCTTTGTAGGGACATGGATGAAACTGGAAACCATCATTCTATGCAAACTATGGCAAGGACAGAGAACCAAACACTGCATGTTCTCACTCATAGGTGGGAATTGAACAATGAGAACACCTGGACACAGGAAGGGGAACATCACACACTGGGGCCTGTTGTGGGGTGGGGGGAGTGGGGAGGGATAGCATTAGGAGATATATCTAATGTTAAATGATGATTTAATGGGTGCAGCACACCAACATGGCACATATATACATATGTAACTAACCTGCACGTTGTGCACATGTACCCTAAAACTTAAAGTATAATAATAATAAAAAAAAAGAATGAACGTAGCTTTGGATCTCAGTGTGGTTACCTCATGATGTCAGGGTGCCTTAAGCTGATCTTGCTTTCCCATTTGCTGTTGCAGTAGCTGCTTAGCAGATCTCCCTGCTTCCTTCACCGTCACGTTCCCCATATCCATATCCTTTCCAGTGCACAGAAGCCAGAGTCACTTTCCAAGACTTAAATACACAATTTTACTACACCTGTGCTTAAAATCCTTCAGTGGTATCCCATTGTTCTTAATTGTGATCTGGGAGCTTTCATCCTGGCTAGGAAGACCTTGAAGGAATCTCATTTCTGCCTACCTCTTTACTCATGGGCTGAAGCTTTCCCCAAGAGTCTGGGACTCAGTGTGTGTATGCATGTGTGTATACGTGTGTATATAATGAAGTCACAGATGAGGCTTTCTAGACCTTTTCTTTACTAGTCATGTGGGTTGTATTTCGCCATTAAAAAGTAACTTAACAAAAATTATTTCAGCATCTTAACAATCTTGTGAGGTAAACAGTATTTTCAATTTTTCCTCTTTCATAATTAGAAAAACGAGGCTTGGAGATTAAGTTGCTTAAGGTCTCCAGTTGGTGTATAATGAACTTGGAATTCAAACCAAGTATTATTAGCTCTGTATTCTTAGCAGCAAGCAATGATAAACACTTATTAACCAATTTCTATTTGTTATTTTTTATGGGTTTTACCAAAATTCGTAAGATATATGTTCATTATCTTCCAAGATACTTAGAATTGGAAAGAGGAGATACAGCTAACTATGATGCAAAGTAGAATAACATTAGGATTTGCAATCTGGGAGAAAAGAAAGGACTATAGAAGCACAGATTCGGGGATAATTTTGATACAAATATCGGAAACAACTAAAGAGAAATTTGCTTTTTAATTTATCTTTTGCACCATATTGTTCAATAAACAATGTAAGGTAAAATAAATTAGTAGGGGAAGCACATCAAGATAGCACAAATTAAACTTGCCATAAGCAAATAGTGAAAAATGTGGGTTGGAAATAGAAAAGAAAGCCAGAAGTCATTTGAAATCATGCATATAATGACCACATCTTCCACCAGTGGGTCACAGATTGGCTTTAAACTTTGTAGCAGCGAACTCATAAAGAGAAAACGGATTAGTTACATGCTTCCTAATGTCCACAAGATAACAAAAAATCCTTATTGCTCCAGAGAAATGTCACTCCTTTAAGAATCGGAAGAAATTACTCCTGGAAATTTGCCATGAAGAGAAAATTGTAATGTACTCCACATGCTTGAAAATACCTTCTGAGTTCGTGAGAGGCCTCAAAAGGATGAACGTGACTGGGTCGTGTACTGTAAGAACAATATAGCCTGGTGGTGGCATGTGGAAGCCTGGATGGGGAGAGGTCAAGAAGCTTCTGTAGGATACTAGTACAGTTCAGTGCCGGCTTCCAATTCTCAGCTGATCTAGCTGATCCAAGAGTGGATTTCAGGAAAAGCTGGAAGAATATGGAGATTGCTTTAGGAAAGCAGCATTTAAGTGAAGCCTGGAGAGACAAAGCCAAAACTGTATAAAAGCAGATTGAGGCAGTGATATGAGCAAAAGGGGGGAAAGAGTCTTTGATTGGAGAAAGGTCAGTCGCTCAGTGTGGTGAAAGCTGGTGGTTCTCAGCACAGCCCACACGTTAGAATCACCCGGAATGCTCCCCACCGAGAGATTCTGACTCAGTCGGTCTGGGCTGGGTCCTAGGCATAATTATTTTATTTTTATTTTTTATTTTTTTGAGATGGAGTCTTGCTCTATCACCCAGGCTGGAGTGCAGTGGCACAATCTTGGCTCACTGCAACCTCTGCCTCCCGGGTTCAAGAGATTCTCCTGCCTCAGCCTCCTGAGTAGCTGGGATTACAGGCATGCACCACCATGCCCGGCTAATTTTTGTATTATTAGTAGAGATGAGGTTTCACCATGTTGGCCAGGCTGGTCTTGAACTCCTGACCTCAGGTGATCCTCCTGCCTCGGCCTCCCAAAGTGCTAGGATTACAGGTGTGAGCCACTGCACCCGGCCATAATTTTTAACAGCTCCCAAGGTGGTCCTAAAGTGCACCCAGGAATGGGGATGCTGGGCCAGCACTGTGTTCCTCAAGTGGGGACCGTGGGATGGCATTTGGGTTATGAGCCGTGACAAGTAAGCTGGGCTAGGTGTGCAAGGTCTTGCATGTTGTTCTCAGGAAAATAACTCTAAAAGCTCCTCAGTGACAGCAAGGGGTCATTTCATCTGTTACCACAGCCTAACAATTTTCTTAATTGCTTTTACAAGTGACAACATTTGCCATTTAGTGCTGGGATATTGCCTCAAAATGTCATGACTTGGTTTTTAAATAACAATTGTTTTCTATTTTTCTAGGTGTAGCAAGTTGCCTTTTTAAAATGCGCACTTTGGCCAGGTGTGGTGGCTCACTCCTGTAATCCTAGCACTTTGGGAGGCCGAAGTGGGAGAACTGCTTGAGGCCAGGAGTTCGAGACCAGCCTGGGCAACATTGTGAGACCACATCTGTACGACAAATAAAATTAAAAAAAAAAAAAATTTGCCAGGCATGGTGGTGCATGCCTGTAGTCCCAGCTACTTGGGAGGCTGAGGCAGGAGGATCACTTGAGTCCAGGAGGTGGAAGCTTCAGTGAGCTGTGACCATGCCAGTGCATTCCAGCCTGGGCAACAAACAGTACAAGATCCTGTCTCAAAAAAACACATACAACCTACACCTTCTCCTGTGCTGTCTCTGTCATAGGAACTGACCGTGCTGTACTCTGTGCTGGTTATGGGTCTTGCTCTTTGTTTCCTTCCCCTCCAGCCATGCAAAGCCTTTTGTGCTCTTCTGTCCAAGTTGCAGTCAGCAACTTTAGTGCACAGGTGATAAAATTACATCATATTTCAGGTAAAACAATCACATGATTTTCTTGAGTTCCTTAAACCATATTTTGAGAAGAAATATGATGTCTAATAATGAATCATCCAGACACAGCAGGAACAGTGTCAGCAATTTTAGTGAAATTTGTGTCTCCTGAGTTTACTAATGAAAATGAATGGGGCAAGTTTCACGTTCCCACAAACTCTTCTAAACCTTTGCTACTTCTCAATAGACAGCAGTTGTAATTGAATAGAATGCCGAGATTGATGTTAGGATTAAAGGTTATGAGCTATGAAGACAGCTGAATACTTAGTTCCATAAAGTCTATGAAAGGCAGAGTATTGAAATGGAATTTTATGGGCTTTTTTATTTGTTGCTTTGTTTCTTATGTGTCCAAGGCTAATTATACTAATTAGATCAGAAGGCATGAATGGATACTACAGAAAAAGCCACTCAGGAAAAACATAATAAAGCATCAGAAATTGCTGTGTTAGTTGATAACTAGAGGGAGGGTGAAGAGCAGCTTCATCCTTCAGCAAGCCCTGTGCATAGATTACATGGAAATGGAATTCTTCTGAGCAGAGGTCATATTCTGTGCTCATGCTGTTACATTATCTTGGTCATTGAATTTGAGGGCTAAAAATGAAGTAGAGTAAGCTCATAAAGAAGTAAAATGTAGTATATAAAGGATCAGGAAATCCATAAAGTAGAACCAAAATCATATCTGAGTTGAATATTTGTCAAAAATTTCCATGAGATGTCAGCAGTCCTATAAAAGTAAAAAATTTATTTGCCACAGCACCTCCAAAAGCAATCGTAAAAGCATCTAGCTGCATAACAAGTGCATATGTTATCTGGAGAATTATTCTGTTATGGCCCAGGCAGTGTCATCATACCATTGTCACACGACGGCACTGTGGCCTCGTTGAACGGCACAGCAGAGAGCATTGTTGAGAGAGAAATTACCGGCTCAGATTCACTGGCTTCTTCTTCAGGAAATTTACTCGTTCATTCGGCAAGTGTCTCTTTAGTGCCTCCCTCCTCCCAACACTGTGTTAGCTCATTGGAGGGAACAGTGCAAAGATGTGGGTCATTACGAGAAGTTATGAGAACTCAGGGAACCCCTTATCCAGTTCTTGAAGGATTAAGGAAGTCTTTGGGAAGGAAGGAAACTAAAAGCTTAGAATGTGATGGAGTGGTTGAGTAGGCATTAGCGAACGAGGTGATGTGGGCAAAGAGAGTAGCGTATTTAAAACCTAAAGGCAGAAAATGGTAGATTCAGGTAGAGTTTATGTTTCTGCTGAGAGGGAATTGTGTCAAAAGAGGATTCTAGAAGAATGGCAGAAACGTGCTTATGAAGGACTTTCTTAGCCACATTCAGGAGTATTGGCTGCATCCTGAGGCAGAGAGGAGCCAAGATCGGTATTAAACTGGCAGAAATGTGTGACTTATTCAAGGAGTTACTCTTGAGAAGCCACGGATGGCAGTGGGGAAGTACATTAGAGACACAAAGAATTTGCTTTTTAACCCCAACAGGACTTCTCAAATTACTATAGAATATACGGTTACACTTAAATGCATGTGTCAAAGTGCAATCTTCAACCAAAATAGGAATTTGTTTCTTGAATATGTTTTGAAGAAGCTAGCAGGTGAGTGAGAGGGTCCGTAACGCACTGCCTTAAAAACCCCAAGTAAGGCCGGGCGCGGTGGCTCACACCTGTAATCCCAGCACTCCGGGAGGCCAAGGCGGGCGGATTACTGAGGTCAGGAGTTGGAGACCAGCCTGGCCAACACGGTGAAACCGCGTCTCTACTAAAAATACAAAAAAAAAATAACTGGGCCTGGCCAACATAGTGAAACCCCATCTCTACTAAAAATACAAAAAATTAACTGGGCGTGGTGGCATGCACCTGTAATCCCAGCTACTCGGGAGGCTGAGGTGGGAGAATTGCTTGAACCCAGGAGGCAGAGATGACAGTGAGCCGAGATCATGCCATTGCACTCCAGCCTGGGCAACAAGAGCGAAACTCCGTCTCAAAACAACAACAACAGCACACCAAGTAAGCAGCAGTCTGGTCTGAGAGAGGGAAAATCTGTATTTTTTGGAATATTCCTCATGTGTTAATATATGATATTGTTGTTAACTTAGTGTGATGTTTACTGAAAGTCACAAGTCAGCAATAATAGATACGTATTGAGTGGCCACTCTGTGTCAGGCACCATCTAAGCACTTGGGAAGCAACCACAAATACCCCTTTCCTCCCGGAACTTATTAATACAGTCAAATAGAAAACATTTGTTTCCAATAGATAAAAATGATAAGTGTAACAAATCAGCACATACCTGCTATGGAAGAAGGAAAACAGTAGAACATGATCACAGCAATTGGGAATTTAAAATGAGTTGTAATTTTAAACAGGATGGACAGGCTGAGTCTCATTGGGACGGTGCATTTAAGTGACAATGTGAAGCAGGTGAAGGAATTTGCCAAGTCGATCTGGGGAAAGGAAGTCCTGGGCAGCGAGAAGAGCCAGGGCAAAGCCAGTGCGGAGAGCATGCCAACTTTGTCTGAGGAGATTGAGGGGCAGGGGAATGGCAGATTAAGTTAAACTGGTAATGGGGAGGGAAAGCTCCTCAGGCCTTGTGTGGACTTTGTCTTTTATTCTGGGTGACGATGAGAGACAGCATCTGATTTAGGTCTTACCTGGATCACTCTGACGGCTATGTTTAGAACAGTCTTTAGGGCAAAAAGGAGGCAGAAGTCACATTGGTGGAAGTGAATGAGGTCAGATGTGGGATACGTGCAAACTTCAGGTAACTAGGATTCCATAATGGATTGGATGTGGGGAGTGAGAAAAGCAGAGTCTAATATGACTTCCAGGGAGTTTGGTCCCAGGAATAGAGAAGAATGAACTTGTCATCAACTGAAATAGGGAAGACTGCAGGTTTAGGGGGAGAGTCAGGAACTGGGTTTTGGACACCTTACACTTCAGGTTTCTGTTTAGACATTCTAGTGGAGATGTCAAATAGGATAGGCAGTTGATTATATAAAACTTTGAGAAAAAATTGTATGTGGAGATGTGCATTTGTGTTACTGTGATACAGATAATAACAGAAGCCATTAATCTAAATCGATTATTAATTTGTACATAAATTAAAGTTAAAAGGCTGTCATTGTAATTGTTTAAATGATCTTAAACATTATAACATAAAGTACCAAGTAGAGAGGGATTCTTTTTAATACAAGATATTACATCTTGGCTTTGATTCTCTTAAATATCTTTATATAGTTCTTAATCTTCCTCATGTGGAAAGATAGCATATTGAAAAAGATTTACCATCTCAGTGAAAAGAGGTTATCCGGAATACAGGTTATAGAACTCAAACCTTGATGGGATCCTAAGACATGTCAATATCTTTTCCATTTAATTTTAAAGATTTTTGAACTTGATGTATTTCTTTATATATGGGACCTAATTTTTTATGGCTACTTAAAATGGTAACAGACTGAATTTTAGTATTTCACTTGAATTCTCAACCCTTGAGGTTAGTCAGCAAATACGTCTTTAACAATGGCATTTTCTGAAGTAGGAAATGCTGGAGAAAGTCAGGCAGTTCCTCCTGGTTGAGACTGATTCAAGGTTCCTATGAGATAGTTCAAGAAAGCATTTTGATTTCAAGAAGTCTGAATGTTTGAAGAGTGTTTCAGGGCTAGATTAAAAATGTGTTCATCATCAGCCACAGAGAGAAGGTATTTAAAACCATGGGATTGAATGTTTTACGGCTAGATTAAAAATGTGTTGTTCATCACCAGCCACAGAGAAAGGTATTTAAAACCATGAGACTGAATGAGGTTATCTGAGGAAAAACTAGGGAAAAAGGAGGGCACACATTTCACAATCTCTACAAAGGAAGGATATTTTAAAATTCATGAAAAGAAGCCTTGTCTATGTTTCCATGAACTACCTTGGAAGAATTGTTTGGCTTGGTTGTCATGACTATTTACCTTTTCAATTGAGTTGCAACTGAATTAGTTATGTAGTGATTTATATTAAATGACCTTATTCCACTATGACCCAGTTGTGCTTTTTAGTTCATCATGAAATTAGGGTGGATTAAAACTTGCACATTTGGTCTGAAAAGTCATTTTGATTTGCTTAGATTTTAAAAAAGAACCTGAGATGCTAATATACACTAAAACAAAATCAGCTGCTATTTAAAACACAACCCCCAAAGTCACACATATCTGAATATACGTCTATTTTTTTACCATAAAAATTATAACTTAGAGGCCGGGCGCGGTGGCTCACGCCTGTAATCCCAGCACTTTGGGAGGCCGAGGTGGGTGGATCACGAGGTCAGGAGATCGAGACCATCCTGGCTAACACGGTGAAATCCCGTCTCTACTAAAAATACAAAAAATTAGCCGGGTGTGGTGGCGGGCGCCTGTAGTCCCAGCTACTCGGGAGGCTGAGGCAGGAGAACGGCGTGAACCCGGGAGGCGGAGCTTGCAGTGAGCCGAGATTGCGCCACTGCACTCCAGCCTGGGTGACAGAGCAAGACTCTGTCTCAAAAATATATATATATATAACTTAGAGGTGAAAGAAACCTCAGAAAATCATTGTCTACTCTTTGCCTTTTGGTGGTTTAGTGGTGGTAGTACCTCCTTTGTGGCTGTGAATTAGGAGAGGGTAAGAAGGGAATAAATGAGAAGCTTGAATTTTTTTCATTGTTGTTGCACAGCTTCATCATTAGTACTGGCTATAAGAAAGTCTTTCATCATAGAAACAAATGCAGAAAAACGCTTTTTAGGCATCTTGCCCTTCACCTATGACCACTTGTATTAGCCACTTTGTGCTGTAACAGAAACCCTCTGTTGATTTCTTCTTCACACTGCATGAGGCTGCTAGGCAGCTGAATCTCGGCTGGGCTCTGCATGTTTTCTCATATCAGGGTTCACACGGAAGAAGAAACCCCTGTTGTGACTGAGGTGGAGATACACACACACACACACACACATAAACACACATACACACATACACACACGTACACACATGGACACACATACACATGCACACATACACACACACACACACATACACACGCATACACACACATACACACATACACATACATACACACAGACACACAGATGCACACATACACACACATACACACACACACACATACACACGCACACATACACACACATACACACATACATACACACACACATACATACACACATACACATACAGACACACACAGAGGGGAAGCAGTAAGCATGTAATCACATTTAACCCAGACAGAAACAATTATCCATTTACAACACTGTTATTAACTGTTTGGTATATAGTCCCTCAGACATTTTCTAAAGCATGCCAAATATTTAATATGTCTTCAAAAAGTAGAATCACACTTTATGTTTTGCTGTGTACTTTTGCTATCTAATAGTATATCTTGGAAATTTTTACAAATGAAAGCATTTGTCTTATTTGCTTTTCTGTGTTTCCTGAAAAATTCACATCTTGCTTCTAAAATATTTTGATTTTATTCCAGTTTTACATGAATCTTGATACATTTACCATTCCACGTTGTTTGAGTTCTGACTGAAGGGTGAACAGATCCTGCATCAGATGACCTAAACTGTTGCTTATCTCTCCATGTCTGTCTTTCCCTCTCTCTCTCTCTTTTTTTTTTCTCTTGAGACAGAGTCTCACTCTGTCACCCAGGCTGGAGTTTAGTGGCATGATCTCAGCTAGTGACAACCTCCGCCTCCCAGGCTCAAGCGATTCTCCTGCCTCAACCTCCCAAGTAGCTGGGATTACAGGTGCGCGCCATCATGCTCAGCTAATTTTTTGTATTTTTGGTTGAGACGGGGTTTCACCATGTTGGCCAGGCTGGTCTCAATCTCCTGACCTCAAATGATCCACCCGCCTCGGCCTCCCAATCTCCCTCTCTCTGTTATGCATATGCACGCACACGCTGACTATCACATTCCTAGAGTATAGCTCAGATTTTCTAAACCTTTGTATACCCCCTTTCCTTCTCAAATGTCTTTTCTTGATAGCACATTTAGTGACTTATTGTGGAGGCAAGTTTCATGCTTAAGTTTTTTTGACTCTGGAGATAGCTATCAAAAATCATTCCAGATAGAGTGACCATAATTTATGAAACTAGGACATTTCTAAGAGTAAAAGGAGATTGACATTAATTATTAATGCTTACACTGGGCCATCCCGAGCAAATCAAGTTATTCATTCAGTCTACTTCTAGAGGATATTTGCAGATGGCGGTCTATTTTTTCACCCCAAATTTCCTTGCTACTTCCCCCATGGTATTTTGTTTCCTATAGAAAATAATTTAAAAAGAAGAATTTTCTCTATTTTGTTAAAAGGCCCTCAAAGTACATGTCGGATTAGAATCATGAATATCTATCAATCAACTCTTTCATAGTCCATTTCTGCAGAATGGATCTTCTCTGACCTATTCCATGCTATATCTTTTGGTTCAGTTTAGTATCTATACTTCATTACACACTTGAATAGCTATTTAATCTTGCACAAACACCCATATGGTGAGGTTTGAAACCTGGCACAAGAGATAAAGGCAAGTAATTACTATCCTCACTTAACATTTTATCTTCTTGCCATTTAAAACTTTTTATAGAAGTGCTGATAATCTGGGTGATTAAATGGCTAGGTTCTCCATCCTGATAGATTTTTATGGCCTGGACTCAACAAAAACTTAGGTTTTAAAAGTTCAGTTGCAATTTTATCTGAAATCTGAAGATAGTTTCTTATACCTGCAAAAAATGAACTCATGAAATGAAAAATATGAAGCAATATTGTAGACTGAGCACGTTATTATAGACTGCTCGCACAATGGAAGTGCTAAGAGGAAACATGAACTATTTTTTTAAAAATGGCTGAGAATGCCACAATCATGCCTCCTTATTTGCTTCCTTTAATACAATTATTTTACTGACATATGTTCAAAATGTCCTCTTTAACAATCATTTTGGAATACTGTTTAAGGCATATCAGAAGTAGAGTGGAAAGTGTATTAAACATGGAGGAAGGGATCTGTATCACAATCCAGATTCTGATACTAATTAGCTCTGTGATCTTGAAAATAAAAATCCCTTTGCTGAAGTCTGCATGCCTCTTTGTGTATGCGATTAATCCTCAAAGCAGGCAAGCTGCAGTGGCTCATGCCTGGAACCCCAGCACCTTGAAAGGCCGAGATGGGAGGATCACTTAAGGCCAGGAGTTTGGACCACACAGCCTGGGCAGCAGAGTGGGACCGTCCCTACAAAAAAATAAAGTCTTGGCCAGGCGTGGTGGTGCGTGCCTGTAGTCCAAGCTAGTGGGGAGGCAGAGGCAAGAGGATCGCTTGAGCCCAGCAGTTCAAGGCTACAGTAAGCTGCAATAACACCACTGCACTGCAAAAGGAAACAAGTCATATGAGGTAGGAATCAGTCCTAATGCAGGCGGTTTGGTGACTGACAAGCTGGCCCACTCACGGCGGCTGTCCCCTCCCTACCGCAGTCCTAGAGGCCTCCAGCACTGGAGGGACTCAGAATAGCCACGGAAATCCCAGGGGCAGATGACATTTGGGCTCTGGGTAAGCGGCAGCACTCTGTGGAAGGGGGCGGCACAGAGAGAAAAGAGCGGAGAAAAGTTTCCAGTGCAGGAAGCAGCAGCAGGCGCGCGGTGGCCGTGTGGCGTGGGGGCGTGTGGCACGCGGTGGCTGTGTGGCGTGGGGGGTGTGGCGCGGATGCATGTGGCACGTGGTGGCCGTGTGGCGTGGGGATGTGTGGCGTGGGGGGTGTGGCACGGGGGGTGTGGCGTGGGGGCGTGTGGCGTGGGGGAGTGTGACACGTGGTGGCCGTGTGGCGTGGGGGTGTGGCGCGGGGGGTGTGGCGCGGGGGTGTGGCGCGGGGGTGTGGCACGGGGGGTGTGGCGTGGGGGTGTGGTGCGGGGGGTGTGGCGCGGAGGGTGTGGCGCGGAGGGTGTGGCGTGGGGGGTGTGGCACGGGGGGTGTGGCGTGGGGGTGTGTGGCGTGGGGGGTGTGGCGTGGGGGGTGTGGCGCGGGGGGTGTGGCGGGGGGTGTGGCGCGGGGGTGTGGCGCGGGGGGGTGTGGCGCGGGGTGTGTGGCGCGGGGGGTGTGGGTGGGGGGGTGTGGCGTGGGGGGTGTGGCGCGGGGGGGTGTGGCGCGGGGGGGGGGGTGTGGCGTGGGGGGGTGTGGCGCGGGGGGTGTGGCGGGGGGGTGTGGCGCGGGGGGTGTGGCGTGGGGGGGTGTGGCGCGGGGGGTGTGGCGCGGGGGTGTGTGGCGCGGGGGGTGTGGAGTGGGGGGGGTGTGGCGCGGGGGTGTGTGGCGCGGGGGTGTGTGGCGTGGGGGTGTGGCGTGGGGGGGGTGTGGCGCGGGGGGTGTGGCGCGGGGGTGTGTGGCGCGGGGGGTGTGGAGTGGGGGGGTGTGGCGTGGGGGGTGTGGCGCGGGGGGTGTGGCGCGGGGGGGTGTGGCGCGGGGGGGTGTGGCGTGGGGGGGTGTGGCGTGGGGGGGTGTGGCGTGGGGGGTGTGGCGCAGGGGCTGCACTGAGAACGCTGGCGTGGGCAAGTGGAGAGGCAGGGCTGAGGCTGCCACCCTAATGTTCTCTGCTTCCCGGCAGGGGCTCCGCCTCTGCTTGTCCCAGTCCTTCATCCCCAGGGGGCTGGGAGATGATAACTGTGAACCGCGGAGGACGGAGAACAGTGAACTAAACTGCGCGCTTCTCACCGTGGGTTATGCACACGACTTTTGTTCCAGTGGTATAGGAAGTAGCCACTTCGCAGAAAGAATGGGGAGGGTATGAGTACACTGGCAGCAAATTATTTAATTTTCTTAGAAACAAGGTTGCATAAATGCATGTACATAAACGTCTAAGAGCACATTTAGTAGGTAAAAGCATAGAAAATGGCTGGCAAGTATGTTCCAAACTGCTAACTTTTAATAACCTTGGGGAAGGGGATATGGCAGACTTGCCTGTTTTCCTTCAGAAACTTTTCTATTAGTTCCCTTTGTCGAGCTGAGCATGTACTATTTCAGGTTTTTTTTTTTTTTTAAACATAAGATTTAAAAATTCCATTTTAGGCCAGGCAAGGTGGCCAATGCCTGTAATCACAACACTTTGAGAGGCTGAGGGGGGAGGACTGCTTGGGGCCAGGAGTTCCAGGCTGCAGTGTCATGATTGCCACTGCACTCCAATCTGGGTGACAGATTGGAGACCCTGTCTCTAAAAACAAAATTTTAAAAATATAAATTTCTTTTTTTGTAACAACATTATTGAAATAGAATTCACACATCATACAATTTACCCATATAAAGTGTAGAATTCAATGATCTATTCAGAGCAGTGCAACCACCACCACATTCAATTTTAGAGCATTTTCATCACCCCCAAAAGAAACCTATTCTCTTTGCTCATCACCCCTGTATCTCCCTGTTCTTTCTGGCTCTAGGCAACGACTAATCTACTATCTGTCTATAGATTTACCTATTCCAGACATTTCATGTGAATGGAATCATACAATATATAGTCCTTTGTGACTGACTTATTTCTCTTTTGTTTCCAAGGTTCATCCAGGTTGAAGCATTCCTTTTCATGGCCAAATCATATCCCATCATGTGAATACATCACATTTTGTTTATCCGTTAGTCAGGTGATAGACATTTGGGTTGTTTCTGCTTTTGGCTATTATAATAATGTTGCTATGAGCATTTGTATACAAGTTTTTGTGTGGACATAGGTTTTCATTTTTCTTGGGTAGATACCTAGGAGTGGAATTTCTGGGTCATATGGTAAGTCTATATTTCACCATTTGGGCAATTGCTAGACTGTTTTCTAAAGCAGCTGCAGAATTTTACATTCCCACCTGCAATGTATGAGAAGAGTCCAACCTCCCCACATCCTTGCCAACACTTGTTATTATCTGTCTTTTTTATTATAGCTATACTAGTGGATATAAAGTGGTATCTTATTATGGTTTTTATTTTTATTTTCCTGATAACTAATGATCCCATTTTAACTGAACTAGGATATGATATGCAGTAGAATGAACAATTTACATGAATTTTTGAGATTAAACATGAAACATCTACTCAGTATGGTGGCTCACACCTGTAATCCCAGCACTTTGGGAGACTGAGGTGGAAGGATCACTTGAGGCCAGGAGTTCAAGACCAGCCTGCACAACATAGCAAGACCCCCATCTCTACTAAAAAATGAAAAAATTAGCCAGACATGGTGGTGCATGCCCGTAGTCTTAGCTGCTTGAGAGATTGAGGCAGGAGGCTTGCTTGAATCCAGGCATTTGAGGTGCAGTGAGCTATGATAACACCACTGTACTCCAGCCTGGGGGACTGTGCCTCAAAAACAACAACAACAAAAGGGACAGCAAAAACATTTTTTGTTTGAGACAGGATGCTTGGGCCGTCACCCCACATTGACTAGGGGTAGACATTTGATTTTCTTCACCGCTGGGGTCATTGCAGCAAAATAGTGTGAGACCTACCAAGTATATGAACACCAGTGTCAATATCCTACATAACCCAAAGTGTTTATTTTTCTGTTTGTGCTGAGGAAATACTTTGTTCAGCCTCTTCCCTCAGATGCCCGCAGACCAGATGTCCTTGAAGCAGGAAGCAAGTCTTCCTGCCATGCTGACGGCCTCTCAGCTTGTCCCTGGACACTCTTCTCAGAACTCTGGTTGCAGTTTACCTCTGCTTCTCTCATGACACTGAATCACTTTGTATGTTAAATTACGTTGTGGTTTTGTTCCCATTTTGTGTTTCTGATCATGCTTAATGGCTCATTAGAGAGTCTGGCTCTGGGGGCTTGAAGGCAGGCGGGCCCCATGTTTGTGTGTGTTTGTTTTCATGTTTGTTTCCTCCACAGCACCTGGCTTTGCATGCTCGGTGAACAAATGACTGCAATGTGCAGTGATCTATTTTCAGTTGTCTGATAAATGTCATTTATGGCGGTGGATAATCCTAAAATATATATTAAAATATACGGCACTGTGATCAAATTTTCCTCCTAAAATAACCTGTGCAAGGTGTTCATACTTTTATACCAACACTGACATTTTCATTCTTTAGAACCTTAACATTTTATGTTTGTGACTTTAATAAACATGAACATGAAAATATGTGGAAGATGCTGTTTCTATCTCCTGCTAGCAAGAAGCAGAAAGAACATATTTATGTGCTATATTCAGGATATCCTTGCCATTTGTGCTATTACTGAAGGGAAAAGGCCCTGGCGTCATCTGATGTTGCTTTTTCTTTTTCCTGGTTGGATGGCAACCAGGTTTCATCCGTCATGCTAGAAGCTTCTGTGCACATTCAATGCACAGTCTCCTAGACCTGAAGAAGGCAGCTTGATGTTTCTTTTTTTTTTTTATAAATGCATTTCGTTTTCTTGTGTTTTCAGCATCTCCTTTTGCTGTTCCTTCGGTGTTTCCTGATGCAACTCCTTGTCTCCAGTGGTGTAGTCTGAGACGCGTTCTGTATTAGCAGAAAGATCACTGACCTTCACACTCTCCTCACGCTTAGAGCGCACGGTGGTCAAATGGATCCTTCGTGAGAGCTCTAGTCTTAAACACGTCACATAATCAGAAGGTATTTTTGACAGTCACACTCCTCTAGGATGCTTTACGCATTGCAGGGTATCTCCTTTCCTTGATTTAAATGATTTATTCACCAGCTTCAGTTTTGTAGGTTCTTACTAGAAAATGCACAGCAGGCCTCTTGTTTTAGGAAAATTACTGTGTCTTTGCCATTGAAATGGGAGCTACTGAGTTTTAAACATACTTTCTCCAGCCTAAGTAAATTCCCTTGGATTTATTCCCACAATAATGTAGGAGTGCTCCTTACCATTTTTGTTTGGGATAATCCCAACCCAAATTGGAATTCGACCTTGACAATTGAATTCTGGATGCTGAGCCCTGCAATTTGGGAAAGTAATTCTATCTCGAGTCAAAATCCTGTTTAGGCCTTTTCAGCATCATTATCAAACTTACCTGCTTCCATCTTTCCTGTTTTTGGCCCCTTTCCTACTTCAGAATGTGATTTTCCTTGGGTCACTCTTTTTGGGGGTAGTTTGCATTTTCTATTCATTATCCTCAAGCTGGTTCATCTTGCAGCCTCTGGGCTTTGTGTCTGCCAGATCCATTTGTCTGAACATCCAGAAGTGCATGTTCTTTTGCAAGCTTCTTGAATTTATCTAACTTTGGGCCCTTCCATCATCCTCTCTATCACAAACATCAAATGAGAGTGGACATCTTCATCTGCTCTTATATTAATGCCAGAAAATTTTGCTGTAATTTGTTTAGCCCTCTTAAAATATTTATTTTTATTTTTATTTTTTTGAGACAGAGTCTCGCTCTGTCACCCAGGCTGGAGTGCAATGGCATGATCTTGGTTCACTGCAAGCTCCGCCTCCCGAGTTCAAGTGATTTTCATGCCTCAGCCTCTAGTGTAGCTGGGATTACAGGCACGCGCCACCATGCCCAGATAATTTTTGTATTTTTAGTAGAGACAGGGCTTTGCCATGTTGGTCAGGCTGGTCTCGAACTCCTGACCTCAGGTTATCTGCCCTACTTGGCCTCCCAACCTGCTGGGATTACAGGCGTGAGCCACCGCACTCAGCCTTAAAATACATTTTCATTTCTGTGTTACACTTCAACATTTTCTTGAGCCTCTTCTAGTAGTAAACTAAACATTCTTTCTTATATCCCTCTTCCAGTGTCTTAGTTATAATCTCTGGTATTTTAAGGTAATATTTCTACTAGGTTAATAAACAATGTTGCAAAGCACAAGTAATGGCAATAGGAGGATTTGTTTTTATTTTCTTATCTTCTTCCATTTCCAGCAGGGCTTTATCCACTCATTTTACAACTGTCTTCCAGCAGTCACTCTTTTTGCTTCTCTGATTGTCTGAGGCACATCTTTTTCACCTTTTCCAAATGCATCTCACTGAGCCTGAGATAGGATTTGCATGGATTGATTTCGTCTCTCTGGGCCAACTCCCGTTAAGTGTGGACTGCCAGGGTGAGTGCTCAGAAGGGAAGACATCGCCTGCCCTAGCCTGTCCCAAGGGCATGTTTACCTCCTGCTAGTCGCCTTCCTAGGGTTGTCAGATTTAGCAAATAAAAACATAGGATGCCCAGTTATATTTGAATTTCAGATAACCAATACCTTTTTTCTTCGTCTTGAGACAGAGTCTTGCTCTGTTGCCCAGGCTGGAGTGCAGTGGTGCGATCTTGGCTCACTGCAACCTCTGCCTCCCAGGTTCAAGAGATTCCCTGCCTCAGCCTCCGGAGTAGCTGGGATTACAGGCACCTGTCACCATGCCCAGATAATTTTTGCATTTTTAGTAGAGATGGGGGTTTCACCGTGTTGGCCAGGCTGGTCTCGAACTCCTGACCTTGAACAACACCTTTTTTTTTTAAGTATAAGTATGTTCCAGTATTATATAATATGATTTCCTAAAATTCAAATGTAACTGGGCAGGCTGTGTTTAATTTTGTAAATTACCCCTGTATCTCTTGTCCCTATGACTTGAGATCCAGCTTTGTGGGCGTCACAGCAACGGCTCTGGGGCATGATTAGGATGGATCTGTGCAACTTCTGCCCAGATAAGCAAAGTGCAGTTTAGCATTGAGCAGTCTCTGATGGTGGATTATTTTCCTAGGACCGTTGTCACAAAGTATCACAAAGTAGGTGGCTTAGAGCAACAGCAATTTATTATCTCACAGTTATGGAGGTGCCAGAAGTCCAAGATCAAGGTGTCAGCAGGGCCATGTTCCCTCTGAGGATCCTGGGGCAGGATCTCTTCCAAGCCTCTTTCCTGGCCTCTGGTAGTGCCTTGGCTGGAGGCAGCATAACTGCAGTCCTTGCAGGGAGTCTCTCTGTGTATGTGTCTGTCTCTTCTCATGCCTTCTCTTTCTAAATAAGGATGCAAGTTACTATATTGGATTAAGGGCCCACCCCTACACCAGTATGAGCTTGTCTTAACTAACTACATCTGCGATGACCCTATTTCCAAATAAGGTCACATTCTAAGGTACCGGGGGTTAAGACTTCAACATACGTTTTTTCAGGGACATAAATCAACCCATAACATATTAGGAGCTACTTTAAAAAACTCCATTTCAGTATTATTTACACTGAGATAAGACAGCAGCCCAGGGACCTAAGAAATCCCTGTAAGTTGAAGATTTAAGCAAATAGGAACATTTTTATGTAGAATAAAAATTCGTTCTTGAAACTTGGAAGAACTTCATTAGTCAACAATAGGATACTGCAACTATACAAAAGTGTAGAACACAAAAGTTTAGTGATATGAGAAATATTCATATTATAATAAGTGAATAAAGCTTATATGATTATAGTAATTTATTTAATGAAAGTATTTTCTGGCATCTCAGTTATGTGCTGAGTGTTCAAGCAATCGATCTGCACACAGGAGCTTACAGTCCATAAGAAAAGACAAAAATAGATAATTATTCAAATTATTAACTTGTTTATGACCATAACTATAATCGACGTGGTAAAGAAACATATGGTATTATAAAAACATAGGTACTTGGAAGGATTCGCAGTGAAAGAATCTCAGGTATTTTATAAGAAAATGAAAACCAGAGCTATTTGCATTTGGGAAAAATACATTAATAGGCGTGAATTAGGCTGGGTGCGGTGGCTCACACCTGTAATCCCAGCCCTTTGGGAGGCCAAGGCAGGCAGATCACCTGAGGTCAGAAGCTCGAGACCAGCCTGGCCAATGTGGTGAAACCCCGTTTCTACTAAAAGTACAAAAATTAGCCGGGCGTGGTGGGGCATACCTGTAATCCCAACTACTCGAGAGGCTGAGACAGGAGAATTACTTGAACCTGGGAGGCGGAGGTTGCAGTGAGCCGAGATTGCACTATTGCACTCCAGCTGGGGTGACAAGAATGAGACTCCATCTCAAAAAAAAAGGGGGTGAATTTATTTAAGTAAAAAGTGAATAGTGGATATAAGGTGCTTCACAAACTTTTTGTGGACAATATATTCACTTAAAAAATTCCCAATTAATTACTTACACATCCCTGACTTTCAGTGACTCCCCATGGCACTTAGCATCAAATCTAAACTCCAGGCTATGACTTGTGAGCTCTCCCTTTCTAGTTCTTGCCTCTCTTCAACCTCTTCTCCTGTCACAGTCCTTCCACTCTGTCATAGCTTGCTATTCTCCAACTACCCCAGTCTTCTTGTGGCTCCTCAAATATGCCAAGCTCGTTCCAGCCTCAGGGCCTTGCACCCACTGTTTCCTTTATGTAGAAAGCTGTATGCTCAGATCGCGGACAGGGCAACCTCTCTGCTCATCACCTGAGAGGGCATCTGTGACACCTAAGATAGCCCTTCGTGCCAAACCCACTCTTTCTATTGCATTTTTTATTGGTTTTATAGCAGTTGCAGTGTCAGAAATGATCACCTTTTAAAAATCTGTTTTTTTTTTTTTTTTTTTTTTTTTAATTCTCTGTCTTTCCCCAGTGTAATGGTGGCACTGTGACAGCTAGCGTTGGGAATGTAATTAGATGGGGGAACACATTTTCCAAAAGGCTCACCTACTCCACAAATGTACGGTATTTTGCTGACGTTATGTTTGTTTTAAGACTTTTTTTTTTTGAGATGGAGTCTCGCTCTGTCACCCAGGCGGGAGTGCAGTGGCGCGAACTCGGCTCACTGCAAGCTCCGCCTCCCGGGTTCACGCCATTCTCCTGCCTCAGCCTCCCGAGTAGCTGGGACTACAGGCACGCGGCACGTTTTAAGACTCTGATGAAAGCGGGAGGATCCTGGCAGACGGGAGGCAGGACTAGACTGCAGCTTCCCCTCAGATGGACAGGGCAGCATGTGGAGCCTCGCACTGTGAACATCTGCTCCACGACAACTGCAGGAATAAATGAGGACAGCTGAGAGAACCCACAGACCCTCTGAGGGAAGTGGATTTCTCCTGCAGGAGCCGGGAGATACCCCAAATACTGTGAGTGCCCAGACGGCGGAAGTGGGAAGGCAGGATGGTCTGCCCCCGAATACACACCTTCACTGGGAAACCTGAAGGTCTAGATCATGGGAGAAGATTCTGACCTTACCTGGAGCTGAGTCAATTCAGAGAGCCAAGTGAAATACAGAGGGGTAGAGGAAGCAGCAGGAAGAGCCCTATGGGCTCGCTCGATGGGTCTCCTAGCAAGCCATTTCTGCCCTGCCTCATGCGGGCCTTGAGGAGGGCTGCCAGAGGCACTGGGAAAAGGCCACAGGGAGAAGGAAACCTCCAGCTGAACTTTGTAACAATTGGAGCTGATGGAGAAGTCTGCTGGCCAGAACCTGGGGGAGGGCGGAGTCAGACTCCGCAGCAGGGGAAGCAAAAAAAGCCCTACTTGCTTTCACAGCTGGGGAGGTGGGGAGCCTGGGGCGAGTTCTCAGCCCTGTCACCCACTGCCTGGAAACAGATTTGGTGCTGTTGGGGGGGCATGCGGGGAGTGAGACTGGCCCTTTGGGTTGCATGGGAGCTGGATGAGGCCTGTGACTGGCTTTCCCCTACTTCTCTGATAAGCTGCATGACACAGGAGAGGCAGCCATAATCCTCCTAGTAACATAACTCCATTAACCTGGGAATCTCACCCCCATCCCCTAAAGCAGCCACAGCAAGACTCACCCACAGAGAGTCTGAGCTCAGACATGCCTAGCCATGTCCCCACCTAATGGCCCTCCCTACCCACCCAGGTAGCTGAAGACAAAGGGCGTATCCTCTTGGGAGTTCTAGGGCCCTGACTACCACCTGTTCCTCCCTATACTACCACAGCTGATGCTCTCTTGAAAGCGCCACCTCCTGGCAGGAGCCCAAACAGCACAAAAATCGTGCATTAAACAACCAAAGATAAGGACCGTCACAGAGTCCATTTCACCCTCCTGCCACTTCCACCAGAACAGATGCTGGTATGCACGGCTGGGAGACTTACAGATGGTTCACATCACAGGACTCTGCAGACAACCCAGAGCCTGGTAGACTTGCTGGGTGGCTAGACCCAGAAGAGAGGTAACAATCACTGCAGTTCGGCTCCCAGAAAGCCACATCCCTAGGAAAAGGGGGAGAGCGCTACATCAAGGGAACACCCCATGGGACAAAGGACTCTGAACAACAGCCTTCAGCCCTAGACCATCCCTCTGTCAGAGCCTACACAAATCAGAAGGAACCAGAAAACCAACCCTGGTAATATGACAAAACGAGGTTCTTTAACACCGCCCAAAATCACACCAGCTCACCAGCAATGGATCCAAACCAAGGAGAAATCCATGATTCACCTGAAAAGAATTCAGAAGATTAGTCATTAAGCTAACCAGGGAGGCACCAGAGAAAGGCAAGGCCCAGTTTAAGGAAGTCAAAGAAATGACACAAGAAATGAGGGGAGAAATGTTCAAGGAAATAGATAGCATAAATAAAAAAGAATCAAAACTTCAGGAAACAATGGACACACTTACAGAAATGCAAAATGCTCTGGAAAGTCTCAGCAATAGACTCGAACATGCAGAAGAAAGAACTTCAGAGCTTGAAGACAAGGCTTTCAAATTAGCCCAATCCTACAAAGGCAGAGAAAAAAGAAGAAGAAAATATGAACAAAGCCTCCAAGAAGTCTAGGATTATGTTAAATGACCAAACCTAAGAATAATTGGCCTTCCTGAGGAAGACGAGAGATCTAAAAGTTTGGAAAACATATTTGGGGGAATAATCAAGGAAAACTTCCTCAGCCTTGCTAGAGACCTGGACATCCAAATACAAGAAGCACAAAGAACACCTGGGAAATTAAACACAAAAAGATCATCGCCTAGGCACATTGTCATCAGATTAGCTAAATTAAGATGAAGGAAAGAATCTTAAGAGCTGTGAGACAGAAGCACCAGGTAACCTATAAAGGAAAACCTATCAGATTAACAGCAGATTTCTCAGTAGAAACCCTACAAGCTAGAAGGGATTGTGGCCCTATCTTCAGCCTCCTTAAGCAAAACCAATTATCAGCCAAGAATTTTGAATCCAGTGAAACTAAACTTCATAAATGAAGGAAAGATAAAGTCTTTTTCAGACAAACAAATGCTGAGAGAATTCACCACTACCAAGCCAGCACTACGAGAACTGCTAAAAGGAGTTCTAAATCTTGAAACAAATCCTGGAAACACATCAAAACAGAACCTCTTTAAAGCATAAATCTCACGGGACCTATCAAACAAAAATACAATTAAAAAAAAAACAACCAAGGTATACAGGCAACAAATAGCACAATGAATGGAATGGTACCTCACATCTCACTACTAGCATTTAATGTAAATAGCATAAATGCTCCACTTAAAAGAGGCAGAATTGCAGAATCGATAGGAATTCACCAACCATCTGCTGCCTTTTAAGATACTCACTTAACAGATAAAGACTCACATAAACTTAAGGTAAAT
Source organism: Nomascus leucogenys (assembly GCF_006542625.1). Lineage (NCBI taxonomy): Eukaryota > Metazoa > Chordata > Mammalia > Primates > Hylobatidae > Nomascus > Nomascus leucogenys. The sequence goes on along the minus strand of NC_044387.1, from coordinate 108,343,989 downwards.
GGGTGGAAAAAGACATTCCATGCAAATGGACACCAAAAGTGAGCACGAGTAGCTATTCTTATATCAGACAAAACAAACTTCAAAGCAACAGCAGTTAAAAAAGACAAAGAGGGACATTATATAATGCTAAAAGGCCTTGTCCAACAGGAAAATATCAGAATCCTAAATATATATGCACCTAACACTGGTGCTCCTGTTTATAAAACAATTACTAATAGACCTAAGGAATGATAAAGACAGCAACACAATAATAGTGGGGGACTTCAATACTCCACTGACAGCACTAGACAGGTCATCAAGATAGAAAGTCAGGTCAGGCACAGTGGCTCATGCCTGTAATCCCAGCATTTTGGGAGGCCAAGGTGGGAGGATCACCTGAGGCCAGGAGTTGAAGACCAGCCTGGCCAACATGGTGAAACCCTGTCTCTACTAAAAATGCAAAAATTAGCTTGGTGGTGCATGCTTGTGATCCCAGCTACTTGGGAGGCTGAGGCAGGAGAATCACTTGAACCTGGGAGGTGGAGGTTCCTGTGAGCCAAGATCACAGTACTCACTCCAGCCTGGGTGGCAGAGCAAGACTCCATCTTAAAAAAAAAAAAATAGAAAGTCAGCAGTGAAACAATGGTTTTAAACTATACCCTGGAACAAATGGATATTGACAGATATTTACAGAACATTCTACTCAACAACCACAGAATATGCATTCTCTTCATCAGCACATGGAACTTTCTCCAAGGTAGACCATATGATAGGCCACAAAATGAGCCTCAATAAAATTAAGAAAACTGAAATTATATCAAGCACTCTCTCAGACTGCAGTGGAATAAAACTGGAAATAAACTGCAAAAGGAACCTTCAAAACTATGCAAATACATGGAAATTAAATAACCTGCTTCTGAATGAGCATTGGGTCAAAAATGAAATCGAGATGGAAATTAAAAAATTCTTCAAACTGAATGGCAATAATTACACAACCTATCCAAACCTCTGGGCTATAGCAAAGGCAATACTAAGAGGAAAGTTTATAGCCCTAAACACCTACATCAAAAAGTCTGAAAGAGCACAAACAGACATTCTAAGGTCACACCTCAAGCAGCTAGAGAAACGAGAACAAACCAAACTCAAACCCACCAGAAGAAAGGAAATAACCAAGATCAGAGCAGAACTAAATGAAGTTGAAACAAACAAACAAACAAATGCAAAAGATAAATGAAACAAAAAGCTGTTTCTTTGAAGAGATAAATAAAATTGATAGACCCTTAGCAAGATTAACCAAGAAAAGAAGAGAGAAAATCCAAATAAGCTCAATAAGAAATGAAACAGGAGATATTACAACTGACACCACTGAAATACAAAAGACCATTCAAGGCTACTATGAGCACCTTTAGGCACATAAACCAGAAAACCTAGAGGAGACAGATAAATTCCTGAAGAGATACAACCTACCTAGCTTAAATCAAGAAGAATTAGATACCCTGAACAGACCAATAAGAAGCAGCAAGATTGGAATGGCAATAAAAAAATTACCAGGCCGGGCACGGTGGCTCATGCCTGTAATCTCAGCACTTTGGAAGGCCAAGTTGGGTGAATCATGAGGTCAGGAGATCAAGACCATCCTGGCTAACATGGTGAAACCCTGTGTCTACTAAAAATACAAAAAATTAGCTGGGTGTGGTGGTGCATGCCTGTAATCCCAGCTACTCGGGAGGCTGAGGCAAGAGAATTGCTTGAACCCGGGAGGTGGAGGTTGCAGTGAGCCAAGATCGTGCCACTGTACAACAGCCTGGGTGACAGAGCGAGACTGTGTCTCAAAAAAAAAAAATTACCAACAAAAAGAAGTCCAAGATGAGACAGATTCACAGTAGAATTCTACCAGACATTCAAAGAAGAATTGGTGCCAATCCTATTGACTCTATTCCACAAGATAGAGAAAGAGGGAATCCTCCCTAAATCATTCTGTGAAGTCAGTATCACCCTAATACCAAAACCAGGAAAGGACATAACCAAAAAAAATAAAAACTACCGACCAATATCCTTGAGGAACACATATGTAAAATTCCTTAACAAAAGACTAGCTAACCGAATCCAACAACATATCAAAAAGATAACCCACGATGATCAAGTATGTTTCATACCAGGATGCAGGGGTGGTTTAACACATGCAAGTCAATAAATGTGATATGCCACATAAACAGAATTAAAAACAAAAATCACATGATTATCTCCGTAGATGCAGAAAACGCATTTGACAAAATCCGGCATCCCTTTATGATTAAAACTGTCAGCAAAACTGGCATAAAGGGGACATACCTCAATGTAATAAAAGCCATCTATTACAAACCCACAGTCAATAGAATACGGAATGAGGAAAAGTTGAAAGCATTCCCCCTGAGAACTGGAACAAACAGGGATGCCCATCTCACCACTCCTCTTCAACACAGTACTAGAAGTCCTAGCCAGAACAATCAGACACGAGAAAGAAATAAAGGGCATCCAAATCAGTAAAGAGGAGGTCAAACTGTCACTGTTTGCTGATGATATGATTGTTTACCTAGAAAACCCTAAAGACTTCTCCAGAAAGCTCCTAGAACTGATAAAATAATTTAGCGAAGTTTCTGGATACAAGGTTAATGTAAGCAAATCAGTAGCTTTTCTATACACCAACAACAAACAAGCAGAGAATCAAATCAAGAACTCAACTCTTTTTACAATAGCTGCAAAAAACAATAAAATACTTAGGAATATACCTAACCAAGGAGGTGATGGACCTCTACAAGGAAAACTACAAAACACTGCTGAAAGAAATCATAGATGACAGAAACAAATGGAAACACATCCCATGCTCATGGATGGGTAGAATCAATATTGTGAAAATAACCATACTGCCAAAAGCAATCTACAAATTCAACGCAATTCCCATCAAAATACCACCATCATTCTTCACAGAACTAGAAAAAAAATCCTAAAATTCATATGGAACCAAAAAAGAGCCCACATAGTCAAAGCAAGACTAAGCAAAAAGAACAAACCTGGAGGCATCACACTACCTGATTTCAAACTATACTATAAGGCCATAGTCACTGAAACAGCGTGGTACTGGTATAAAAATAGGCACATAGACCAATGGAACAGAATAGAGAACGCAGAGATAAACCCAAATACTTAGACAGCCAACTGATCTTTGACAAAGCAAACAAAAACATACAGTGGGAAAAGGACACCCTATTCAACAAAATGGTGCTGGGATAATTGACAAGCCACAGGTAGGAGAATGAAACTGGATCCTCGTCTCTCACCTCAACATGAATCAAGGACTTAAATCTATGCCCTGAAACTATAAAAATTCTAGAAGATAACATTGGAGAAACCTTTCTAGGCATTGGCTTAGGCAAGGATTTCACGACCAAGAACCCAAAAGCAATGTAATAAAAACAATTATAATAATTATATAATTATAAATAGCTGGGACTTAATTGAACTAAAGAGCTTTTGCACAGCAAAAGGAACAGTCAGCAGAATAAACAGACAACCCAAAGAATGGAAGAAAATCTTCACAATCTATACATCTGACAAAGGACTAATATCCGGAATCTACAATGAACTCAAACAAGTTAGCAAGAAAAAACAAACAGTCCCATCAAAAAGTGGGCTAAGGACATGAACAGACAATTCTCAAAAGAAAATATACAAATGGCCAACAAACACATGAAAAATGCAATGCAAATCAAAACCACAATGTGATACTACCTTACTCCTGCAAGAATGGCCATAATCAAAAAATCAAAAAAAAAAAACAGATGTTGGCATGGATGCGGTGAACAGGGAACACTTCTACACTGCTGATGGGAATGTAAACTAGTACAATCACTATGAAAAACAGTGTGTAGATTCCTTAAAGAACTAAAAGTAGAACTACCATTTGATCCAATAATTTCACTTGTTGCTGTCTACCCAGAGGAAACGAAGTCATTATATGAAAAAGATACTTGGACATGCATGTTTATAGCAGCACAATTTGCAAGTGCAAAAACGTGGAACCAACTGAAATGCCCATCAATCAATGAGTGGATAAGTAAACTGTAGTATATATCTGCAATGGAATATTATTCAGCCATAAAAAGGAATGAATTAGTGGCATTCACAGAGACCTGAATAAGATTAGAGACTACTATTCTAAGTAATAGTAATTCAGGAATGGAAAACCAAACGTCGTATGTTCTCACTCATAAGTGGGAGCTAAACTATGAGGATGCAAAGGTGTGAGAATGACACAGTGGACTTTGGGGATTCAGAGGGAAAGTGTGGAAGGGGACGGGGGATTAAAGACAACAAATTTTGTGCAGTGTATACTGCTTGGGTGATGGGTGCACCAGAATCTCACGAATCACCACTAAAGAACTTACTCATGTAGCCAAGCATCACCTGTTTTCCAATAACCTATGGTAACAAAAAATTAAAGAAGAAAGACTTTGATGAAAGGCTGTAAGAGGAAACAGCGTGGAAACAAGGCCAGGAACGTGTCAAGAAGACAGCAGAGTGGTCTCTCACCAACAGTGACCCAGGCTCTGCCAGACTTCTGACTTTGAAGGTTCCAGCCTGGTTATGCCTCTACTGGGAATCTATACGATTTTTTGAATGAATGAGGAAAGGAAGGAAGGAATGAAAATGCTTATATTCTCTAGAAGGGATAAGTTCAGTATTTTTTTCTTGAAATCACCCTGCCTCACTCCCATTCATTTTAAAACCCTTTATACTTCCTCTGTCTAAATAGTTCTACCTTCTGTCTAAAGTCCTGCTTCTAACCCCTGAGAATCTGACAGCATCCTTTTCTCTACTAAACAAGCTTCTGCTCTGCTGTAAGAAGTAATCCTAAAAATAATATTTCTGTTTAAGAGTTAAGATAACATTTATTTCAAGTCATTGTTTTGGCCTAATTCAGAAACTCCTCGCTTAGGAGACATTTTGTCAATCAAACAAAGACAAGGGAAGTATTGAAGGACGTAGTAGAGGGGTTTGTGCTCATGCTGTGTTTATAGTTCGACAAAAGTTCCACGCACACACAGGAGGAATCTGTTTGATTTCCTTCTCTTTTCCTTACTCACTGAAACATAAATATTTAATACATGAGATTCTGTTCAGAAGAAAGTGGCTGGGTGCCAATTCTGGGTTAGTACCCTGCCCGAGGACACAAGCAAACCGTTACAAACGATGCCAGCTATGTATACACAATGTTGTCAGTACAAGCTGTAATAATCAATAGGCTTTTTGGTTTATTCTAGTACTTAAACCAGCATCTGCTATATCCTCATAATAAAAATGAATGGTTTTTTTCAAATTGTATTTTATTAGCTGCTCAGCTTTGTGTTTGAAGATCAATACTGTTGCTCACTTGATTGCATTTCATCATTACCAGTCAGTTTTCCCCGTAGGCTCTTTTTAATTTGCTGAAATTAGCTGCAATCAGAGCTTCTTATTCTTGTCTATAAAGCCCACATTTAAATTAAAAATGAGTTCTCCAAAAATAGTTTGCTGCTCCTGGCTATGTTCTGCTCACTATCAACACACACATGTGTACACACACACACAGAGGAAAAAAGAAAACACCCAGGCAGAAAAATGCACCATTAAAGTGAGAAAAGTAGAACAGAGTATACTTTGTAAACAGTCATTTTACAAACTTACGGATATTGTCCATCAGAATGTGTGAAAGTTAAGTGGAGACTGACACGGCCTAATGTGATGACATTCCCATGCTGCTGCACGAGGAACCTCTGTCGTATTATATTTTCTCTTGGCAGCCATAAGCACATCTTACTTTTATTTAACTTTAATAAAAGATAAAAGGAAGAAATATTTAGTATTTAATACTCTTTTAATCTTGGTCCATGTCTCATTTAGATAGATAAAGTGACTTTCTGCATATTTAAGTTCAACAGCAGGAAGAGTTTGACTAAAAAACTCCAGAACGTTTTGATTTCTAAGTTTAAAATATTTCTTACACCTTTGTAGATGGACTCCTCCTTTTGCTGCTAATTAGATTTTTCATTCCGCTCGGTGTCTAACCAATTACGTTCCAAGCATATTTAAAACCTCACATTGGAAATAGCCTTTTCAACATTTATCTGAATCAAAGGTATTTATTTGACAACATGTCTTGCCTGTAGCTACCTATAATTCATTTCCAAACATTTATATAAAACTTGAACTTTTTTTAAACTTTAATTCTAGGAGAAAATGTGAATGTTTTCTCTGCATTTTAATATACATATTAACCTTTGTTATAGATAAGAGACAAGAAATGTCAGCTTCAAAGAATAATCTTTTACAAGGAAGTGAAAACAGTTAGAAAACCATATGTAAGCTTAACCAGGGAATTTATTGCCATAAACAATATAATGAGAACAAGTTATATTTGCTACTATTTCGTGCCTTTTTAATTTTCAATCTTAATCACAAGAATAAATTTCAATTATGACAGTTTTAATAATACTTTAACAAGCTTTTGTCAAAATGATGGCATCAATAATATTTTTTAGGAAAGATCCTTGAAAAAAGAAATTAGAATACCAATGGGACTGATAGTCATAGAATCAGGTGACATGCAACTTATCTGGAACTAATTTGAGAAATGCCTTTTGTTGTTGATATTTATTCAGTCAACATCACAGAGTGCCTTTTGGGGTGATTAAGCACTTTTTGGCTAGTCACAGATGCTTATCATCATTATGAGATGCTACCCCTGGTACAGTTGCCTTCGTATTAATGACTCTTATTTTCATACATGTAGTTAACATAATTATACCAAATGTGAAGACCCTATAGCAATTTTATAACAGTATTTGTTGCTGACATTTATTAAGCACTTATTATGAGATAGGCACTATATAATTTCATTTATTTATCTTAACCACTGTATGTGACAGGGACTTCCATGCTGCATTTGATGGCCACAGAGCGGTTACATTAACTTTGCTCTGGGCTGTATATACAGAGATGCTGAAATTTGAAATCAGACAGTGTTAATATAAAGTCAGTAGGCTTAAACACTAGGCTACACCTGCTTGAAGTGGTGACTAAATGAAATATGCTTACATTATTTTCTTAGTCTAATATAGTGCCTTGCTTATGGTAGATATTACATAAATATTTGCTGAATGTATGATGAGAATGGAAAAAATATACAATTTTATACAGGGAAAAAGGCACCAGGATTGGCTTTGCACCCAGATTTGAATCTACCATTTACTTTTTGAAGCTTTGGTTTATTCATATATAAATCGGCATCTCGATATTTATCAATGCTCAGATTTACTTATTCCTACATGTGTTTCTTCCATTTTCAAACTCTTACTGTTATTTATTTTTATATTTCTCCTGGAAGATGGCAAGCTTTTGCAGAATAGAGACTGCTTATTTATCTATACAGACTCATTTATGCATTTAGTCATTTAGAATCTAGGCCGTGTCTGACACATGGCAGGCACTCTGTAAATACTAATGAAATTAAGGGTTTAATTAATTTTGTTTACCTAAATTCAACTATTTTAAATTTGCATCTGTCGTCTTATCTTAATGGTTGCTTTAAATGTGTTTTCTTTTCCCTGGCCTATGAAGCAAAGTAATATATGAAATTAGGTAAAATATTGTATTTGGCATACCTGATACAACATTATGCTATTAAAATTCTTGTGTTTCTAGTCTGTAGATCAAAAGGGCATAGCCTATTACCCAAGATAAATCGTCTGTATAAAAGATGTGAAAAGATAACAAGAAATTTTATGAAAGCTTTCGGTAATCATCTTTTTTTTCCACCTCACTCTTCATTCCATTATAACCAGTAAGTGTCCATTAAGTTTTGCTGCATCAGACATTTTCAGTATTTAATGACTGTTATAAAAGAGGCAACAATACATCAGAGAACAAACACTGGAGAGCTGGAATTCCACAAAAAGCTGAGTTGTTGCTAAGTAAAACACCCAGTAGGCTTATCATTCCTTCAACCGCAATGCCAGACATTAGGTCCTACTTTATGTTGGAGCTTTGAGAAATCTTCCAGCCAGGGGCAGATACATCAGTGAGCCTGAAGACATGTCCCTTTTTTTTTTTTTTTTTTTGACAGAGTTTCCCTCTTGTCGCCCAGGCTCGAGTGCAGTGGCACAATCTCGGCTCACCGCAACCTCCGCCTCCCAGGTTCAAGTGATTCTCCTGCCTCAGCCTCCCAAGTAGCTGGGATTACAGGCGCCCGCCACCACGCCCGGCTAATTTTGTCTTTTTAGTAGAGACGGGATTTCTCCATGTTGGTCAGGCTGGTCTCGAACTCCCGACCACAGGTGATCCACCCGCCTCGGCCTCCCAAAGTGCTGGGATTACAGGTGTGAGCCACTGCATCCGCCCAACATGTCACATTTAAGAAATCGCTGCCACTATTGGTTGCCATTCTCTTTTGCCTGGAAAATCTGAGTTTACCTAGAAGGACATCATCATTATAAATAATGCTGTTTGATGTGAATTCTCTGGGAAAAAAACAAAAAAGGGAGGAAAGAAAGTAAAGAAAAAAGGAAAGAAAAAAAGAGACAGAAAGAAATACACCTTTATCCAGTCTTACAATGCTTGAACTAAATAACTCTGGGGTGTCTGTGCGGTGGTGGTGGTGTGCGGCTTGGGCACGGAAAGACACTTGACTGCCTCCCTGCCTCCTCCTCCTCTCCACCCCATTCCACATGCTAGTTCTGTCTCCTGTCTTCTCTGAGAGATTCAGACTTCTGGCTTGCATCCTTGCTGCAGTATTTCTTCCCTCTGTTTCACCTTCCTCATCGCCACCGGGTCTCCGTTTTAGAGCATCTCTCTCTGAGCCTCTCGGGCCATGGCTTGTTGCTGCCAGTGTCACCATTTACTCATTTTTTCTAGCCACAGAAGCTGTTCCTTGAACACACTCAGCAAGCTTCCGCCATATGGCCTTCCTACTTCCTCTCCGCTTCCCAGAGAAAACGCCTTCCCTGGATCAATACATGACTTGCTATCTCAATTTGCTTAGGACTGTGCAAAGTTACCTCCTCGGGCAGGATTTCTCCCACTAGACTCTACCTCAGAGGTTGCAAACTATGGCCCACGGGTCAAATTCACCCAATGCCTGTTTTTTTTATGGCCTGTGAGCTAAGGATATTTTTTATAATTTCAAATGACTGGGAAAAAAATCGAAAGCAAAAATAGTAGTTTGCAACACATGAAAATTAGGAAATTCAATTTTCAGTGTCCACAAATAAACTTTCATTGGAACATAGTCACATCCATTCATTTACTTATTGTCTATTGCTGCTTTTGCAGTACAACCGCAGAGTTGAATGATCGTGAAACAGATTGTAGGCTCATAAAGCCTAGAATATTTACTATCTGGCCCTTTACAGAAAAAGCTTGTGGACCTCTGCTATAAATAATATCTATGACACTCACCTGCCACTCTGTAAGTCCCTTATCCAGCTTTACTTTTCTTCGTAGCACTTGTCATTGCGCTATTAAGTAAATATTTTTATCGAAATATGGTATTCAAAAAAAAGCAAAGACTATATGGATTACCAGATCTGCTACTCAGATCAAGAAATGGAATATTACAGCACCCAGATGACTTTCAAAAAGACCCCACTCATAATGTCTTCCTCCAATACAACAACTGTTTTGATTCATAATACATTAATTTTATCTCTATATAATCTTTATATAATGGGATCATACCATATATAATTTTCATATCTGGCATCTTTCACTCAATGTTACATTTGTGAGATACATCTACATATTTTTGTGTAGTGGTACTACATTCAGCTTAATTGCATATATTATTCCATTGTATACATAAAAATACACCCGGTTTTAAAAATTCATTTTATTAACAGACTTTTTTTTTTTTTTTGAGACAGAGTCTCACACTGTCACCCGGGCTGGAGTGCAATGGCGCGATCTCAGCTCACTGCAACCTCCGCCTCCTGGGTTCACGTGATTCTCCTGCCTCAGCCTCCTAAGTGGCTGGGATTACAGGTGCACACCACCACACTCAGCTAATTTTTTTGTATTTTTAGTAGAGATGGGGTTTCACTATGTTGGCCCAACTGGTCTTGATCTCCTGACGTCATGATCCGCCTGGCTTGGCCTCCCAAAGTGTTGGGATTACAGGTGTGAGCCATCGCGCCCGGCCTAATGGACATTTTAATTGAACCTAGTTTTGGACTGTTACACATACTACTATTATGAGCATTCTTGTACGTGTCTTTTGGCACAGATACACATGCACTGCTGTTAAACGAACACCTGGGGTAGAAGTGTTGAATCACAGGGCATGTAGATCAGCTTTGGTAGATACTGCTAGCCAGTTTCCCAAAGTGGTTGAACCAATGTCACTCTCACTAGAAATGGGTAAGTGTTCCATTTACTTCCTCCCCATGCTTGCCAACACTTGTTTTTTCCATTTTTTAAACTTTGGATGTTCTGCCTGATTCTTCCAACTAGAATATGACCTTCAAGGAGAAGAGGAACTTTATTTAGCTTAATTACCATATGCACAAATGCTCGAAACTGCAAGTGTTCAGCTAGTGTTGAACACTTAAGTAGTAAGGCTGTAGGAAAAGGCACAGACTTCATTCCAGAGCCTAGACCCTTTCTCTGCTTTCCCTAACTCACCCTGCTCCGAATTGTTATAACATCTATCTATATCGTTGCAATAACTTTTAAATCTCTACCCCATTCATTATATAGTTTAATGTATTTTCTTATTCCTCCTATTGGGATCAGGGTTTCTCTTGCCGGTATTGACCTTCTGAGCCAGGTAATTCTTGGTTGTGGAAGACTGCCCTGTGCACTGTCAGATGTTCAGCAGCATCCCTGGTCTCTACCATTAGATGCCAGTAGGACTGCCTCCCCACCCCCACCCTCCACCCCACAATAGTGACAACCTAAAATCACCCTCCACCCCACAACAGTGACAACTAAAATGTCTCCAGACGGCCGGGTGAGGTGGCTCACACCTGTAATCCCAGCACTTTGGGAGGCCAAGGCGGGTGGATCACGAGGTCAGGAGATCGAGACCATCCTAACACAGTGAAACCCCGTCTCTACTAAAAATACAAAAAAATAGCCGGGCGTGGTGGCGGGCGCCTGTAGTCCCAGCTACTCGGGAGGCTGAGGCAGGAGAATGGCCTGAACCCAGGAGGCGGAGCTTGCAGTGAGCCGAGATCGCGCCACTGCACTCCAGCCTGGGGAAAGATTGAGACTGCGTCTCAAAAAAAAAAAAAAATAAGTCTCCAGACATCGCCAAATGTCCCCCAGGAGGCAAATTTATTCTTGGCTGAGAACCATTGTGCTAGATAATGAGCTACGTAAGGATAAACTCCTTTCCCCCAAGTTTAAGCACAGTTTTACTTGTAGTAAATGCTTCCGCTATTACAGATTTTTGTCAATCTTCTCCTTGGTGTTAATCAGTCATCAAGAGTGCTTTAAAGAACTGAAGGTCCCAGAGCAGCACAAACCCTATTGAATCCAAACCCCTGGGAGTGGGTCAAGGAATCTGTAAAGGGAAATGTCGTCCAGGTCATGCCAGTGAGCAGCCGAGTCTGTGAATGGCTACTTCACATGCTATTTATTAACTGAGAAATAATTCAATCCCAATGTCAGACCATGCTGTGCATCCACATGTTGATACAAAACTTTTCTCTCTTAAGAAATGGAGATATGTGCTGCATTCTATCAATTTATTATCTGAAAAACCTGTTCAATTCATGGATATTGTCTTGATCTAGGCAATCTCTAGTGCTTGCATTTAAGAGTTCTTATTTTTCATAAGCTCTTTGTTTTGAAACATATCTGCTGGTGCAATTACATTTTCATGCTTCCAGTTTTCTGTGAGAAATGTCACGAGAGAAGAATTTTGTTAATTATACCACCTTTACACTGTCAGCATCACCTTTTGGGATAAAAATTGTAATAGTAGTCAGAGCAGTTGGTAATGAAAAAGAGTGACTTCTTGAGAAATAAAAGAAGGAACCAATTTATATGTGCTTTGCTCTCCTGACTTTAAATTTTAAAATCAACAGTATAAAGCACAAAAGAGATTGCATTTTGCAACGACATTTTTTCAAGTGATACATACATTGGGCTGGTGAAATTACATTTTTATGCAATGGAAAGGCAACTTTTATATTTAACTTTTAGTTTTTATTGATTCTTGGGTAATTTGTTGTTAAGCTTTTGTATATTTCCTAGATACACCAAGTATCTAGGAAATATATATATATATATTCTTTTTAAAATTTTATTTTATTTTAAATTCCGGGATATATGTGCAGGATGTGCAGGTTTGTTACACAGGTAAACGTGTGCCATCGTGGTTTGCTGCACCTATCAACTCAACACCTATGTATTAAGCCCCGGATTCATTCGCTATTTATCCTAATGCTCTCCCTCCCCTTGCACCCCCAACAGACCCCAGTGTGTGTTGCTCCACTCCCTGTGTCCATGTGTTCTCATTGTTCAGCTCCCACTTATAAGTGTGAAAATGCAGTCTTTGGTTTTCTGTTCCTTAGTTTGCTGAGGATAATGGCTTCCAGTTTCACCCATATTCCTGCAAAGTACATAATCTCGTTCCTTTTTATGTCTGCATAGAATTCCATGGTGTATAGGTACCACATTTTCTTTATCCAGTCTATCACTGATGGGCACTTGGGTTGATTCCATGTATATGCTATGGTGTAGTGCTGCAATGAACATATGCATGCATGTATCTTTATAATAGAATGATTTATATTACTTTGGGTATATAGCCAGTAATGGGATTGCTGGGTCAAATGGTATTTCTGGTTCTAGGTCTTTGAGGAATCACCACACTGTCTTCCACAATGGTTGAACTAATTTACACTCCCACCAACAATGTAAAAGTGTTCCTATTTCTCCACAGCCTTGCCAGCATCTGTTATTTTGTGACTTTTTAATAATCATCACTTTGACTCGCATGAGATGGTATCTCATTGTGGTTTTGATTTGCATTTCTCTAATGACCAGTGATGTTGAGCTTTTTTTCACATGTTTGTTGGCCCCATAAATGTCTTCTTTTGAAAAGTGTCTGTTCATGTCCTTTGCCCAGTGAAAAGTATATTTTGACTTACTGTCACAAACTACAGTATTGATAGGATAATGCAAATGTTCTTTTATATTAATAAAAATTCTGGAGGACCTGAAAGCAGTTACCTGAAAGAAGGGAGACAGCTACTCATTTTCCATTTTTCTCTCTCCCCGAAATTTCCTTTGTTTGTTCCCTTCTTTTTAAAAAAAAAAAAAAATTTGAGATGGAGTCTCACTCACTCTGTTGCCCAGGCTGGAGCGCAGTGATGCAATTGCAGCTCACTGCAATCTCCGCCTCCTGGGTTCAAGCGATTCTCCTGCCTCAGCAGGATTAGCTGGAACTACAGGCATGCACTACCATGCCTGGCTAATTTTTTGTAGTTTTAGTAGACACGGAGTTTCACCATGTTAGCCAAGCGGGTATTGAACTCCTGATCTCAAATGATCTGCCCGCCTCGGCCTCCGAAAGTTCTGGGATTACAGGCATGAGCCACCGCGCCTGGCCTGTTCCCCTCTTTAAAGGTCATTATTGCACACCCACTAAGCAACCCAGAATGATTGTTAAATTACAAGTCTTCTTTATTGTATACATTTAATTTATTGATGACTGGAATTGATTTTCAAGCTCATTAATAAAACATTTTAATTTTCAAAAATAATCAGTGATGTATGCTGCTAGTTCTGTATGTAATATACATTTGCTCTTTCTTTCTTACATATACAATGTGATTTTTTTCACAGTGGTAATGAGTCCAGCTTAAAACAAACAACCCCCAAATCCCACATATTCCTTGAAGCTATTATATAATCAGAAGTCACTAGGTGGGACTTCTAGGAGAGCTCTTAAAAGAGATATGGACACTGGCACCTACTTCTTGCCTTTTTCTCTTTGCTCTTCTTCCTACCCAGAACTTGAAGGTAAAGCAGACACTGTTAAACAATGAGGTAAAAAGTCATGAGAGGAAAAGGTGCAGGAGAAGCCTGATGCAATAGAGAGAGAAGAGTGTGGGTCAGTAGAGAGAGAAGACCATGGGTTCAATAGAGAGAGAGGAACATGGGTTCAGTAGAGAGAGAAGAGCATGGGTTCAATAGAGAGAAAGGAATGTGGGTTCAATAGAGAAGAGCGTGGGTTCAATAGAGAGAAGAGCATGTGTTCAACAGAGAAGAGCATGGGTTCAATAGAGAGAGAAGAGTGTGTGTTCAATAGAAAGATAAGAGCATGGGTTCAATAGAGAGAGAAGATTGTGGGTTCAAGGGAGAGAGAGAAGAGTGTGGGTCAATAGAGAGAGAAGAGCGTGGGTTCAATAGAGAGAGAAGAGCATGGGTTCAATAGAGAGAGAAGAGTGTGGGGTCAATAGAGAGAGAAGAGCATAGGTTCACTAGAGAAGAGAGTGGGTTAAATAGAGAAGAGCATGGGTTCAATAGAGAGAGAAGAGCATGGGTTCAACAGGGAGAGAAGAGCATGGGTTCAATAGAGAGAGAAGAGTGTGGGTTCAATAGAGAGAAGAGTGTGTGTTCAATAGAGAAGAATGCGGGTTCAATAGAGAGAGAAGAGCATGGGTTCAGTAGAGAGAGAAGAGTGTGGGTTCAGTAGAGAGAGAAGAGAGTGGGTTCAATATAGAGAGAAGAGTGTGGGTCAACAGGGAAAGAAGAGCATGGGTTCAACAGACAGAGAAGAGAAGAGCATGGGTTCAATAGAGAGAGAAGAACGTGGGTTCAATAGAGAGAGAAGAGCATGGGTTCAATATTGAGAGAAGAGCGTGGGTTCAATAGAGAGAGAAGAGCATGGGTTCAATAGAGAGAGAAGAGTGTGGGTTCAATAGAGAGAAGATCGTGTGTTCAATAGAGAAGAATGCAGGTTCAATAGAAAGAGAAGAGCATGGGTTCAGTAGAGAGAGAAGAGGTGGGTCAATAGAGAGAGAAGAGCGTGGGTTCAATACAGAGAGAACAGTGTGGGTTCAATAGAGAGAAGAGCATGGGTTCAATAGAGAAGAATGCGGGTTCAATAGAAAAAGAAGAGCATGGGTTCAATAGAGAGAGAAGAGCATGGGTTCAGTAGAGAGAAGAGCATGGGTTCAGTAGAGAGAGAAGAGTGTGGGTTCAGTAGAGAGAGAAGAGTGTGGGTTCAGTAGAGAAAGAAGAGTGTGGGTCAGTAGAGAGAGAAGAGAGTGGGTTCAGTAGAGAAAGAAGAGTGTGGGTCAGTACAGAGAGAAGAGCGTGGGTTCAGTAGAGAGTGAAGACTGTGGGTTAGTAGAGAGAGAAGAGTGTGGGTTCAATAGAGAGAGAGGAGCATGGGTTCAGTAGGGAGAAAAGAATGTGAGTTCAATAGAGAGAAAAGAGGCTGGGCACAGTGACTCACACCTGTAATCTAAGCATTTTGGGAGGCCAATGTGGGCAGATCACCTGAGGTCAAGAGTTCGAGACCAGCCTGGTCAACATGGTGAAACCCTGTCTGTACTAAAAATACAAAACTTAGCTGGGTGTGGTGGTGGGCACCTGTAATCCTAGCTACTGGAGAGGCTGAGGCAGGAGAATCCCTTGAACCTGGGAGGCAGAGGTTGCAGTGAGCCAAGAACACACCACTGCATTCCAGCCTGGATGACAGAGCGAGACTCCGTCTCAAAAAACAAAAACAAAAAAAAGAGACAGAGAGAAGAGTGTGGGTTCAATAGAGAGAGGTGTGTGGGATCAACAGAGAGAGAAGAGTGTGTGGGTTCAATAAAGAGATACAAGTGTGGATTCCTGAAGACATCGTGATGCATTTGAACTAACCTGCTTTGTTACAGAGAAAATACAAATATTATTCATGCTCCTTTAACTTGTATTTTCAATTATGTTCTGCTGAATTAATTCTTATCTGATAGGCCATTCATGCACTATAACTTTATGACAGGCCTTGTTCTTGCCTCTCCTGGTCTTTTTGGCAACTTCCTTTCTCCTTATTGTTGAACTTCAAGCAATTTTCATATTCATCCTGTCCTTAGCCGCATCGCTGCCAGAGTTGCCAATTCCACTACCTTCCCTGTGCAATCTCTACACATGTCCACTTTGGTCTTTCATTATATTCTATATCTTCTGTTTTAGAGGGCTGGCTGTATTTCAGTATGTTTCCAGTGTTTGCTCATTCTTAATCCTATCAAAGTATGGTGATCCTTAGCTGTCTGCTTATATTTAAGAGTGAGGCCCTAGAAGATTGATTGGAAATTCTAGACACAAGCTTCACATCAGCTTGGGCTTCACTCTCATTTAAATAGGCCCAGCTATTGGTAGATCCTCTCAATTCCCTAGAAAAACCCTCTTATTTCCTGCATGGAAGGTACAACTCTGCCACCTGCATTTTAGGAGCCACAGAAGGAAAGATCGAGTTGTAGTCTCAATATTCCTTACACAAACTTCGCTTCTCTTGTTTCCAGTATATGACCCACCTCTCCTTCTTGCTATCTCCATTACAGGGACTCTCTGTTTCTCCCATTCCACAGAATAAGCTCCAAGCTTCTCCAGGGTGGAGGACAGATAGTCCCACGGCATGCAAACACTTTTTGTTATTTTTATTGAGACTTGAGAGGAAGGTTAATACTTATTTCCAATTTTTTATCTTTAATAGGGAAATTATTTTTTATTTTACTTTTTTATTATTAATATAGAAGAAATATTCATTGTGGTTAATACTGGACCATGCTCAAAACTGATTCCTTGCAGTTATTAAAAAGAATGAGATCATGTCCATTTTCGCAGGAACATGGATGGAGCTGGAGGCCATTACTTAACAAACTAATGCAGGAACAGAAAACCAAATGCTGCATGTTTTCATTTATAAGTGGGAACTAAATGATGAGAACTCATGAACACAAAGAAGGGAACAACACACACCCTGGGGCCTCCTTGAGGGTGGAGGTTGGGAGGAGGGAGAGGAGCAGAAAAAATAACTATTGGGTACCAGGCTTAGTACCTGGGTGATTAAATAATCTGTACAACAAACCCGCGTGACACCAGTTTACCTTTATCACAAAACTGCACACGCACCCCCGAACCCACAATAAAAGTTAAAAAAAAGTATGAGAAAAAAAACTGATTGCTAACGTTGCTGTATTTCTTTGTCATTATTTTCCTGACATATATAATAAATTCAATGCCAATTTTAATAGATTTAATATTTAAATATATAATATGAATTTTCAAATTATAAAAATATAAAATTTATAAAAAATAAAAAATATATTTTATAAATATATAATATATAATATACATGACATATATAATAAATTCAAGGCCAATTTTAATAGGTTTAATATTTAAATGTAAATATATAATTTAATTTTAATATTTAATTTAATTTAAAAATATATAATATGAATTTTAAATATATGACTTAATATTTAAATATATAATATGAATTTTCACATTATATAAATATAAAATTTATAAAAAATATATAAAACACCAACTTTCCATAAATGCTTATTTAAGTAAATTATCACCAATTTTGTAGTCTACTTTAAACATTTTTCCAATCTTGTAAATGAACACAAATTTATTGAAAACATTTCTTTCTTGTTGAACACTAAGATTATTTGCTGGAATTTAGTTTGTTTTCGACAGGCATCCAGCTCCTACCTCCGTTCGTGTCCACAAGTGGGACACTTAACTTTGACCAGACTCCATGGCAAAGAGGCATTCCTCGCCCTCTGTTTATTGACGAAGAAATGCTTCTCAACCAGCTCTGGAAGAGCCTTGGAAAAGGCTCCAGAATATCTTCCCTGAGGAGCAGAGAAAGGGTTGCTGGAACCTCTGCCTGTGCCTGTTGTTGCTGCTGCATTGTGTGTGTGTGTGCGTGTGTGCGTGTGTGTGTGTGTGTGTGTGCATGCACACGCACAGTATTGTTGGGGAGAGGGCAATAAAAATTCCTTCTTTTTTAAACCCATATTGGCCACCCAGTGTGCAGGATCTTTGCCCTCTCTGTGGAGCACTGTGGCCGTGCTAACCGTTATAGAAATATCAGTTTGACATTCTCACAGCACAAATTGAGATTTTTCCTCCCAGAACAGCTATTGGATTTGAGACTAGATAGTCTATTCATGTAAAGCATTTGCATGCACGTTGGCTGTTTACTTTGTTTTACTGATTTTGACAGAATTTTAAATGTATAGTTTTGACACCCAATTTTCGAAGAATCACGATTTCTTCTTTTAAAATACGTGTCTGGTATGGAGTAGCTTATTTCCAATAAGACCCCACATTCCATTTCCATGACTGCAAACACCAACGAACTCTATTGTATAACACTGAACATTTCTTGAGTCTGAAGACCAGTTTTGCCACTTAGCCATTTTCTAGACTGTGAGCTGAACGTCAAGTCATTGAATCACAATGAGGTTGTTTATCTTTTCGAAGCCTCACTTTTCTCATGTAAGAAATAACATATATCTCTCTGGGTTACTATCAGAGGATTGATAACAGGTGAAATGAGGTAATTTCAAATATTCATTAAATATTTCAGGAAGGTTGCAGAAATCCAGAGTCCTGAGAACAGGGGTGATGCACTCATTTCTCTAACTTGGACGCCAACTTCTTTGTAGCAACCTCCTATGTTTTCACAGCATTTTCCGCAGGTATAGACAGGATTACCCGATTCCTCTAGAGTCCAGAACATGAGCTTCATGCAGGCGGCGATTTTGCGTCTGAATCTTCAGCCTTAGCTGGTGATTGTGAATTGAATTTTAAGTGGAGAGTGCTTTGAAAACCACTTTATAAATGTAAAATACTGTGTAATAATGCTTTCTGTGTAGGGCTATGCAGTGTACAAAGTTCTTTTACATATATTATTCATTTTCTCTTACTTGATCTTCCCAGCAATCCTGTTAAAACAGATATTAATTTTTTTCATTTTATAGAGAGGGCTTAGTGGGAGATAGGTTTTGGGATAAGAAATGAAAACAAAACTATTAAGTACCCCTTGCAGTTTACATGAACTTATGAAAAGGAGTCCTCTCGTTATTGAGCGTAGAACAAGGCCTCCCTCTGACTAGGGCCTCCCTCTGACTGTCCGCTTGACAGACGGAGGCACATTCAGGGCTTCCTTCTTCAGCACCATTGAAAGTATAATTATCAATTGATACCTATTTATCTTTAAACATCTGGATGAACCAATCAGAAATAGGAATTTAAAAACTTATTGCTGTCCTTTTAGAAAAATGAAAGCCATATTTTCTTGTTATAATTCTTATTATAAGATGTTTTAATGTCTGGTTGTTGTTTAGAACTTGTTCTCTCTACCCTGGTGGTTTCAACTTAGTTTTGTATTCCTTTTATCTGTAATCTCTTTACCTTTAAATGATCTTTTATCTTTCTTGGAAATAGCTGACAATACTGTTTTTCAGTTCAGGACTTTTTCATAATTACATTTTTATCCTTGAGGGAAAATTGTACACCTCATCAAATCCTCTGGCTCTGTGACCGAGTAAAGTCAGCTTGCTGCTATTATAACTTAATTGTGAATTAGGAAAAACAAAACTGCCTTATGACTTCTGACAATGTCAAATTCTGTTACAAATCGAAGCATTTTATACAGTGTTTTGACATTACAGCCAGTCAATAGTCTGGACTCTGAAATGTTCAAATCCAAGGAAAGGCCTTGACCCACCGAACCCAAATCAATCACCGCCTGTTTAATCACATTTTACACCTTCTTGTGCAAAAGTAGTCTTCAAAGTCACAACACAGTGCTGTGTTTTGTTTTCTATTTTCTTTTTTCTTTATTTAACAGCAATCCTTTGTTTGTAAATTCAAGACTTTTCAGTAATGTGTTTTAGCTGGGCTGTTTTCTCACACTTCGCATGCCAGCTGGAGTTTGTGAAGAGGTGTGATTGGGGCTAGCTTAGGTAGACCTGCCAAGTAGCTGTGTTCATTCTTCCTTCTGGGAAGCTGCCCAAAGGACACATATGGAAAAGCCTCTGTTAATTTTGGTATTCATCAAACTTCTTTCTCTTTTTCAATAGTTGTGATTCATATTGAGCTGACTGTTGCATTAGTCAGTTATTTTTCCTTTAGAGAAGCAAAAAGAGAATATTGTTGAATATGTCCACAGAAGGAATTCTGACTCACACATTTACTTCTATGTACATGCAGAGCAGACGAGGCCCTTCACAATCTGTTGCACGCTCAGCTTGATCTTCTCGGCCCCACTCACTTTCCTCCAGAAATCTTACCCTTCAGCCACACTGGAATCAGCTCTTCTATCCACAGCATTTCAGGGACAGCACACCCTGCCTTTCCTCATGCTCCTGCCTCACAGAAATTCCTCATCTGGCCTCATTTTTCAATGTCCAGCCTAAATATCACCCTTGTCCCTAGGTTGTACTGTGTTGTGCCTCACACCTGTCCTTCATTCCCTGCCCCTTCCAAGTGAAGAAGGTTTAAATGGTCCCTCATTAACAAAAAATACTGTTTTAGGCTGGGTACGGTGGTTCACACCTGTAATCCCAGCACTTGGGAGGCCGAGGTGGGTGAATCATCTGAGGTCAGGAGTTTGAGACCAGACTGGCCAACATGGCGAAACCCCATCTCTACTAAAAATACAAAAATTAGCCAGGTATGGTGGTGGGTGCTTGTAATCCCAGCTACTCGGGAGGCTGAGGCAGGAGAATTGCTTGAACTTAGGAGGCGGAGGTTGCAGTGAGCCGAGATTGCAGCCATGTGCATTCCAGCCTGGGCGACAGAACGAGACCATCTCCAAAAAAACAAACAAAACCAATAAATACTGTTTTAGTATATTATAGTTATTTGTTTTCATGGTGCTTAATATAACCATATGGAGATCAAGCTTCCCTCTCAGCATTGCATTGCTTAACTGACATCCATATATTTCAGTATGTTAAGTTTTCATTGCTACATTGGTTAAAGTATTTTCTGACTTCTCTGGTAATTTCTTCTTTGATGCTTGGTTATTTGTAACCATACTGCTTAACTTCCAAATAGTTTGGGGTTTCCCAGATATTTTTTTCATTATTGATTTCTAGTTTAATTCATTTGTGGTGAGAGAACCTATTCTGAACTGATTTCAATTCTTTTAAATTTCTCAAGACTTATTTCATGGAACAGCAAATGATCTGTCTTTGTGAATATTCCACAGCACATGTGAATAGTGTGCAATATGCTGTTGTTAGGTGCTATTTTGCATAAATATCAGTCAAGATGTGTTGATTGATAATGTTCACATTTTCTATATTCTTAGTGATATAGTTCACTAGTTCTACCAGTTGCGGAGAGAAGAGTGTTAAAGTATCCAATGTAAATATGGATTTTTGTCTATTTTTCCTTTCAATTCTGTTTTTGTTTTATGATTTTGAAGTTTTGCTATTAGATGTATGCACATTTAGGATTGTTATAGCTTCTTGATGAATTGACTTCTTTATTATGGAATATTCTTCTTTACCTCTAGTAGTATTTCTTGTCTTTAAGTTTACTCTGATGCTACTATAGCCACTCCACCTTTTTTGATTAGTGTTTGCATGATATTTCTTTCCTTTTATTTTTAACCTGTATGTATCATTCTATTTAAAATTAGTTTATTGCACACAGCATGGATTTAAGATTTGTTTTTTATCCAATCTGACAATCTCTAACTTTCCAACATCCCTGCCATATCTGAGCCTGGTTCTGGTGCTTGTTTTGTCTCTTCAGATTGTGTTTTCTCCTTTTTTTTTGAGATGGAGTCTCACTACATCCCCAGGCTGGAGTGCAGTGGCACAATCTTGGCTCACTGCAACTTCCGCCTCCCGGGTTCAAGTGATTCTCCTGCCTCAGCCTCCTGAGTAGCTGGGACTACAGGTGCACACCACCAAGCCTAGCTAATTTTTTTTTTTTGTATTTTTAGTAGAGATGGGGTTTCACCATGTTGGCCAGGCTGGTCTCGAACTCCTGACCTTGTGATACGCCCACCTCAGCCTCCCAAAGTGCTGGGATTACAGGCGTGAGCCACCACGCCTGGCCTGTTTTCTACTTTTTAATGTGCATTGTAACTTTTGTTGAAAGCGGAACATGCAGGTAGAAGGAACTGTAGTAGATAGGTCATTAGTGATGTGGCGGGAAGGTGGAGTGGGAGGGAAAGTGTGCTGTAGTCCGATGATTAGGTTTCAGTCTTTTAATGAGCTTGTGTTCCTGTGCTGTGACCTTCGCAAGTGCTTTGGAGTCTCTCTCTTCTTTCCACTTGGGTGGGACAGGATGGCTAGAGCAGTCATTTTCACTCCATGTCAAAGGCCAGATGGGGCTAGCTCTGGTAAAATATGTCCTTTTGAGGGCAGGCCTTGTTAAAAAGAGCAGAATGCTCTGGGCATATTTCAAAGTAGTTATTTTTCTATTCTCTCTGTCAAAAGCATGAGGAGTTTTGCTATTGTCAAATCTTTCTGAACCCCCAAAATTTGTGTGTTGAAATCTAATGCTAATGGTACTGAGTTGGGGCCTCCAGGAGGCAATAAGGTCATGAGGGCTTGTCTTCATAAATAGGATTAATGCTCTTATACAGCTTGAGGGAGTCCTTTTGCCCTTCCACCATGTGGAGACGGAGAAAGAAGGCTCCATCTTCAAAACAGAGAGCAAGCCCTCATCAGACACTGGATCTGCCCACACTTTGTTCTTGCACTTCCCAGCCTCCAAGTGAACAATAATTTTTATTGTTTATAAATTACCCAGTTCAAGGTATTTTGTTATAGTAGTTAAAAAGGACTAAGACAGACTTCTTCTCTAATCTTCACTATGAGACTCTGGTGGGGCTGCTGGAGGTAAAACTCAAAAGTGTGGAGGTCTCCCTAAAACTGCCCCACCCCAAGATTTTAACTCTCAGAATTGTCCAAATCAAGCCTGTAGCAGCGTATAGATTACAGTTCAGGTTTTCCTAGCCTAGTATCCATTCCCATGAGGTTCGTGCAATGTATAGATTACAGTTCAGGTTTTCCTAGCCTAGTATCCATTCCCATGAGGTTTTGCGCAATGTATAGATTACAGTTCAGGTTTTCCTAGCCTAGTATCCATTCCCATGAGGTTTCGCGCAATGTATAGATTACAGTTCAGGTTTTCCTAGCCTAGTATTTGTTCCCATGAGGTTTCTGCTCTGGTGAGTGGGACTTGTCTGTATCCACTAGTGTCTCTCTCCAGTTTTGAGGGCTGCGGTTTGTCCTATGAGCTCACTTCTCTGACAGATCTGGAAGAGTTGTTGATTATCAAGTTTTTCAGCTTTTTACTTATGGTTAGGAGACAGTGATGATTTTCAGGTTCCTTTTATGCTGGACTAGAAATTGGAAGTCAATTTCTGACTTTTAATTGAAATATTAGATGATTTGCATCTGTTGTAATTATTGGTATGGCTGGGTATAAATCTACCATCCTGCTATCTGTTTTCTGTGTGTGCCATCTTCCTTTCGTTCACCCCTTTTTATTTTCTGCTTTAGTTTCAATTGGTTATCTTCTAGTGTTCTGTTTTACGTCTCCTTTTAGCTCATTAGCTATGTTGCTTTATATTTAAAGTGGTTACTCTAGGATTGATAATATATATATTTAAGTTAACTCAGTCTACCTTCAAATAAAATTATATTGTTATGCCATTTTACATATAATATCAGAAACTTAAAACAGCAGTTCTGTTTTTTTGTTGCAGATGTTGTCTCAGATTAAATTAAGTATTTAAACATTTTTAGTGGTAGGGAGTGAATCTGTCTATAAAAGGAAATAGAAACTAAAATATGGTAAAGTAGTATATCAAAATCTAGTACTTAAACTTGAAATTAAATGAATATCTTAAAGTTATATAACAGAATATAATACATTGAGAATAAAATATATTAGAAATAGCAGAACCCATTTGTACACAATAAATTTTTAATTATATGATGAGTATTTTCGTGATATTTTTTCACTAAAATTTAATAGAATTTATACTTCAAGCACTTTTCAATTTTAGTTTCTATTTCACAGAAATAATATTTTATTACTTTAAAACGGTATTTGCAGTCCAAATATTTTTGAGGTCTCATACTTATTTTATCTTAAAAAGAAATATATATATAGTTAAGATATATATATATCTCCTCACCATGTAGTGTCAATGTAAAATTTCCTAAGTAATTTTACACTCCAAGTATATGGAGAAGGAAAACTAATATCTTCTCTACACTTACATCTCAGTCTCAAGTAGCCTGATTAAATCTTACTGAATAAGAATGGCATTCGTTACATAAACTAAAGAAGACGTCTCCATGAATTCCAATCTGCAGTCTATTCTGTGGACATTCTTTATGGTATTAAATCAAAACATTGTAAATTGTATTCCCGCTACCACTTCTCATGCTTAATATGGCCTTGTTTTTGATCTGCAACCTAGATTTTCTTTCTCCAAGTGTGTGACATTTTATCTAAATGTTTGCTGAGAAATGGTTTCTTATGTTAGAAAAGGGTGAAATAAAGCTGTGGAAATGTAAAGAATCTGTAGAAAAAATAGAAATACTTGTTGGTTCAGATTTCTGCCTAAAAAGAACCCAAAGTACAAGTGTGTGCTGCAAAATGTGAAGTAATGCTCCAAGGTGAGAGCATTTTAATTTTTTTTTCAAATGAGGTTAAAAGTATGAATTAGGGGTTGTTGTATAACTTAAGCAGTATTGTCAAATGAGTTCTATAATACGCCAAACAATAAAACAAATTTGTTCCTTGATTCTTACACTAAAGAAAGACAGTGAACTCACCAAATGTCACAGTGTAATCTAAGGCTACAGCTCAGTTTTCATTTCTTTATTATTACAAATTCTTCTGCCTTTCTCATTGCTCATAGATTAGACGAGCTTCACAGAGCAGTTTGGGTTAATCCCTATAACACGAGACAGTGCTGTGGTTTTCAGAGAGGGCCAATTCTTCAGCTTTTAAGAGGGAGGGATTTATCAGTGTGTTTTGAAGAGTCTACTATTCAACAGATCCAGGACCACATATGTAGTGACTGATTTGTAAACTCCAACCTTGGGTGGGCCCTGGGCCCTGTTCTCTAATTCTCCCACGTCTTCGTCCATGAACCTTTGATGTGCCCTCAGTGGCTTGATCCAAAATCTCATGAATTCCCCTTGAGACCTCAGATGTTCTGTCCCCCGACTTTATTCACTTCCCCCTTTTATCCTCAGGTGACCCATTCTTACTTTCCAGAGAAAATTAAGCCTGTACAAACATACTTATAACTGCTTCCATCCTTATCTTTGAATTGGATGGTGATGCTATTGACTGAGGTGATCCCAGAGCCATCCTGCCCGCTGCTGGAGAAAAGGCTGCCTCTAAGCCACTGATGCTCCAGCTCCCACACCAGCTGCTATACATTTCATCCCACAAAGAAGAGCCCATTTCCAGCCTCCTGCTTCACAAGCGGCCGCCCTTTTCATATGGGCCACACTACCTTCCCTTTAAGAAGAAGAAACACTCAAACCATTTGGTGCTTCAGCTTCCAGGAAGATAAATTGTTATGGAGACTCTCTCTCTCTCCTTGGTTGCCATAATACTGGCATCTGCAGGAAAGCATGGTCAGCCAGTGGACCCATAACATCTGTCTTGAACTGGCTGCCCTCTTCTCTTCACGAAATAATCAGCACTGAGCTCATTATGCTCATATCCCTCATTTCCTCTTTCCCTCATTCACCCAGAAACCAGGTGCCAGGTGTAAAAAGTAAAGTAGAGGTTCCTCTTCAAAGACTTTCTTCCCCATCTAATTAGGAATACATAGTAACTTCTCTTAGAAGCAAAATTTATTCATAGACCTGTGCTAACATTCTTAAATATCTCCTAGCCATAATAAAGAAATCAATGTACTTTATGTTCATAGCTCCCACTCTTTAGCCTAAATATTTGCCCTGGCATGCTTATACTGGTCCAAGCAAGCATTAGGCCATAGCCTGTTCCTCTTCCTTATTTGAAGGTGTTTTTACCTTTCTCAGCATGCCACAAGTTACTTCCTCCTTCCTTTGTTCTCTTCTGCCTTTGCCTTTCTAAAACTGTTCTAAGTTACTAGCCAATCAGGACAAATACAGAATGTGAGGCCACGTTCCAGCCAATGGAAACCGGACACAGCAGTAGGGTGGATGCGTCAGGTTATAAATGACCCTGTCTCCTTTGTTCGGTGTGCTTTTGTGGCAAAACTGCTGTACCCTTTCTGCAGAAAGTATAAAATGGCCTTGCTGAGAAAATTAAATTTATGTTCAAGTGCTGTTTCTTTATGACACCAAGGAATAAGCATTTCAAACACAGGCCATCCATCATCACGCAGGCCCTCAACCTTGTGCTATCTGTAGATCCACTAACATGGCTGGATTTTCCATGTGTCTCTGTAGATAGCTTCTTAAATGCAAGCTCTGCCATTTGTTGGGATATTCTCTGAACTTTCCTTTCACCTTATTGCTCAGACTGAAACCTGGTTGTCCCTTGGAAACACTACTTCTCATGAATCCATTCAAGGGAGGTGCTTTCCAGGTCCCCCAGGGCAAAAAGTGGGGTAGGCACTCTTTATCTCTTCTTTCTGCCTTCCAGTAATTGCATTCTCATGCTTTGTTTTTCTGCTCATTATCACAGATGAATGTTCCCTACTCCTAGGAGAGCCAATCTCTCCATTTGTATGCAGACTCACCCTCTTCTCCTCATGAAAGGAAATCATGCCAGCAATTTCCCCCATTTCTCTGCTATTCAACCTTTTTTCCCTTTCTACTGGCATATTGACATCAGCTTGCCACTATGCTGTAATTTTGGTCAGGTAAGGAGAAAAAAACCCTAATCTTGTTTTGATGTTACCTTCCCCACCATTTCCAACCCCATTTTCTTGCTTTTCTCTAGAGTGCAGGTGTTTATTTTACGAGATTTGGTAGACTTGCTTTTTCCAATTGCTCTCCCCCTTTTTCTCCCTCTCCTCATTTTCTTTCTGTAATTTCTAAAATCTACATTCCATTATACATAAAAGTTAAAATAATAGTACAAGAAACTATTCTATAGCTTATATTCAGACTCATCATTTGTTTATGTTTTTCTCTACTTACTTTATTATTCTATCATCTATCCATACATGCACACACACACACACACTTTGTTCTTCCTGAGTAATTTGAGAGTGAGTTGGAGATGCCATGACCCTTATTCTGAAGCATATTATTGTATATTTCCGAAGAAAAAGAGTATTCTCTTTCATAACTGCAGTAAAGTTATCAAAATCAGAAAATTAAACATTCATACCACATTACTATCCAATATGTAGTCTACATTCACATTTTGCCAGTGATCTCAGGGTCATATGTCACACGTCATCATCATGTCCTGTTAGTAGCCTTTAATCTGGAACTGTTCCTCAGGCTTTCTTTACCTCTGTTGACTTTGACATGCTTTTGAGTGGCTCCTGTTAGGCATTTCCCTAGCATGGCCAATAACCTCCACAGTATGAATTCCAGTGCAACTCCCCATCTCATA
This sequence comes from Nomascus leucogenys, assembly GCF_006542625.1. Taxonomy (NCBI): domain Eukaryota; kingdom Metazoa; phylum Chordata; class Mammalia; order Primates; family Hylobatidae; genus Nomascus; species Nomascus leucogenys. The sequence continues at coordinate 108,316,416 of NC_044387.1, read as the reverse complement.
TGGTGGCAGCACTTCACAGAGCTGACCACCCGGTCCTCTTTGACACAAGTTCATAAAGCCTATCAGGGCCCCACAAGCTGTTGGTGTCCCTCTCGTCTCCCTGGCCTCTCCTTCTCAGTTTTCTCTGCTGGTTCCTCCTCTGTCTCTTTCTTGGTTCTAGGTTATCTTCTCTTTACCCACACTCACTCCCCAAGGCATCTCACACTGACTTAATGGCTCCAAATACTGTCTACACACTAATCAGTTTTAAGTGCATATTTTCAGCTTAGCAGCATTGGCCTCAAGTGTCTAACTGCTGGCTTAGCATCTCCCTTGCTGCTGAAACCTTTCTTCCAGTGATATCCAGATAGGCAATTCCAATATTCACCTCTCAGTCTTGCTTATGTTGAATGTTTCTGCTTCATTTATTTCTGTTAACCAGTGCTCTGTTTTAAAACTTCAGTCTTTGGTTTTTGCCACATCAGTCTTTTGGGTTTTCTCCTATTTCTCTGTTTTGTTCAGTAACTTTCAGGTCTCCATTTGTCCTTCCCTTCCTTCCTTCTCTTTCCATCAGTTTTGTCCTTAACCACCTTCTTTTTTCTTTAAACACTTTGGGTGATTTCAACCAGAATTTTTGCTATCCACAAGTTTTATACTGACCATTTCCAAATATTTTTCTCTAGCTTCTATTACTCTGAACAATAAACCTGTATATCCAAATACCTGGTTGAGAGTTAAATAGCTACAGGGCAAAATGCTCCAAACGTAGGATCTTTTCGGTAAGAAAAGATCTTAATTCCTCTTAATTCCTCCCCATCTTCTATGTTGATAAATTCTGCCTTCCACGGCCAGTCACTCAAGCAAGAAATTATGGCACCATCTTGAAGTTTTCCTCATCTCCTGTGTAAAATTTAACATGTTTGGTTGGCTCTATTTCATTAAAATCTCCTTTTTCCCTCTCTTTTTCTCTATCCCAGCTACCTTAAGCCAGGCTCTTACCATTGTACCAAGACTATGGGACAAGAGTCTGTTAATGTTCCTGTTTTGAAAAATCTACACATTGTCACTAGGATTAATCCAGTGATTGCTCAAAACACAGTTTTATTAACAAAGCTAGTCAGCAAAAACATTTTACTATTGAGAATGCTTTTATTTTAATACCACATTATTATCTTCTTACAAAGAGAGTAAATTTCTTTTAATTAAAATATAGTTTAGGAAACTGAATTTCCATTCTTCATATTATTAAGGACAAATGTGCATTTGATTCTCTTTCACGAAATTGAGCAATTATGCTAAAATATCTAGTAGTTGAATGTCTTCCAGAGAATTATTTCATTTAATTCTTAAGCAAAGAAATTTTTTTACGTAAGCTATGTTTAGTGTTATTTGTTTTATCTATAAAATATAATTAGTCTAATGTGCTTCCTATGAGAATATAATTTTTTCAAGAAGGTTTATTTGAGGACAGGCGTGGTGGCCCATGCCTGTAATCCCAGCACTCTGGGAGGCCGAGGTGGGCTGATCCCCTGAGGTCAGGAGTTCGAGACCAGCCTGGCCAACATAGTGAAACCTCGTTTCTATGAAAAATACAAAAATTAGCTGGGCATGGTGGCGTGTGCCTGTAATCCCAGCTACTCGGGAGGCTGAGGCAGGAGAATCACTTGAATCCGGGAGGCGGAGGTTGCAGTGAGCCGATATTGTGTCACTGCACTCCAGCCTGGGTGACAGAGCGAGACTCTGTCTCCAAAAAAAAAAAAAAAAAAAGAAGGTTTCTTTGGTAGCATGAATAAAATAATTGAAATAATGAATTCCAAGAGACTAAGCCCAGGAATCTAAGTTTCATTTTATGTTTCCTCAAGAAAATAATCCTTCTACTGAAGAGTATTTGACAAAAATCTGCAAAGTTTTGTTTTCCTTATCCTCTAGATGTTTTGTTTTTGGTTTTTAAGAAAGAAAATAGAGCAGCACAAAATATCCGAGTGAACTAATGAAAAAAATTCTCTTTCAAAATTGGTGTTGGTGTACAGAATAGGCAAATCCACAGAGACACAAAGTTGATTAGCAATTGCCAGGGCTGGGGGAGAGGCAGTGCAGAGTGACTGCTAATGGGGATTATGTTTCTTTTTGCTTCCTTCCTTCCTTCCGTCCTTCCTTCCTTCCTTCTTTCTTTTCTTCCTTTCCTTTCCTTTCCCTTTCCCTCCCTCCCTGCCTGCCTGCTTTCCTTCCTTCCTTGCTTCCTTCTTTCCTTCCTTCCTTCCTTTTCTTTTTTGACAGGGTCTTGCTCTGTCACCCAGGCTGGAGTGGTGCAATCTTGGCTCACTGCAACCTCTGCCTCCCAGGTTCAAGCGATTCTCCTGACTCAGCCTCCCAAGTAGTTGGGACTACAGTCACCTGCCACCACGCCCGGTTAATTTTTGTATTTTTAGTAGAGATGGGTTTTCTTCATGTTGGCCAGGCTGGTCTCGAACTCCTGAGCTCAAGTGATCCACCTGCCTCGGCCTCCCAAAGTGTTGGGATTACAGGCGGGAGCCACCATGCCCGACCTGAGATGTTTCTTCCTGGGTTGATGGAACTGTGCTGGAACTCGATAGTGGTGATGTTTGTAATGCCTTATGGATACACTAAAAACCACTATATTGTACACTTTCAATGGGTAAAGTTTATGGTTTGTAAATTATATTTCAATTTTAAATATTGGTTTTAGTATCAAAATACTGACTTCCAAAAGTATCTTGAGCTTTTGCCACATTGACGGTCCATTCAGTGATGACGATGAGTCCCTCCCAAGACCCACATCTAGAGCGCAGAGTCACTAAGTGGGTTCAACAATCTTACAAGGGAGGAGGTGCACACCAGTATTTTTGACCTCAGGGCAGGGCAGATACATTCAATTTATTTATTTATCAAGTTGGGAGAGTCAAAAGCACTGAAAGAATTATAATTATGAGTTGTTAATAAAAGCGTGTAAGATTGATTGAAAGTGTAAGATATTTATATCCTTGGTGAAGTGGGCAACATTTAATCATTTTCAGGAAATCTTCTAATAGCTTAACTTCTGGGGATGTTATCAAATGGCATATATGATCATTTTGAAAAAAATCACTAGAACAATTTTAATGATGTCTATTTAAATTTTTTCTAGAGATCTTGATTTCATAAAACATGTTTTTCTTTCAAGTGACATCCCATGAGATTTTGCTTTGTATAAAAATTCTAGCTTATAAAAGAACACATTAGGGGAGGTGAGTATTCATTTATAATATATATATATATATATATATATATATATATATATATATATATGACAAAGTCGGCTTCCCTGGGACATGCTACATTGTATATCCTGTCTCTCCTCACAGGCTTGATTCTTCAGAAACAAATACAGTGTGTGTCAGAAGTCGGGTAGCACCCAACACTGGGACTCCCATTCATGTCAAGGACATTTGCCCTGAAATGCTATGGCCATTTTACCACACGAGGTAAATGTAAAAACACTTCAAATGAAGTATGTGAAGCTTAATATCTTCCCTGCAATCTGAGCCTTTGTGTTTTACAAACTAAAGGATCTCACAGTGTATTGCAACCTGCTTCCCAGCTCTCCTGCACTTCTGCACCTCTGACTTCCCATCAGAGAGCCTTCCAGAACACAATGCTGTCTTTCCAGACATGGGTAAAATCAACAACCATTCTTTTCTTTCTTTTTTTCCTGTGAACCTGTTGATTATGCTGAACACTATTTCTTTCTAATTTATGTTTGATGCACGAAAATATTAGCTATACATGAATATTTGCTACTAATACTTAGCGAGGCAAATAAGAACATCACTTTTTTTATTCAAAGTTGAATTTGCTATACACATCTACAGTTCAAATAAAGACAAAGAAAGAGAATTTGGTACTGGAACAAAACATCTTTGTCATCCCACAATATTTTTTTTCAATGAAAAGAAATTTACAAAGAAAATTTGTTTAATTTTAGTATGAAATATCAAAAATGCACATGATAGCTAGCACCTCAGCTACTTTGGCATTCAAACATTTGGCAGTTTAACTATTCCAAGCAGACATAGACTTAAAAATAAATGGAAGATTTCAAATAATACAGGAAAAAAGTCACAAATATGTATGCTTTATTTATCACTGTGTTATCAATTAAATTGCTTGCCAATGATGTGGCAGGTATTGGACACATAGTAATGGACAGATAGAAACTGTAGCTCTCAGAAAAGAGCCTATTGACTGTGAATTTTTCTTAAAAGTTCATGTAATTGATTTAACAACATGATTTTCCTTTGCACTATTTAGTTCTTAGTAGGCTACAGTGAATGGCAAATTAACCATTAAATACTGTGAGTGGACAAAAATGCTAGAAATTGACATATAAAAGGCCCAGCAGTCTGAGGCCACTTAACTTATGACAATAAGTTATGACATAACTATGGCAATATTCATACTTTTTGCCATTAATTTATAACTGTATATATTAGAAAAACATATTTGTCGTGATGTTACTTAAGAACAAAGAACTAATATAAATAAGGCATTATAAAGTATTTTGAAAATGTTATCGTTGAATAGTCCATTTTTATTACCTAAATTGCAAATTTGATGAAATTTATCATTTTAGATATAGAGAAAACATTTTCAGAGAATTTTCTGCTCTATGCTTTAAATGAACCTTTAGATTTTTCTTTTCTTTTGACCTTTTTTCAATACTGATTGCATTCCTGTTCTTATATTAAAGCCCATACAATGAAATTTTCATGATGTTCTAGTTTGCTTAATTTAAAATACATGTTGTTTTATAGATCATAATTTCTGATTTTTTCTCTCTGCAATATGTTTGTTTTTCTAAAATGGATTTATAAACTACAATGTCAAGGTTGGTATATTTGTTGCTATTTCAGGATTTTCAGTTGACTTCTCTGTATACAATTTTTTTTACCTTCTCTTTTCCAAATCCCTTAATGACTCTCAATACACGTTTGTTAACCAAGTGCAAGTTAATCAAGACCAGGCCTTTTGAAAATGGATACAAGTTCCACAGAAAGAAACCATCACACAAATGCTGAGTGCAGAAGAACCCTCTGAATTGTGAAAATGTGGCACAGGAGGTGAGTTTTACCTCTTGACCTTCAATGATTCCAGTCACTGGTTGAGTTTTTGCTGAGCACAAAAACAGGTTGAGTTTTTGCTGAGCACAAAGCAATTTCTGTGGCAACGTTTTACATAGGGCCAAAGAGCAAACTAAAAAGCAGAAAGTGACTTTGTGTGATTTTCTGAGCAGCACAAAGACATCATTGAATTATTTCCGCTTGTACGACACAGGAAATGGTTAGCTCCGTTGTGCCTCTTAGAATAGGCTTTTTAATTGTTCATTTAGCAACGGAAGGTGTTTGCCACACTTTTCCAGGGCTTCTTGATTTATTTCCATAGATAATACTCGAATATCTAGAAAGACTTTCAGCTTCAAGTTTCAAAAGAGCTTATTTAAATTTTTGAATATTCAGTGCCAATAGGCTTCCCCGTATCCTTTGGGTATTCAAATTTCTAGTGGTCTAGTAAAAGAGATGCATTTATTAAGATTTGTTACCTCTAGCTATAAGTTTGTGTTTTATACCAGTTAATATTAATATTTAATTCAGTGCTAGCTTTTGTAAGATAGAGCAAAAACTAGTGAGGGTGGAGGGATTGATAGGGAAAAGAATTACTGTAGAAAAAAGAGGATGCAACGACACACCTGATTATGTGGAAGAGAAGTGAATGTATCGGGAGTCCAAGGAGGATCTTGCACATAACAGGGAGTAGTCATGCAGTTTTTCAAGGAGTGGAGAGATTTGAAATAGATCTTAATACACAGCCATAACTGGATAGGCAAAGGGGAGAGAGAGGAACATAATTTGTCCAGACACGAGGAGTGGAACTTAGTTTGTTCGAGGCCTTAGTGGTCAGCCGGTCCAACTCTCTGAGTTGTACATGAATTGCCTTTATTTCTGGGCTCATTTTTGTAGTTGTTTTGGTTTAAATGACCTTTAGAACCTCTCTTCAAGTCCAATTGGTCAAAAAGTGCCACTGATTTTCTTTTCCTTTTTTTTTTCTTTTTTTTGAGTGGCGTGATCTTGGCTCACTGCAACCTCCACATTCTGGGTTCAAGCGGTCCACCTGCCTCAGCCTCCCAAAGTGCTGGGATTATAGGCATGAGCCACCGTGCATGGCCTGATCTCTCTTCTAACTGTCACTCTTCCATCTTTTTTTTTTTTTTTTAAACGGAGTCTTGCTCTGTCGCCAGGCTGGAGTACACTGGTGCGATCTCAGCTCACTCTAACCTCCACCTCCTGGGTTCAAGAGATTCCTCTGCTTCAGCCTCCCAAGTAGCTGCGATTACAGGCACACGCCACCACGTCAGCCTAATTTTGTGTATATTAATAGAAATGGGATTTCACCATGTTGGCCAAGATGTTCTCGATCTCCTGACTTTGTGAACAGCCAGCCTCAGCCTCCCAAAGTGCTGGGATTACAGACATGAGCCACTGCACACAGCCTGATCTCTCTTTTTGAACTGTCACTCTTCCATTCTTTCTTTTCCAGTCCTGTTGCTGTTACTGGAGCTGTGGCTCTTAGTGTCCTGTGCTTGGCTCTTAGCTTCTCAGCTGGTTTCCTGCCTCTAGTACATCCCACCTTAAATGTATCTTGCACACTAGTATATGCATTAGATAAATGGTCTTAAAATGACTCCTTTTATCATATCACCAATCACAGCTTATGGAATTGTCTTAAAAGCCTAGGCTGTCATTTAAGGCTCTCTACATGCTGAATGAAACTGTAATTTCCCTATCAACTTCCCCACTCCCATAAGAATAGCTACCCTTACCAAAGTGAGGCTACGTTTTTCTCTAAACATGTCGTGGCCGTTGGTAATTCTCTTCATGCTATGAATGAATTCCTGAAACGCACTCGAATTTCTTCTTCATCATTCTAAATCACACCCTTCTTCGAAGGCACAATTGTTTTTTCTCCATGAAGTCATCCAAGAATATTTCATTAGTAGTGATTCTTACTTTCCTTAAGTCCTACAATGCTATTTAATTGACTTATATGGTACTTATTATATGTGTGTTATACTGTCTAGTTAATTAACTCTTTAATATTTTCTTGTCCTGTCCTGTCTCTGAATTATCTCCCCCAAGATAAGTCCCAAAAATCAATAACATCTATTGGATTACTGAACAATAGCTAACTGAACTCTGTACATATTAAGTGCTTAATGAAATACTGGGTTATTCAAGTGTAAAATTAGGTTAGCTCTTCTAAGGTGATACCAAATTTGGAAAACTTTGGAAAGTTCTTTTTGTTAACAATACATGAATAAGTAGAGGTCAGTGCTTCTAAATTTTGACATCAGAATTCACAGCCTAAAATTTAACCCACAATAATAAATACACACAACATGTCTAATTATTCATCATCTAAAGGTATATAATGCAAATGCAGTCAGCCTCAAACAGGAGAAAGGTCTTTGATCCTTAGCATTAAAGATGAAGAGAAATCCCTTGTTATTACTGTCGTTCTCCCTTCTTCTCCCAACCTTCTCATATGACCTCCTATAATGAAGGAACATCTTAATAGAAGCAGTATTTATTTTCTTTCCACACAGTCATTTTGGGTAAAGAGCATGCAGTAGTTTGAATTTCCTTATTATCTGAAGCCATATCTGCAATTCATTCATTTATGTATTCATTCAGCACTTAGGGAGTGCCTGGAATGGCACCTATTACAGGCCAGGGTCTGTGGAAGAGGAGAGAGGCACAGGAGGGAATTACCCTTGTTAATGGCTCTTGCCCTTGTGAGCCCTGTCAAATAGCCATGAGTGGTAAAATCCACTAAGCAGTTGGCCATCGTGACATCTCATTCATTATTTATATTTTAAAATGTAAAATCCACTGCAGCTTTGTATTTGTGATGTTACCGTATCTTACGTAGAATGGACAAAAGATCCTAATTACAACTTGGAAAACAGTTATTCCCAAAGAGCAACGTGTAACTGTTGTCCGCAGGAATCGATTTGCACCATTTTTCTTTCCCTTTCTTTTTAAACTCCACCAGTGGGTAATACAATATTAAAATACTTAAAGAGTCTACTCGTTGAAAGACCAAACCATAGGAATACTGGTATCTACTTTTGGCAAAGCCTGGTCTTTAACCTGTTGAATCGATTTTAAACATTTAAGTATTTGTATTATAAATAGATTGTGCTTTCCTATATTACAAACCATGTTCTTTCATACCTTAGACTTGGCGCCAAGCCAGCTCCTCCTTCCTCTGTCTACTTATCCATCTTTTATGAAACTTCCTGACTCACCTCAAGTTCCAATCTTTCTGTGAAGCCTCTCTGATGCTTTCAGTAGAAACGACTCTGCACTAGAGCACAGTTCTGTTCATTAATTGTTTCATGGCTATGGCTTTCTCACCCAACCGAATCATAGGACTCTTTGTGGGAAGAGATCATTTCCCCATTGGGTAAAAGAAAAACATTATTTACCTAACATAGTGCTATTCACATAACAAGCGGTCAGTACATACTTTTATTCACAACTAGTCCATAATTAAATTATGCCAGTTTGTTATCATCAGCCATGTGATTCTGCTTCCTCAGGTATGGTGTATTCAAAGAAGAAAGAAGCAAACCAAACAAGCAAACAAGCAAAGATGGAGGTGAATTTATAATAATAATCATAGTAATATTCCCATAACAATATTAATCTTAACAGAAGATTATTTTCTTCCCTGGTGCAGAGATAACCAAGGGTTTCAGCAAAAAGGGATAAAAATTTATTGTTTTGCTCTACTAAAGTGAAGTGATCAGCCAAAGGCAGAATTTCTATGAAACCAATTTGGTTTAGAAATTAAGTATTATTTTCTTGCCCTTCTATACAATCTCAAGTGGTATTTCTTTAATGATCTGGCTTTAATATGGGAAGATACCAGGCTTTTCCAGATCCTTGTTAGATGGTAGATTAATATGAGCATGTACATGTCATGAAGGTGCCAAACAAAGCCGGCTGACGTTGAGACTGGACGGCACTGCCCCACCTCAGCTGCCAGGAACATACATTTTAAATAGTGCCTGCTGTGCCAGGCATATAACAAATCTGAAATCTATTTGACAAGCTTAATAGAAGCTTAAAGTAGAGCTGGTGAAAATGGATCCCCAAACACCAAAAACATTGCTAGGCCAGAGCTTAGAGTTCTTGTATAGCTTATCTGTGAATCTTGGGAGGCAGTTTAAAGATAGTTATTTCTCTTCTTCTCTTTATTTCTTTTCCATCATACTTTCCTCAACATGGCAGTAAATAAATAACTTCAGCATGAAAAAATATGTTTACATATCTTATTGGGTTTTGGGAAATATAAACCACCCATTCCCATCAAGGTAACTAGAAGATATATATTATATATATCCTTGAATATAAAATATGTGATCATAGCTCACTGAAGTATTGAACTTCTGGGCTCAAGTGATCCTCCTGCATCAGTTTCCTGAATAGCTGTGATTACAGGCACGTGACATCATGCCTGGATAATTTTCTTATTTTTTTTGTAGAGACGGGGTCTTGCTATGTTGCCTAGGCTGCTCTCCAACTCCTGGCCTCAAGGGATCCTCCCACCTTGGCTTCTCACAGTGCTGGGATTACAGGCACGAGCCACCAGGCTTGGCCAGTTAAGAAGATATTTTTTAGCCACTTCAGGCACTAAAAAGATAGGATGTCTATTAGTTCTAAATCCATGATGTATACGCCACATAGAATATACATTGTCCTCAGGGCCCACATATGCCCTACCTGTAAACTATTCAGCAGTCTTTCGGTTTGCGATCATTTTACAGCATCCTAATTAGTATGGTTTGTGGGAAGACTTGTCTTGGGGATTATTTATACAAATGTCTATGCTTAGCCACTATCCAGTTGTGAACAAAAGTAAATCGACACTTTGTAAGACATATGCAACGTGGTCATTCATTCTGCATGCATTCAAACCATTTCGCAGCATCACTGCATGCATTATTTATAATTCTCGCCTATGTGTTGCTGATTTGAAATGAGTTCAGAGTCAACTGTTTACAGGCTAAGTCTCTTACTATCGGCTCTTGTGATAGAAAGGATGAATTAAGGCTGACAAAGTATTACTGGCAAGAATCACAGATATGCTTCTGTGATGACTTGTTTAGAGACAGCTTTCCTTTAGTGCTGGGCCTCCATTCTTAATATGGGCATTGATAATATCATCAGTGTAGTTCTGAGGTTTGCTTCCAGGATGAACTTGCATTTGAAATTGGTGGATTGTGTTTCTTTGGGGCCCAGTGGAAGTGTGTCTGTACCCACAAGGATGTTTCTGCTCAGCAGTCTACACCTGACGCTCTGTCATAGCTGAACCACTTCAGCGACGTTACCTGTAGCCACCAGCTGCTCTGGTCCTGGGTCTAGGATTTTTTTTTTTTTTTTTTTTGTCACTAGAGCTTAATCTTGGTTCCACATTTAATAGAGAATAATTATAAAATATATGATAACTTTTTGGTTATTATTGCATTCTGATGCTCTACTGAAAAAATCATGTCATATGTGTTTGTGTGTGTGTATGTGTGTCTATGTGCCCGTGTGCACATGGGTCCATTCATTTTGAAATCTGAAACTGTTGGTGTTCACTTCAGTATGCAAAGCTTCGCGTGCGCGCGCACGCGTGTGTGTGTGTGCGCGTGACTTTTTTATTTTAAAGAAAGAATCTCCTCTGGGTCAGGCGATTGCATCCCTTTGCCTTCCGGAGGTGTGGTGTTTTTCTCTCTCTCAGTGTGCTCTTTCACCCCATCACAGAAATTTGGGAAACTGGAGCTGAAGCAAAGGGGTAGAGGAGAAGAGGGCAAAATCAGCAATAAAGAGCTCAAGAACAGTTCTGTGAGGTATTTGCATTTAAGTGTGACAAAGTAGAAATTTTAAAATCCAGTAGAAAAATAGACTCTAACAGGAGGTAGCTTCTGACTCTGTGTGTGTGTGTGTGTGTTAACTCGTCCCCTAGGAGTCATTCATTGACACCTGAATTAGTATTTTACATTTTCCTTTAAAATCATTTCCAATTAATGGAAATTTGAATAGTGTCTTTTTTTTTCTCCTTTTATAGCACCTGTATCTACTCTGAGTTTCATGGTGGCATTTGAATACAAACAACTATGTCAAAGATGTACCATCCTTACAAAGTATCTGAGATATCTCAATTCTTGTAATTATGTAATAATATACAAGTTGTGGAGGGAATAATATAATACTTACACTTAATTGCTATATGTATGGTAGGAACAAAAATAGACTATTGCATACATTATTTCTTTTCTGCCCCCAAGATAAGTTTTAAAATGACCTTTTAAAACACTCTTGAAATTATTTTACACTGTCTATCAACTTTTGAAAACCACATCAGTGACTTACATCTGTAGGCATTGTCTTTAGCACAAAACACAGTGCCTTGCTCAAAAATTGTCAATGGTTGTAGTGTGAATGAATAAATGAGTGGATGGATGAAGAAATCCATGTCTCTTGATCCAAAAAAAGGAGTGGCGAAAAGCCTAGGAACAAATGAGATGGCGGTAGTTTTTCTAGGGTCAACTACTTCAATAAGCGTGATATGAGCAGCTGGTCATTGATTTTGATCACTGCATGTCCTAGATTAATATTTCCTAATTACAGATCCGTGGTTTCCACTCAGTGAATTCCTGTTTTAACTTTCCTTGCCCTCATAGTGTAAGAAAAGTCTCCAATGACATCCAGCTGCTCTTTGCCTAGAATTTTAGTGCAGAAACAAATTAGATGCTTAAAATGGATTAGAATGTTTCACCATACATTGGCCTGGGACGAATATCCTGCTAGGAGCAGACAGCTCTAATTAGAACATGCTCCTGTGGCAGGGAATTTGATTAGAGGTGAGAAAGTTATAAATTCTTCATGGGAAGAAACTGTCTCATAAAATTAAAAATTACCTGTATTTCATGGATATTTTCTCTGCCTCTTCTCCCACAGTGTGGCTAATGGTAAACACTGTGATACAAAGGTGCATTAGTAACCATGTAAAAATTAAGTTGGTTAACAGAAAATAAATTATAGCTATTGTAAAATCTTAAATTCAAAAATTAAGACAGAGGTTAAAGACAGTGCCGAAATGCAGCATTTGTATTTTGCAGTTGGTTTGCATATAATCCTTTTGTGACGCACACATATATAAAAGCACCTCCTTTTTCTATTTATCCTTAAAGAATATGTGGATGAAAATGCAAATCAAAGCCACAAGACATCATCTCATACCTGTCAGGATGGCTATTCACCAAAAAACACACAAAAAAACAAGTGTTGGTGGGGATATGGAGAAAGAGGCACTCTTGTACACTGGTGGAAATGTAAATTAGTACATTAACTATGGAAAACAATATGGAGGTTCCTAAAAAATTAAATATAGAACTACCATGTGATCTAGCAATCCCACTTTTGAGTATAAACCTCCCAAAACTGAAATCAGGATCTTGAAGATATATCTGCACTCTCACGTTGATTGTAGCATTATTTACAGTAGCAAAGACATAGAAACAATCTAAATGTCCATGAAAAGATGAATAAAGAAAATGCAGTATATACAAAAAAAAACAGTATTTGTATACACCAATAACATTCAAGCTGAGAGTCAAATCAAGAATGCAGTCCCACTTACAGTAGCTACAAAAAAAATACTTGGGAATACCTCTAACTAAGGAAGTGAAAGATTTCTACAAGGAGAACTACAAAACACTACTAAAGAAATCATAGATGACACAAACAAATGGAAAAACATTCCATGCTCATGGATTGGCAGAATTAATATCATTAAAATGGCCTACTGCCTAAAGCAGTGTACAGATTCAGTGCTACTCCTATCAAACTACCAATGCCATTCTTCACAGAATTAGAAAAAAACTATTCTAAAACTCATGTGGAACCAAAAAGAGCCAGAATAGCCAAAACAATCCTAAGCAAAAAGAGTAAAGCTGGAGGCATCACATTATCTGATTTCAAACTATACTATAAGGCTACAGTAATCAAAACAGGATAGTACTGATACAAAAAACAGATACATAGCCCAATTGTAATAGTATAGAGGGCCCAGAAATAAAGCTGCACAACTATAACCATCTGACTGCTGACAAAGCTGACAAAAATAAGCAATGGGGAAAGGACTTCCTATTCAGTAAATGGTGCTGGGATAACTGGCTAGCCAAATGCAGAAGATTAAACCTGGACTCCTACTTTTCAGCATATAAAAAAATTAACTCAAGATGGAGCAAGGATTTAAATGTAAGACCTCAAACTGTAAAAAAATCTAGAAGAAAACCTAGGAAACACCATTTTGGACACCAGCCTTGGCAAGGAATTTATGGCTAAGATCCCAAAAGCAATTACAACAAAAACAAAAATTGATAAGTGGGACCTAACTAAAGAGCTTCTGCACAGCAAAAGAAATTATCAACAGAGCTAACATACACCCTACAAAATGGGGGAAAATATTCACAAACTGTATCCAATAAAGATCTAATATCCAGAATCCATAAGGAACTTAAACAAGTCAACAAGCAAAAAACACAACCCCATTAAAAAGTGGGCAAAGAACATGAACAGACACTTCCCAAGAGAAGACATACAAATAGCCAACAAACATGAAAAACTGCTCAACATTACTTATCGTCAGAGAAATACAAACCAAAACCACAATGAGACACCATCTCACACCAGTCAGAATGGCTATTACTAAAAAGTCAAAAAATAGCAGATGCTGGTGAGGCTGTGGAGAAAAGGGAACACTTAGACGCTCTTGGTAGGAATGTAAATTAGTTCAGCCACTGTGGAAAGCAGTTTGGATGTTTCTCAAATAACATAAAACATAGCTACCATTCAACCCAGCAAGCCCATTACTGGGTGTATACCGAAGGGAAAATACATCATTCTACTATAAAGACACATGCCAGGTATGTTCTTTGCAGCACTATTCAAAACAGCAAAGACATGGAATCAACCTAGATGCCCATCCACGGTGGATTGGACAAAGAAAATGTGGTGCCTACATACCATAGAGCACTACGCAGCCATAAAAAAGAATGAAATCATGTCTTTTGCAGCAACATGGATGCATCTGGGTGCCATTATCCTAACCAAACAAATGCAGCAACAGAAAACCAAATACCACATGTTCTCTCTGATAAGTAGGAGCTAAACACTGGACACTTGTGAACATAAAGATGACAAACATAGACACTGGGGACTCCAGAAAAAGAAAGGGAGGAGGGGGAGCGAGGCCTGAAAAACTAGTGGGTACTATGCTCATGGATCATTAATACCCTAAACCTCAGCATTAGGCGATATACCAGTTTAACAAAACTGCACATTTACCCCGAGTCTGAAATAAAAGTTGAAATTAAAAAGAAAAAAAAGGCCAGGCGCGCTGGCTCACGCCTGTAATCCCAGCACTTTCGGTGGCCGAGGTGGGCGGATCACGAGGTCAGGAGATCGAGACCATCCTGGCTAACACGGTGAAACTCTGTCTCTACTAAAAATACAAAAAATTAGCCGGGCGTGGTGGCGGGTGCCTGTAGTCCCAGCTACTCGGGAGGCTGAGGCAGGAGAATGGTGTGAACCCGGGAGGCGGAGCTTGCAGTGAGCCGAGATCACGCCACTGCACTCCGGCCTGGGCAACAGAGTGAGACTCTGTCGGAAAAAAAAAATGTAGTATATACAAAACATGAAATATTTTTCCAGCCTTAAAAAAGAGACCCTGCAAGGCCAGGCGTGGTGCCTCACGTCTGTAATCCCAGCACTTTGGGAGGCCGAGGTGGGCGGATCACCTGAGGTGGGGAGTTCGAGACCAGCCTGACCAACATGGAGAAATCATGTCTCTACTAAAAATACAAAAATTAGCCAGACGTGGTGTTGCACACCTGTAATCCCAGCTACTCAGGAGGCTGAGGTAGGAGAATTGCTTGAACTGGGAGGTGGAGATTGCAGTGACCCAAGATTGCACCACTGCACTCCAGCCTGGGCAACAAGAGTGAAACTCTGTCTCAAAAAAAAAAAAAAAAAAAAAGAGATCCTGCCATTTGTTGTAACATAGATGAACTTGGAGGATACTAAATGAAATAAGCTAGGCACAAAACGACAAATAGTGCATGATCCCATTTATGTCACGAGTCTAAAAGAGTCAAATTCATAGAAACAGAGAGTCGAATGGTGGGTATCAGGGCTGGGAGGACTGGGCAGCAGATAGATATTGATCTAAGGGTCCCTAGGGTGACTTACGCAGGGTGAATAAGTGTGGAGATCAGCACAGCACAGAGCATATAGTTAACAAAACCGTATTGTATATGGAAACGTTTATGAAGAGGGTAGACTTTATGTTAGATGTTCTTGTTATGTACACAAAAAGAGAGGGAGGCAGGAACCTTGGCCGGTGATGAGCAAGGTTACGGCAGTACTTCCGTGGATGATTTCCGATATATACTTATCTCCAAACTCATCAGGATACATACATTAAATATATACTGCTTTTTCGTATGTCAATCATACTTCCATTAAAAAACAGAAAAAAGAAGGAAAAAAGTATGTGGATGGAAATGACATGTGACAATAATAGTAGTAGTGGTCACTGGAGCACTTAGTGATAGTATTTTGAATATGTCCCAACTTACAGATATTCTGTTTATGCTGGTTCCTGTATACCTCTGATACTTCCTTCTGCCTCAGTTGTACATCTCATTTCCCCCAGCTCCAGCTGTTTCTATGTAAATTGAGGAATTCAAGAGTGAAGGAAATTCTCTAGAATCCCCATGCCCTAGCTTCCCCTGCAATTGAAGAGATTATATGTGAAGGAAGTGTCTCTCTTACTTAAATGCGTACCCAGGACATTCAAAGCAGATCAGGAAAGGCTTTAAGAACACTGGCACTTCAAGAATTTGAAGAGGAAAAAAAACAACTAAAACCTACAGCTTCTCTGTGGAATTGGAGAATCCTGCTTTTCATCAAAGACTGAAGAGAATTTGACACCTTTCAGAAGCCTATAAATAGTGAATATGCATTGAGCAGGATGAAAGACGTTCCAGACATGACAGTGCACCCCCTAGAATGATCGACTGACCTCTGGTTCCAAATTATGGACTCTCAGCTCTTCACAGCTAACCCAGTGGTGAGGTGGTGTGGGGGTGCAGTCAAGGGCTGGGTGGCAGAGGAAGGTGTTCCTGACTGCCTGTGCTGGGTGGGCCTCCACTTACCTGTGTCCTGTCAACTGCTGCCCCTGGCATCTGGGAGACACCAGCTTCTTTCATTACTTGTTATTCTCCTATCGCCAGACTTAGTCCTAGGGCAGACATTCTCAATGGAGGATTTTGCCCTTCAGGGGACATTTGGCAATATCTGGAGACATTTTTGTCACACGGGTTGTGTGTGTGTGCATACACGCTTGTGTGCACACATATGCACATGTGCTACTAGCATCTAGTGGTAGAGGCCAGGGATGCTACTCAATATCCTACAATGCACAGGGCAGCCCTTAACAGCAAATAATTATCCAGCTCATAACATCAATAGTACCAAAGGTTGGAAAAAACCTTCTCTAGGTAGAAACAGCAAAGAATAATCATTTTATCTCTTTGTGGAAATCCTTTCTCCTCCCAAGAGCATCCTAGTGTTTGCTGCAAGTTAACTTCTTTGGGAAACAGACTCTGAGATGAAAATTTTTAAGGAAGATGTTTATTAGGAAATAATTTTAGGATTAACACCTGCGGGAGGGAGGAGATGAAAGCAAGACTGGCCCGCAGTTGAGCTGAAATGAAGATCCAATGAAGGACTTAGCCTAATCTACCGAGAGCTCTGGAGCCGGAATGACCTTTCAGAGCTGCCCCACGGGGTGAGCATATTGGTTAGTCGGTAGCTGTGGGCTTGGGTGAAGCAGTATTCTTCAGCTGAAGCAATCCTCAAAGAGGACTGAGAGCTGAGAGCCCTGTTCTATCAGTACTCCCAGCTACCGGGGAGATAATGCCTCCTGGAGAGGAGGATCCAGGTGGGGCACCCCACTGCCCTCCGCATTTCCTGCAGACCCCCTTGGTGAGGCTTTTGCAGCTGATGCTGCCGCCATACAGAGGTCATCTTTATGGAGTTCAGATACTGATTCTAAGGTTCAGCTTTGTGATGCTTTAAGACCTTCAAGGTATTTCAGGTGCTACTATACCTTGAATTAATGTATCCACATACAAAAATGCAACAGTTTTTATTTTAGGGATACAGATATGCCCAAATTAAACAGGTAGATTACTAAGAAATAGGAAGATACAAGGCAAGGAAAATGAAAATGTATTTATTATCTATGATATGTTAAACTGTGGTAAATATTTCAAAAAATGAGTTTTGCAGTTTATTTCTAATATCATTTAATTAATAAATACTAACATCACATATGATACTAGTTATTTAGGTCTTTAATTAAATCACATACAATATTAAAGATTTCAACTCTGTCTCCTAAAGTGGATATCATCTATTTATAATAAAACTTTGAGTATTACTATATTACTCATATAAATTTACTAAAAATATATTGACACTGAATCTATCTCAATGAGTAAAAAAGTAAGAAATACATTGTTTTGTTCCCTGCCCTGTGTCCAAGGGTTTTCATTGTTCAGTTCCCACCTATGAGTGAGAACATGTGGTGTTTGGTTTTCTGTCCTTGTGATAGTTTGCTGAGAACGATGGTTTCCAGCTTCATCCATGTCCCTACAAAGGACATGAACTCATCTTTTTTATGGCTGCATAGTATTCCATGGTGTATATGTGACATTTGGGTTGATTCCAAGTCTTTGCTATTGTGAACAGTGCTGCAATAAACATACGTGTGCACATGGGGGCCTGTCATGGGATGGGGGGAGGGGGAAGGGATGGCATTAAGAGAAATAGCTATTGTAAATGACGAGTTAATGGGTGTAGCACACCAACATGGCACATGTATACATATGTAACAAACCTGCACGCTGTGCACCTGTACCCTAGAACTTGAAGTATAAAAAAAAAAGAAATACATTGTTTTTGGTATAGAGACATTTACAACCCATCAGGATGATGAAAGGAGAATATAAAAAGTAGTATGTATGATATACCCCGTGACCAGTATGAGTATTGTTTGGGGACTCACTATGTTGGGTTAGGGTGATCAGAGAAAACTGCAAGGAGGAAGTATCCAGTGAAATGGACCTCAAGTGTAGATGGGCTTTTGACACGTAAAAATGGATGATACAGGAGGTTATCTGAGGCACAGGAAAGAGAAAAACATGATTTAAACAGAGATGTACGTTTTGGAATAATGTTATTTAGAGAATCGCCTTTTCTTCTACTTGACCTGTCTGTTAAAAAAATAGAAACCACCAGAATAAGTAGTTTGACAGTTTTAAATATTTAATATAAAAATATACTTTCTTTGAAAGCCTATTTTCTCCATCATTATAGATTTGTGCTTCAATAAGTAATTGTATCTTCTTAAATCCTTGTGAATGTTGTGATTAGATATGGAACTCGAACTGGAGAGGGATTTATAAGAGATAAAGGGTTTTACTGGCAATTAAACATGTATCAGAGCCCCAGCTCAGGCACTGTCAGGGTGGGTCAGAAAGAACAAGTTAAGGTCAGGAAACCAGGCCGACCTAAAAGTCAGGAGAATGGCAAGTGTCACAATATGTGAATAAGACTTGTTTATTTAGGAAATCTGTACAAAGAAATACATATCAGGTTTGAAAAGCAGCTATTAGTCTGTGGGGTCCTTAGAGATGTGGTACAAGCACTATTAGCCAAAGATACTAACCTATTTTGAGAGTATTCAACTAACCAGTTGTCGAAAAACCTCGCTGGAGATTCAGCAGTGGGCAGTCTGCAAATGTGCACGAGAGGCAGTGTATTCGTTCCGGAGTCCAAAACAGAACACACGGCGAGGAGAAATGAGGAGCAGTATATTCAGGAAATAGGGGGAAACACTTGTAGGCAAGTATTCAGCTATCCAGAACAAGGTTGGAACACAGTGCTCTTGGAACCAGGTATCAAGCCAAAACAAAAAACAAAAAACGAAACCAACAAAAACAGTAAACTAGTTTATCACCAAAATTTAGTTCTGAGAATCTGATTTAAGGCTGAAATAATTGGATTGCTGGTCTAGGGCCAATAGAGCTGGGCCTGAGCTCAAGCCTCCTGGTAGACAGGCTCGAAGAGGTCCCCAGTGATCTCTGCCTCCTGGTATTCACACCCTGGTCTGATCCCCTTCCCACAGCTGTGGGTGGCACCTGTGACTTGTTTCTAACCAAAAGAGTACAGCAAAGGTGGTGGCATGTCACTTCCATGATTATGTCACATAAGATTTTCACTCTTGCCTTACTGTGCCACTCTCCCTATCGCTGCTGTCCTATGTCACTTCCGTGATTATGTCACATAAGATTTTCACTCTTGCCTTACTGTGCCACTCTCCCTATCGCTGCTGTCCTATGTCACTTCCGTGATTATGTCACATAAGATTTTCACTCTTGCCTTACTGTGCCACTCTCCCTATCGCTGCTGTCCTATGCCGGCTCAGATGGAGTAACGCTGCCATATAGCCCACATAGCAAGGAACCAGTGGCAGCTGCTGGGCAGCAGCCAGCAAGGACCCGAGGTCCTCAGTCTGATAGTCTGCGAGGAACTGAAGCCTCCCAAGACCCCCGTGAGCTTGGAGGTGACCCTCAGATGAGACCCCAGCGCCACTGACACTGTGATGGCAGACATGTAAGAGACGCTGAAGCAGAGGAGGCAGCTAAGTGGCGTCCAGATTTCCAACCATAGAAACCTGCGATAATGAATGTGTGCTGTCTGGAGCCACCAAGGCGTGGTAATGTGTCGCACAGCAATAGATGGCTGACATAGGCATTGAGTTGGTGGTGGTGAAGCTAACTGAATAGAGGGAGTTTAATGGCCTTGAAGGCAAAGGTTGGTGAAAAGAGAGAAATAGAGAGTTGAGTCCTGTCTGTATGATGGTCACTGTCAGCAGCAAGGGGACAGGACACACCAGCTCCCCAACCCTTCTCCTCTCTCTCTGTTCCTGCTGGGATATCTCCATTTTGTGATGTACACTTTCTGAGTGCAAGGCTGTGAATCAACAAAAGGGTAATGTAAGGAGGCCAAGGTCTCCTTTTAAACAAATATCAGGTCCAGTTTCCGTGCTATTACATGGAAATAGAGTTTTGGATTAAATGCAATTGTGTAAAATCCAGTTGGAATTGTTGGAACAAAAACAGAATTTAAAATTGAGAATCAGAAACATGTTTAGTGTTCTTAGTGAATTTAAAAATAAACCTTTTGTATGTTTGTAAGTCCTCATATTTGCTTGATTCCAGTTTTGTTTTTCCTCTCTACTCTTTAGTGGAATCGGTTATTTTTCATGTAGACACCTAGAAGAGCAATGCGGAGTCTTGATCTCCAAAGGTATTCCACTCTAACAGCTTACTGCAGAAAAAATGTGAAATGCTTTTGCTTTCTCTATAAAACAATACCGTATTTTAGGAAATTGGTGGAAATGAGGAGTCTATTAGATACTACCACAAAGTCTGAGATTTAAATTATATGCCTCGTTCTTTCACTGATTCATTTTGTAACCTTGGTAAACTCAGCCTTTTCGGCATGTGTGTTTGCTTTCAGAAATAAAATGTTATGTAAATAGAAAAGGTTTTAGAAAAATTTTCAGTGTATTGTACTGTTTGAATATCTATTTGAAAAAGTTTTATCTTAAGATCTAACATAAGACCAATAACCATATATATCATATTAGTTCTGTTATAAAACTTTGTATTTTTCTATATTAATAACTATTTCTAGGTGCCCAAGATTAAAAGCTCATTTCTTTTGTTTAAAATTTAGTTACAGGAGTGAAACGTCTCCTGTGCAATGTAGAATTGTGAGTACTTAGAAATGCTTGGCAATTAGATTTCTAAAAATTGTCTATTTTTATAAACATTTTTTCCAATTTTACAATAAGTATCTTAATTAGACATCTTAGTATGTTTGTAACTTTTTACTCTATTAGAGCCTGCTTTCATTTATAGCAAACAGGCAAATTTTGCAGTATTGGGATATTTTTTATAAGATTAGAGAAGAGGAAAAAGAAAATGAAACTAGAAAACCTAAATTAAAACTTTGACTAAATCAAATCAGAAGTCATTTTTCACCTAAAATAAAAGGCCTTTCCGTTACAACAACCTAAATTTGGTAAGAAATCTATAGTGATAAATAACTTCTTTTCAAAGTATACTGCAATTGACATTCAATGTTTCTGGAAGTTGGTTATAAACAACTTCAAACAAAATGTTCCAGAGACTTAGGCTCTCGTAGACTTTAAATGGTTTTGTTGCAAAGAGTTCTTGCAGACTGATGAATGGAGAATTCTGAGATCGTGTCTTGAGAAGTCAAGATAATGTGTATGCCTACAAGTTACTGGGGGGAGGAAAAGAGGAAGTGGAAATAGTTAAACTAATAAAAATTATTATTGAAAAGGAGGGACTCTTCCCTAACTCATTCTATGAGGCCAGCATCATCCTGACACCAAAACCTGGCAGAGATACAACAAAAAAAGAAAACTTTAGACCAATAACCTGAAGAACATCGATGCAAAAATCCTCAACAAAATATTGGCAAACTGAATCCAGCAGCACAGCAAAAAGCTTGTCTATCACAATTAGGTAGGCTTCATCCCTGGGATGCAACATATGCAAATCAATAAATGTCATTCATCACATAAACAGAACTAAAGACATAAACCACATGATTATCTCAGTAGATGCTGAAAAAGCCTTTGATAAAATTCAATATTCCTTCATGTTAAAAACTCTCAATAAACTAGATATTGAAGGAACATACCTCAAAATAAGAAGAGCCATAAATGACAAATCCACAGCCAATATCATACTGGATGGGCAAAAGCTGAAAGCATCCCCCTTGAAAACCAGCAGAAGACAAGGATCCCCTCTCTCACCCCTCCTATTCAACATAGTATTGGAAGTTCTGGCCAGAACAATCAGGCAAGAGAAAGAAATAAAGGGCATTCAGATAGGAAAGGAGGAAGTCAAATTATCTTTGTTTGCAGATGTTTGTTTGCAGATGACATGATTCTGTAACTATAAAACCCCATTGTCTCAAGTCCTAAAGCTTCTTAAACTGATAAGCAACTTCAGCAAAGTCTCAGGATACAAAATCAATATGCAAAAATCACTAGCATTCCTATACACCAATAGAAGGCATGCAGAGAGCCAAATCAAGAATTAACTTCCATTTACAATTGCTACAAAGAGAATAAAATACCTAGGAATACAGCTAACAAGGGAAGTGAAGAACCTTTTCAAGGAGAACTACAAACCCCTGTTAAAGGAAATCAGAGAGGACACAAACAAATGGAAAAACATTTCATGCTTGGATAGGAAAAAATCAATATTGTGTAAACGGCCAAACTGCCCAAAGCAATTTATAGATTTCTATTTCTAATTCCAATGCTATTTCTATTAAACTACCTTTGACATTCTTCACACAATTAGAAAAATGTATTTTAATTTAATTAGCTCCCATTTGTCAATTTTGGCTTTTGTTGCCATTGCTTTTGGTGTTTTAGACACGAAGTCCTTGTCCATGCCTGTGTCCTGAATGGTATTGCCTAGGTTTTCTTCTAGGGTTTTCAAGGTTTCAGATCTAACATTTAAGTCTCTAATCCATCTCGAATTAATTTCTGTCTAAGGTGTAAGGAAGGGATCCAGTTTCAGCTTTCTACATATGGCTAGCCAGTTTTCCCAGCACCATTTATTAAATAGGGAATCGTTTCCCCATTTCTTGTTTTTGTCAGGTTTGTCAAAGAGCTTCTGCACAGCAAAAGAAACTACCATCAGAGTGAACAGGCAACCTACGGAATGGGAGAAAATTTTTGCAATCTTCTCATCTGACAAAGGGCTAATATCAAGAATCTACAATGAACTCAAACAAATTTACAAGAAAAAAACAACCCCATCAAAAAGTGGGCAAAGGATATGAACAGACACTTCTCAAAAGAAGACATTTATGCAGCCAAAAGACACATGAAAAAATGCTCATCATCACTGGCCATCAGAGTAATGCAAACCAAAACCACAGTGAGATACCATCTCACACCAGTTAGAATGGCCATCATTAAAAAGTCAGGAAACAACAGGTGCTGGAGAGGATGTGGAGAAATAGGAACACTTTTACACTGTTGGTGGGACTGTAAACTAGTTCAACCATTGTGGAAGTCAGTGTGGCAATTCCTCAGGGATCTAGAACTAGAAATACCATTTGGCCCAGCCATCCCATTACTGGGTATATACCCAAAGGATTATAAATCATGCTGCTATAAAGACACATGCACATGTATGTTTACTGCAGCACTATTCACAATAGCAAAGACTTGGAACCAACCCAAATGTCCAACAATCATAGACTGGATTAAGAAAATGTGGCACATATACACCATGAAATACTATGCAGCCATAAAAAAGGATGAGTTCATGTCCTTTGTAGGGACATGGATGAAGCTGGAAACCATCATTCTCAGCCAACTATCACAAGGACAAAAAACCAAACGCCGCATGTTCTCACTCATAGGTGGGAATTGAACAGTGAGAACACATGGACACAGGAAAGGGAACATCAAACACCGGGGCCTGTTGTGGGGAGTGGGGAGGGGGAAGGGATAGCATTAGGAGATATATCTAATGTTAAATGACGAGTTAATGGGTGCAGCACACCAAGATGGCACATGTATACATATGTAACTAACCTGCATGTTGTGTACATGTACCCTAAAACTTAAAGTATAATAAAAAAAGAAAACTGTATTTTAAAATTCATATAGAACCAAAGAAGAGCCTGAATAACCAAGGCAATCCTAAGCAAAAAGAATAAAGCTGGAGGCATCACGCTACCTGACTATACTACAGTGCTACAGTAACCCAAATGGCATGGCACTGGTGCAAAAACAGACACATAGACCAATGGAACAGCACAGAGAGCCCAGAAATTAGACTGCACACCTGTAACCATCTGATCTTTGACAAACCTGACAAAAACAAGCAATGGGGAAAGGATTCCCTATTTAATAAATGGTGCTGGGAGAACTGGCTAGCTATATGCAGAAAATTGAAACTGGGTACCATATACAAAAGTCAACTCAAGATGGATTAAAGATTTAAATGTAAAACCCGAAACAATAAAAACCCTAGAAGATAACCTAGGCAATACTATACAGGACATAGGCACAGGAAAAGATTTTATGATGAAGACACCAAAAGCAATTACAACAAAAGCAAAAATTGACAAATGGAATCTAATTAAACTAAAGAGCTTCTGCACAGCAAAAGAAACTATCAACAGAGTAAACAGACAACCTACAAAATGGGAGACATTTTTCACAATCTATGAATCTGACAAAGGTCTAATATCTAACATCTATAAGGAACTTAAACAAATTTATAAGGAAAAAACACTTCATTAAAAAGTAGGCAAAGGACATGAACAGACAATTCTCAAAAGAAGACATACATGTGGCAAACAGACACATGAAAAAAAGCTCAACATTCACTGATCATTAGAGAAATGCAAATCAAAACCACAATGAGATACTATCTCTTGACAGTCAGAATGGCGTTTATTAAAAAGTCAAAAAACAACAGATGCTGGCAAGGTTGTGGAGAAAAAAGAACGCTTTTACACTGTTGGTGGGAGTGTAAATTAGTTCAACCATTGTTGAAGACGGTGTGGCAACTCCTCAAAGACCCAGAGAGAGAAATACTATTTGACCAAGCAATCCCATTACTGGGTATATACCCAAAGGAATATAAACCATTCTATTGTAAAGACATATGCATGTGTATGTTCATTGCAGCACTATTCACAACAGCAAAGACATGGAATCAACCTAAATGCCCATCAATGATATACTGAATAAAGAAAATGTACATATATACCATGGAATACTATGCAGCCATAAAAAAGAAGGGGATCATGTCCTTTGCAGGGACATGGATGGAACTAGAGGCCATTATCCTTAGCAAATACAGGAACAGAAAACCAAACACTGCATGTTCTCACTTGTAAGTGGGAGCTGAATGATGAGAACACATGGATACATAGGAGGAACCAACACACACTGGGGCCTACGGGAGGGCGGATGGTGGGAGGAGGGAGATGATCAGGGAAAATAACTAATGGGTACTAGGCTTAATACCTGGGTGAGGACATAATCTCTACAACAAACCACCACGACACATGTTTACCTGTGCAACAAACCTGCCCATCCTGCACATGTACCTCTGAACTTAAAAGGTAGAAATTAAAAAAAATTATTATTAGCAAAAAACAAAAACCAAAAAAATCATTGACTTTTAATGTGAAAGAAAATTATTTTTAAAATACTTAGCATTACTTTGGGAAATAATTTTAGATAGAATAAAGTTACATGTATTTTATCCAATTTGTACTTATACATAGTCATGTGCCGGTAACGTGTTTTGATCATCAACGGACCACATATATAATGGCAGTTCTGTAAGATTATAATGGCGCTGAAGAGTTTCTGCTGCCTAGTGACATCGTAGCCATCATGATGTCTTAGCACAGTGCATTAGTCCTGCGTTTGTGGTGACGTGGTGTAAACAAACCTACCGTGCTCCCAGTCATCTGAAAGACTAGCACGTACAAAGACGTACAAACGACTAAATTACTGGTTTATGTATTTTCCTATGCTACATTTTTATTGTCATTTCAGAATGTACTCTTTCTACTTATATTAAAAAGAGTGAAGTGTAAAACAGCCTCGGGCAGGTCCTTCAGGAGGTATACAGAAGAAGGCATTGTTGCCATAGGAGATGACAGCTTCACGCACGTTACTTCCCCTGAAGACCTTCCAGTGGGACATGATGTGGAGGGGACGACAGCGATGTTGATGATCCTGACCTCCTGGAGGCCTAGGCTAATGTGTGTGCATATGTCTTAGTTTTTTTTTTTTAATTTTAAAAGTAAAAAAAAGTTTGAACATAGACAAAAGCTTATAGAATAAGGATATAAACATAGAAAATATTTTGCACAGCTGAACAATGTTTGTGTTTTAAGCTAAGTGTTTTTTTTTTTTTTTTTTTTTTTTGAGACGGAGTCTCGCTCTGTCGCCCAGGCTGGAGTGCAGTGGCGCAGTCTCAGCTCACTGCAAGCTCCGCCTCCCGGGTTCACGCCATTCTCCTGCCTCAGCCTCTCCGAGTAGCTGGGACTACAGGCGCCCGCCACCACGCCCGGCTAATTTTTTGTATTTTTTAGTAGAGTCGGGGTTTCACTGTGGTCTCAATCTCCTGACCTCGTGATCCACCCGCCTCGGCCTCCCAAAGTGCTGGGATTACAAGCGTGAGCCACCGCGCCCAGCTAAGCTAAGTGTTATTACAGAAGAGTCAAAAACTTAAAACAATTAAGAAGTTCATAAGTAAAAAAGACACAGTAAGCTAAGGTTAATCTATTTTTGAAGGAAGAAATTTTAAAAATAAATTTAGTGTAGTCTAAGTGTACAGTGCTTATAAAATCTACAGTAGTGCACAGTCACATCCTAGGCCTCCACATTCATTCACTGGTCACCCACTCACCAAGAGCAACTTTCAGTCTTGCAAGCTTCATTCATGGTAAGTGCCCCACGCAGGTGTACCATTTTTTATCTTTTATGCCATATTTTTACTGCACCTTTTCTATGTTTACATATGTTTAGATACACAAATACCACTATGTTACAATTGCCTATAGTATTCAGTACAGTCACATGCTGTACAGGTTTGTAGCCTAGAAGCAATAGATTGTTCTAGATGGCCCAGGTGTGTATTATGCTATACCATCTAGGTTTGCATACTATGCTCTATGATGTTTGCACGATGATGAAGTTGCCTAACGATGCAATAATCCCAACAAAAAGTGGGCTAAGGACATGAATAGATAATTCTCAAAAGAAGATACACAAATGGCCAACAAACATATGAAAAAATGTTCAACATCACTAATTATCAGGGAAATACAAATCAAAATTACCCCTGCAAGAATGGCCACAATCAAAAAATTTTAAAAAAATAGATGTTGATATGGACGTGGTGAAAATGGAACACTTTTACACTGCTGGTGGGAATGTAAACTAGTACAACCACCATGGAAAACAGTGTGGAGATTCCTTAAAGAACTGAGTTCTAAAAGTAGAAATACCATTTGATCCAGCAATCCCACTACTGGGTATCTACCCAGAGGAAAATAAGTCATCATAGGAAAAAAGATACTTGCACATGTATGTTTATAGCAGCACAATTTGCAATCGCAAAAATATGGAACCAGCCCAAATGCCCATCAATTAACAAGCAGATAAAGAAATTGTGGTATAAATATATACCATGGAATACTATTCAGCCATAAAAAGGAACAAAATCATGGCATTCGTAGGAACCTGGATGGAATTGGAGACCATTATTCTAAATGAATAACTCGGGAATGGAAAACCAAACATTGTATGTTCTCATCCATAAGTGGCAGCTAAACTATGAGGATGCAAAAACATAAGAATGATACTGGGGACTTGGGGAAAGGGTGGGAGAGGGGTGAGGGATAAAAGACTACACATTGGGTACAGTATACACTGCTCACTTGATGGGTGCACCAAAATCTCAGAAATCAGCACCAAAGAACTTATTCGCATAACCAAACACCACCTGTTCCCCCAAAACCTATTGAAATAAATAAATAAATAAAAAATTTCCCCTCTCTGTGCATGTCCATAAATGACCAGGAAAGCACTTGGGAGTATTGATTTGAGGGTTACAAATACATTTTAGTGAGCAGGCAAATTCATAAATCTGGAATCTGCAAATAATGATGATGGGCTGTAGTTAACTCAGGGGGATGTAAACTATACTAATCAGCCCAGCTCAGGCTAATAATGGGCTAATCAGAATGGACGTCCACAATAAGTAACTGGCAAGGCTGTATTGGCACGAGCTGGCTAACATTCTGTTACTCCAAACTGGAAATGTCTCAAAGCTTTCAAAATCATATGATCTGCTTTTCCATACGTGATTGCCTTTGTACTAACTGCTGCTGCAGATCAGTTCTGCATCTCTGTTAGAGATCTACGAGGTAACTTCTTTTTCCTTGTTTTTCAGCTTTGTGCAAGTGCTTAAAGACTTCTCCCACTTAATGTTTGATGTATAAACCCACTAAAATTATATTAAGATAACATTTTTTTCTCTTTTACTATCCAGCTCCATATTTCTTAAATTATTTTCATTTAAAATATGTTAAAAATTGTATTTGGATGAAGGATGATAATACTTACAAATATCTGAAAATAACTAGTGTGTTAGTCCATTTGCATTCCTACACAGTAATACCTGAGGCTGGGTAATTTTCAAAGAAAAGAGGTTTATTTGGCTCACAGTTCTGCGGGCTGTACAAGCATGGCTCCAGCATCTGCTCAGCTTCTAGTGAGGCTTCTAGAAGCTTCTGCTCATGGTGGAAGGCGAAGGAGGAGCAGATGTGTCACATGGTGAGGGAGGAAGCAAGAGAGATGTCAGGATGTTTTGAGCAGCCAGCTCTTGTGTAAACTCATTACTACAGGGAGGGCATCAAGCCATTCTGAAGAATCCACTGCCATGAACTAAACACCTCCCACTAGACCGCACCTCCAACATCGGGGATCACATTTCAACATGGGATTTTGAGGGAACAAATATCAAACTGCATCAACTAGGCTTTAGCATAAATATCTGTGAATCAGCTAGGGCGTTGCTAGGGTTTAAGTGCAT
Organism: Nomascus leucogenys; assembly: GCF_006542625.1. Lineage (NCBI taxonomy): Eukaryota > Metazoa > Chordata > Mammalia > Primates > Hylobatidae > Nomascus > Nomascus leucogenys. The sequence continues at coordinate 108,287,504 of NC_044387.1, read as the reverse complement.
CACCCAAGGTTCATGGGTTAGAAACATAATCCTCAATGCAGTAGTGTGGAGAAGTGGAACCATTACAAGATGGTTAGGTCATGAGGGCTTCCCTCTTGTGAATGGATTGATGCCACTGTTTCAGGAGTTAGTTTCTTGTAAAAAGATGAGTTTGGCCTCCTCCTCTCCCTCCCCACATGATGCTTTCTGCCGTATTATGACACAACAGAAGTCCCTCACCAGATGAAGATGCATTTTCTCAACTGTGGACTTCCCAGACTCCAAAACTTTGAGCCAAATAAATTTCTGTTGATTATAAATTACCTAGTCTGTGGAACTGCATTGTAGCAGCACAAGATGAACTAAAATAGGTCTAAACCTTCGGATGCAGGGAACTGAGGTTGGTTGTTCCACTTTATATTCCTGGTTACTTTAAGTGGCCTGTGATTACTTAGATTAATCTAGAAAGTGCTTTTGATTTTTTAAAGTCTGAGGCACAGCAATAGCATTTATTTAATTCATATTATTCTACAGGTTAATTTCAATGACATTTTTCAATTTTCCATGTTTAAAAAAGTTGTACTTCATAAATCTTGAAGTGTGAAGAACTGATTTCTCTAAACATTAAATACTAATGGTTATTACCAGATCTATTTATAAAAATGAAGTACAAAATTTACAAATAAACTGTCATCAATTTATTAATATTCTATCTTAAAATTTTTCTCTTGATAGTATGTGTTTGTAAATTCTTATTTCACAGTCCCCTTTCCAGTAAAATTTTTTTCTGATGTCATAATTTTTATTTCATACATTCAATATTAGTAGCAGATAATGTATTCAAGAAATATATCTGCTGTAAAGTGAGTAAGAAGTCCCAGGACAGGATTTGGTGCTTATAAAAAAGGATGAGGGGCACATCACTCATCATATACAAGGGGTCTTTCCATTCAAAAAGGGACCAGGCATACAAAGGATACAATTATTGGTTGATATTTTATTTGCATTGATAAAATGCAAACACAGAGTGCACCAAGGAGTTATAGTATAGAAGCATCCTAGAAATGATTCTCCAGTGATCTGAAAAATAACCAGCCATGCTGGTCAGCCTAGCAATTCCAAATACACAACATGTTTCCATTAACCAAAACTATATAGATGGTGACCTGGTGAATGAGTACCTGTCCTGGCTTATCAGATTCAGGGCAATGGAAGTAAGCCTGGAGCCCCCTCCTACCTCCTGTACTGAATAGGTTATAGCTACAATTCAGATTGTAAGGAAGACTTGCCCATACAAATATTTCCATGGGGTCTAGTCAAGAGAGTTCTCTCCTGGCCCTTGTGGCCTTGGAGAGTAAGCAGTTTTGGATTTTATTTATTTATTTCTATTTTTATTTTTACTTTTTTAAAGAGACAGAGTCTCACTCTGTGGCCCAGGCTGGAGTGCAGTGGCACAGTCTTGGCTCACTGCAGCCTCAAACTCCTGGGCTCAAGTGATGCCTTAGCTTTTTAATTAGCTGGGAGTACAGGCATGCCCGTCTAAATTTTTTTTTTGTTTTTGAGACGGAGTCTTGCTCTGTTGCCCAGGCTGGAGTGCAGTGGTGCGACCTCAGCTCACTGCAACCTCTGCCTCCCAGGTTTATGCCATTCTCCTGCCTCAGCCTCCCGAGTAGCTTGGACTACAGATGCCCACCACCACTCTTGGCTAATTTTTTGTATTTTTAGTAGAGATGGGGTTTCACCGTGTTAGCCAGGATGGTCTCGATCTCCTGACCTCGTGATCCGCCCGCCTCGGCCTCCCAAAGTGCTGGGATTACAGGCTTGAGCTACCACACCACCCATCTAAATTTTTAAACAAATTTTATAGAGAAGAGATCGCTCTCTTTTTTGCCCAGGCTGGTCTCGAACTCCTGGCCTCAAGTGATCCTCCTGCCTTCACTTCCCAAAGTGCTGGGATTACAGGCATGAGTCACTGTGCCCAGCCTGGATTATATTTATAATTTTCTTTTTCTTTCTCTTTTTCTTTCTTCCTCTCTCCTTTTCTCCCTCCCCTTTTCCTTCCCTCATTCCCCTCCTTCCTTCCGTTCCTTCTGCTTCCCTCCCCTTCTCATAAAATTAATGTATATCAGTCACTTGCAGTCTTGCTAAGATTATAGTTTCTAGTTCTGTAGGCTTGGGTGGGTTCTGATGTTCCCCACGTCATAATCCAGCATGCTCTCTGATGCTGCTGCTGTTGCTGCTGCTGCTGGTCACAGGCCACATTTTGAACAACGTAAGCTTAGACTACTACCTTCTCTACACCTGGAGGAAAGAAACATCTTTATCTCTGAAGACACAAGGACACAGGGAAGAATCTGAACAAACAGATCTTGCTAGGTTCCCTCCTCAGTTTATTACCATTAGATCATACCCCTTTCGGCCAATCATACTTCTTCACAACGATCTACTTTTTCATCCAGCCTCACATAAAACAGTTTTCCCTGTTTCTTTGGGTTTTCATTTATGAAGGCATCTGTGTCATGTAAAACTTATATTAAATACATTTGCGTGCTTTTCTCTTTTTAATCTGTTTTTTGGTATAGGGGTTTCAGCCATGAAACTAAGATCAGAAGAAAAGATATTACCTTCCCCTAGAAGGTTGTACATACAATTTGTTAAATTTATTTCTAGTTTGTATTCTTTCATAAATCGTGTTTTAAAAAATTATTTGCCTTAGAAAAAGTGTTTTTATTTTGATTTTAGTAATAATATTTTCATTATTGACTGCAAATTATATTTTTAAACAATTTAATTTTCTTTTTATTGCTAATAAATTGAATGTATATCTCTAATATTGTAATATTTAGTAACCCTGCTGATCATTTAACACATAAAATAAATTCATAGGGTGGTGGAGATGGTTAATGGGTACAGAAATAATAGAATGAATGAAACCTACTATTTGACAGCACAACAGGGTGACCTATAGTCAACAATAACTTAATTGTACATTTAAAAATAACTACAAGAGTGGCCGGGTGCAGCAGCTCATGTCTGTAATCCCAGCACTTTGGAGGCCGAGGCGGGTGGAGACTAGCCCGGCCAACATGGTGAAACTGTCTCTACTAAAGATCCGAAAACTTAGTTGAGCATGGTGGTGGGCACCTGTAATCACAGCTACTCGGGAGGCTGAGGCAGAAGAATCGTTTGAGCCCAGGAGGCAGAGGTTGCAGTGAGTCGAGATTGCACTGGACTTCAGCCTGGGCGACAGAGCGAAACTCCGTCTCAAAAAATTAAAAAATAAATAAATAAATAAATAAGTAAAAATAACTACAAGAGTAAAATTGGACTGTTTGTAAAACAAAAGATAAATGCTTGAGGGGATGGACACCCCATTCTCTATGATGTGATTATTTCACATTCCATGCCTGTATCAAAACATCTCATCTATCCCATAAATATATACTATGTACCCACAAAAATTAAAAATTAAAAAATTAAGAAAATAAATTCAGATGTTTTTTAAAAGGCAGGTTAAAAATCATAATTTACATTGTTTAAGCTTATTATTCCACATTTAAGTTGCCTGTTCCTACTTCTTCAGGTTCTTGCAGTTGTAATAAAAGTACATATTTTGCATAAGCTATGTATTTAGAATATGCACTGAGATAAGACAGTTTAATCCATAGCTGACTCCTCCTCAGAGAGGTAAAGGTCAGTAATGCCAATAAAGGTGATAAGCGCTTTTATATTCTTTTTGGCCGATTTCCCTATCAGGCAATTAAATGGATAGCAATAGGGATATAGGCTGGGTGCGGTGGCTCATGCCTGTAATCTCAGCACTTTGGGAGGCCAAGGCAGGCGGATCACCTGACGTCAGGAGTTCGAGATCAGCCTGGCCAACATGGAAAAACCTCGTCTTTAATAAAAATACAAAAATTAGCTGGGCGTAAGGGCACACCTGCAATCCCACCTACTCGGGACGATGAGGCACGAGAATCCCATGAACCCAGGAGGAGGAGGTTGCAGTGAGCCGAGCTCGTTCCATTGCACTCCAGCCTGGGCGGCAGAGCAAGATTCCATCTCAAAAAATAAAAAATAAAATAAATAAAATAAAATAAATAGGGATATAAATATTTCAATATGGTTTATGATTCCACAATAAAATATGGCCCTGCGTGGCTCATACTATGCAGGTTTAGGAAGAAATCTGGCATTATTATTATTATTTTTAATTATAGGAGAGCAAACATGTAACAAAATACTCAAGCCTTAAGTATGCAATTCAATGATTTTGTGTGTGTGTGTGTGTGTGTGTGTACTGTATATATCTATGTAGCCTCAACACATATTAAAATAATGTTTCCAAGACTACAGAAGTTTGTTTCCTTCTTCTCCCTTCACAGTTAATACCAATTGCTTCCTGCAGAGAAAACTCACTATTCTGGATTTCCTTTCCAATTATTTTCTTGTTTCATTGCTTTGGATAGAGACTTTAGTCAATGTTGAATAGTAACATACAATAGCCCCTTTCATAAGAGCTAAAATATTAACCAAAGAATGATATTAAGCTGGGACCACTTAAAAAATAATGTGGGCTAGATGGGTGGCTCACGCCTGTAATCCCAGCACTTTGGGAGGCCTCGGTGGGTGGATCACGAAGTCGGGAGTTCGAGACCAGCCTGACCAACATGGTGGAACCCCATCTCTACTAAAGATACAAAAAATTAGCTGGGTGTGGTGGCGGGCACCTGTAATCCCAGGTACTTGGGAGGCTGAGGCAGGAGAATTGCTTGAACTTAGGAGACAGAGGTTGCAGTGAGTTGAGATTGTGCCACCACACTCCAGCCCGGGTGACAAGAGGAAAACTCTAAACTTTGTCTCAAAATAATAATACTAATAACAATGTGAGCCACCTAGAGTAGAGCCTAGTGAGCTGTCATTTGGAACTACTGAGTGGTCCCTGTAAATAAATCAAATTCAGAATTTCCTTATAATACCATAAGCTGTCTCTAGAGAAGTGGTCCAAGAGGAAAGAGTGCTATCCACTTAAGTTGTCTTTAGATAACATAGTGCCTTCAAATCTACCCATTGCCTCACGAAGAGTAGCTAAGAGTGGGAAGGTTCAAATTTAACTTCTTCTATTAACCAGCTACATGATCTTGAATAAATTATTTAACTAAGTCTCAGTTTCCTTACAGGTAAAATGATGATAATGATAAATTAATGTTATTCTGAGGACTAGGTAAAGTAATCTAAGCAAAATTCTTAGCAGAATGTCCGATAAATGTTCAAAAATAATTCTGATATAATATTTTCAAATAACAACATCTCAGTTAAAGAGTTCATGGTATTAAACTTGGCTTTCATTTGGTAGTTTTCTCCTTGATGTAAAGAATATAAAAATAAGGCCTGGCGTGGTGGCTCACGCCTGTAATTCCAACACTTTGGGAGGTCGAGGCAGGAGGATCACTTGAGGTCAGGAGTTCGCCTGGGCAACATGACGAAACCCCGTCCCTACTAAAAATACAAAAATTATCTGGGTGTGGTGGCGGCCGTTTGTAATGTCAACTACTCGGGGGGCTGAGGCACAAGAATCACTTGAACCTGGGAGGTGGAGGTTGCAGTGAGCAGAGATTGTGCCACTGCACTCCAGCCTGGGCAACAAGAACAAACCTCTGTCTCAAAAAAAAAAAAAGAATATAAAATTAAAGGCTTCTTGGAAGGTGCTGAGGCAGGAGAATTGCTTGAACCTAGGAGGCAGGAGGCGGAGGGTGCAGTGAGCAGAGATTGCTCCATTGCACACCAGCCTGGGCAACAAGCTTGAGACTCCACATCAAATAAATAAATAAATAAATAAATAAATAAATAAATAAAATAAAATAAAATAAAATAAAATAAAAATAAAGGCTTCTTATACAATTTTATTAGAATTTCGAACAAAAAGAAAAAAATTTCTGTTGATTTTTGACTCTGACAATGACTGACATTAAAGATGCAATCTAACCTTAAATCTACTCTCAGTATCTCTTTTCTTCCCTTTCTCTATTTAACCAATAGGAAAATAAGAATATACTATTTAGAGCCTTTTAGAAATACATTATTACAAAATAAAACAATAAATAAAACACCATATTTCTATCTTGGAAACAATTTTTAGGAAAGGAATGGGAATTATTTTGAGGTATTTTACAAGGAAATATCTGAGGTATGGAAGTAACTTCATGCATTTTTGAGTTACATAGATTGATAGAGCTCACTGAAGGGTTTGACCTAAGCTAAATGGTCTTAGTTCACCTGAACTGACAAATACCTGACAGTGTTCTGGGTGTTTGCTTATAGGGAAGCAAGACTGACTGATGAGTCAATAAGCTGGAAGAGTTATATTCAACTGTGACCAGAAACATTGAATTGCACTCTGCTATCAGAGAGTCTGTGGCACTGTGTATTTGGCAAGGCTGTGGTCTGAAGAAGTATATTAACTAGAAAATATATGTTTGGATAAGAAATATAATAGATTGATTAGAAAGAGTTTTCTCTTGAATGGGCCTTTCAAATGAGATACATTGAATTGTTCGTTTGGAAATATGTTGAGTACATCAGGGCACAGTTCTTTTAGCATTCCTTTATGATTATTTGCCTTGATGTTTACATGTCTCCACATCTAGATCTGAGTTTTAAAGAACTGGATCTTAATTATCTCTGCATCCTTAGCCCCTAACACAGTGCCAGACACTTGAGACTCTCGAGTATGTTTTATATCACTGATTTTCAACTGGAGGCAACTTTGCACCAAGAGGATATCTGATCGTGTCTGGGGACATTCTTTGCTTTTCACAACTGGTGGGTAGATAGAGTCCAGGTACCTGGTGGGTAGAGGCCAGGGATGCTACTAAACCTCACTCAGTGCACAGGACATCCTCCATAACAAACAATTATCTGGCCCCAAATGTCCATAGCACTGAGATTGAGAAACCCTGTTTTAGATGAATAAATAATATTTATTGTTGGTAAGCAAGCCCTTTTAATATGATATAACCTGGCATCTACACTACACAGTTTTGTTTCTAAAATTTACTTCTGATAATTAACTAGACAATATTTGACTTTTATATCTACATGTTTTTGAAAAAGAGTTTAACTTTATACTTTGGGTTTATTTACAAAATTTTGTTATAGGATTTAAAGTACAAGTAAACTTATATTTGAATGTAAATAGCATAGTAAAGATATTTCATGTCATCTCATTTGCATCTAATCATGGGTCCTGGTGCTGAATTAAGTATATATTATTTATTTTGAAATAATGCTTTGAAACAAAAATTTCACAAAGCATGTCTTTCAGGGCACCAGTGGAATCTCTAGTATCGTGATTTCCCACTGATTAAAATAAAAGATGTAAAAATGAAAAGCAGCTCATGGAAACTCATGATGAAACCATACAGCCCTAGACATCATTCACACATAATGGGCTACATGAAATGATAATAGCTGCCATTTAAACTTCAGAATAAAAGCAGCCTTGGACTCGATTTTTATCTTTTCCATTTTCATCTACTATATAAATCTGACAAGTTGATTGTTGCCAGTGATGCCTAAATTAGAAGAAAGACACTAGAGCACCTGTAACTGGAAAACTAAGCAGTAATACTCTCTCTACCTGGAAAACGTGCTTAGCAAGGTTTTGGTGAATGATCTTTTCTGCTACTGCCCAAATGCATTAAGAACAATGAAGAGGTTCTCAAGATAAAAATGGTGGTGTTTCCTTTTTTTCACTATTTTGGGGGGATGTAAACAAAACAATGTACTGGGTTCTGCCATGGTGTGCACAGATGAGCATGAGGCCATCCAGACATAGGTTTTGGCCTTTAAGAATACAAAAACCTGGAGCAAGAGAATCGCTTGAACCCAGGAGGCACAGGTTGCAGTGAGCCGAGATGACGCCATTGCACTCCAGCTTGGGCAACAAGAGTGAAACTCCGTCTCAAAAAAAAAAAAAAAGAATAATACAAAAACCAAGAAGGATGAATTTCTCCACATCAATGCACTAAGCCCCCACAGAAAATAAAAATTTTTCCTTAAATCAAATAAAAGAGATAAGCCTTAGGGAAAATGCTATGTTACTTCAGCATTTTACAATGTATTGAGTTTACTTTGTTCACAAAACTGATGTCATAACCAAAGCTATGAATGGAGGAAAATCTAAAATCTGATGGTAAACTTAATTTTTAAGGATTCAGGGAATAAACCACTAAAAGATATGCATAATCTCACAGTCTATAGAGCAAAAAGGACATTTCCTATGACTTCCGTGATAATTGTCATCCCATCTTCAAAGAGCGAGATCACAATGACTGTATTTCCTGCTGGCCACTGCAGGCTAGAGTCCTTGAGTCCTTGAGTCCAAAACGCACATGGATGAGCTGCAGGGCTGGAGGCCATGCTGAATTACTCTTTCAATATCGTAGGATGTAGGAAAGAAGTTCAGAAAACAAAATCATATTCTCTACTACATATACTGGATTTCAGAAAAAGTATTTGATATCATAATTCTCTCTGGATTCTGACATATATTAAATAAATCTGTATATTTCAAGAGGCTTATTAAAGACATGAAACCTTTATCAATCCCCAAAGGGAAGAAGCAGATCTATTCATGCTTTCTCTCTAATAATCCAATTTGAAGATTTAAGAAGAAACTTGAAAATACATTTTAGAAGGTATTTCAGTTTCTCTGAGTAGCTCTTCCAGCTCCGTAATCTTCAGAAACTATCTAAGTCCTTGAGACGTTTATTTATAAACTACCGTACGTTCACAGTTTGAGAGCAACATAACACGACACATTAAAGCTTGATTAGCAGATTGAAGCGGCGCCTGTGCACTTTGTAACCAAAATCAGACAGAAATGATGTCCTGGCTTATGTCCAGAAAATGTATGCAAGGACAGAATTTTTAAATAAAAATCCTTTTTGAAGATAATTACCTAAAATTAATTCTTTTATCCTCAATAAAGCATTATATCAAATTCATTAGACTTCAGATAAAGGTTAAGATTTGTAATTCTTTGGGCCAGGCACGATGGCTCACATCCGTAGTCCCAGCACTTTGAGGGACCAAGGAGGGAGACTGCTTGAACCCAGGGGTGTGAGACTAGCCTGAGCACCATAGTGAGACTCTATCTCTACGAAAAAATTTAAAAATTACCTGGGCGTGGTGGTGTACATCTGTAGTCCCAGTTATTCAGGAGGCTGAGGTGGGAGGATCACTTGAGCCCTGGAGGTTGAGGCTGCACTGAGCTGGGATTGTGCCACTGCACTCTAGCTGGCGACAGAGTGAGACCCTGTCTCATGAAAACCTAAAACAAAGAATTGTAGCTTTGGTAATCAAAAATTGGTGTTATGTCCAGCCATTCTTTTTTCTCTATCAAACAATAGAGAAGCTATTCAAATATCTGAGTAGGTTTATTACGGTCACCCACAATGCAGTCCTGGAGACCAATGTGCTTGTCATGAAGCTGCATGATATCCAGATGGTCTAGTTCCTGAACCTACACTCTTGCCACATAGTGCATTGCCTGGCCAGGACGTGTCACTCAAATTACAAAGCACTGGACAAAAATGAATAGAAGATGCCTGTGTGATATTTTGTTGAACCTCTTTATTTGCACGAGAAATTTTCCCATACTTACTTTGTATGTAAAACCAAAGCAATGTATTGGATCTGCAACTTTGCAAAGTAATCCTTTCCCTGTGAAGCTTACAGTGTTTCTGAAGCAGTATAATAAAATCTAAAGAAAATATCAGACAAAAGAAATAGCTTTTCTAAAAGCAGGTCTCTAAAATGTGAGATTTGAGTTTGGAATTTTACTATGAAGTATGTAATTGTTTACATATGATACATTTGTTAATTACACCCAGGCACAGGCAAGACTGAAATAGCGGTTGCATTGCATTGTTTTCTTATAGTTTCGTCAGTGATCTGTGCCCCTAGATAAAAAGCAATTGTTAAATAAAGGAACAATATTTCATTATACTCTATTGGGTAGCTAGTTTTATAAGCTAGATATATGATAATACATCCAGCTTTCATCATAAATATTTTTAAGAAAACATGGACTTTTTTGCTATTCTATTTTCATCCAAATAAAATATAAAAGCTAGATCAATGTATAATAGTGTTAAAATGATGATTGTAATTCTATTTTTAGACATAAAAGGGAATGCCATGCTAATTACAAACAGCACTTTAGCTAAATGAGATTCTCTCCCCAGGCATCACTATAAAGATATTTCAAGAGAATAGTTTTCCTGAGGACTTTTTATGTATCATTTTTATTTTTGGTAAATGCAGTGGATATAATAATTTGATCACAACTGTACTGCAGATGTGTTATGATCCATGAAAATTTGAAGACATAGCACCAGAAACTTTGACTATATTGCTGAAATCACTACTAAACTGCTTTTAGTATATCTGTAAAAAAGTGGATCTATTGGTTGAGAGTTTTGGTTTTGCAGTTAATAGAGCTTAGTTAGAATATCTGCTCCTTCCCTCACTATACAACAAAGTTTTTCATGGGGTTGGAGAGAATGAACACAAGACACTCAGCGTGGCAGGTTTTTAGTAAATGGTAGCTGTTATTATCAATTTAGTTTATACATCAATCTCTTTGTATCCAGCAAATAAAATACTTCATGATAACTAAGAAATTGATGTATTGGAGTAGACCCTGTTTCATGCATTCTTACTGTCTGTCTCTAACAGAGGCCTCAAAGTATGTTTTATGAAAGAACATTTTTGGCTTCTATGGCACAGATAAAAATAGGAAAAAAGGTGTCCTTATGTTTCCAATCATAAATCACTATATGTCACTTATCCATCAATTAAATGTAATCTTCTCAAATATAATTGTAGTTGAACCCAATGTCATTCATTATTTGTGTAATTATTTTTAAATAAAAAGGACTTTTATTTCTTCAAAAATTACTTATTTTCAATTTATAAAAAGTAACTGGCCGGGCGTGGTGGCTCACGCCTGTAATCCCAGCACTTTGCGGGGCTGAGGTGGGTGGATCACCTGAGGCCGGGAGTTTGAGACCAGCCTGACTAACATGGAGAAACCCTGTCTCTACTAAAAATACAACATTAGCCAAATGTGGTGGCGTATCACTTTAATCCCAGCTACTCAGGAGGCTGAGGCAGGAGAATTGCTTGAACCCAGGAAGCAGAGGTTGTGGTGAGCCGTGATGTCACCATTGCACTCCAGCCTGGGCGACAGCGAAACTCCACCACAAAAAAAAACAAAAAACAAAAAACAAAAAACATAACCACGAATCAGTCCAAGTTAAACCTATGAAGTCCTTGCAATATTTAGTCAACAAATAAGTAATTTACGTCAATATATGCAGGGTATTTTGTTAATTGTTTCTGGGAGATATAAAAAGAATCGTGCATTTGTCTTATTCTCTGGGGGTTTATAGTCTACCAGGAAGATGACATGTGAATAGGCAACTTTAATACACAGTATGATTCAGGAGTCATCATACGAGTGTGTGTGTGTGTGTGTGTGTGTGTGAGAGAGAGAGAGAGAGAGAGAGAGAGAGAGAGAGAGAGAGAGATGTAGGGATATTGACTCACGAAGACTCATTGGTTGCGAGACCAAGAACCATCCTGTGGGAGGTTCATCCAATGGGAACATGCACATGAAGGACTCTAGGGGGAGCTGAGCTAGTTGGCAAAATAGAGAGAGTGGTGGTACATACTACTCACTTTTTCCTTATTCGTAACATTCTTTTAGTTAAGCCTATCCTAGGAGAGGGCACAAAATTCTCTCCTAGGATGGGAGATAATACATTAAAAATAATACATGTCAATAAAATATTTTGTAAAAATCCCAAGTGCATGTCTGCTTTGCTTACTTTTTTGAAAATGATTTATCCTAATACATGTGTAATACTGCAAAATTAAGAAAGCACAGCAAAATATAAACAAGAAAACAGAACTCCACAACTTCAGCATGGAGAAATACTCACTTCTGCATGTTACTTCCAGAAAATTTTAAGTCACTCAAATACATACATTTTTTTTTTGTCTTATGAAAAATACATCATACTATATGAAACTTCTATGAACTAGTTTTCTTCGGTTATCAAAGAATTTTCCATTTCTTCACTTAAATGGGCTACATATGACCCTTTATACTTTTTCTGCTTTCTTTAGGATAACCTTTTGAATTTTTTGGTCAAAGAAGGCATACTTAAATTTCTGTAAGTATATCTCAATCCAAAAAGGTTGTGTCAATTTATACTTCTGCCAAGCTTGGAAAATATATTTGGCCGTAAAGTTGCCCTTACTGTGTGGAGAAATAAGTTCTCGAACACAGATTATGGACTTTTTAAAAATCAGTCTTTTACTTTTTTTCATTTTGATAGGGAAATAAAGTATTTTGTTAATTTAAAATTAGTTTTAAACATTCTTAATGGATTTGAGTACTTTAAAATACATTTTGATTTTTTAAATGAAAATAGGCTCTTCATCATCCTCTACAAACTAACACAGGAACAGAAAACCAAACACCGCATGTTCTCACTCATAAGTGGGAGTTGAACAACAAGAACACATGGACACAGAGAGGGGAAGATCACACACCAGGGCCTGTTGGAGGGTGGCGGGTGAGGGGGGAGAGCTTAGAGGATGGGTCAGCAGGTGCAGCAAACCACCATGGCACACGCAACCTATGTAACAAATCTGCACGTTCTGTACATGTATCCCATTTTTTTTTTTTAGAAGGAATTAAAAACAAAAAAAGAAAATAGGCTCTTCATGTTTCCAACTTTAACAATTGTTTTTCGTGGATTTAGCCCCTCTATTTGGTTTAATATATTTATTCATTTTAAGAGCTCCCTATAAACTTGAGATAATTACCCTTTGTTATATTTTGCAATTTGTTCAGTTTGTTCTTGGTGGATTTTTTTTTCTTTTCTTACAGAAATTTGAATTTTGTTTATTTTCCCATATGGAAATTCAGTAGCCTCAGAACCATTGATTGAGAGGCCACTCTTTCCACACTAATTAGTAATACCACATCTGGTATATATCAGGTTTCTAAAAATAACTGTGTTTATGGGCTCTCTATTCGGTTACATTGTTTTATTTGTTCACCCTGACATCAATATCAAGTATTTAGGGATTTATTTTTTAGCAGTGCAAGTCGCCCTACGTGGTCGTTCTTAAAAATTGTCTCAATTATTTTTGACCACTTCCTCTTTCAAATGAATTTTAAGATTCTCTGTTGAGATTTGATTATAACTGTGCTGAAATTATGATTATTTGGGGTGAATTGGCATCAACAATATCAATTCTTCCCTGCCATTAGTATTACTTTTTCCGAAGTATTCAGTTCTTTCTTTAAAACATTTTTTAAAAAAGATCTCTGCATGTTATTGCCATTTGGTTAGTTTTTTAAAATAGATCTTGTAGTTTTGATAACATCTATGAATGCTATGTTTTCTTTATTCAACATTTTAATTGATTTGCAGTGGTGTGCTGGCACTGACACCAGTTTGCAAGGGCCAGTTATGTGCAACGATTGGCAGTTCTGCTTCAGTGACATTACACTGGTAGCTTCAAATGGGCCGTGGGAGGAGAAGTTGCCCCTTGGAAATCAGCAGTCACTGAATATCAGGTGTCTCTCTTCCCTTTCTTGTCTTCCTTTAAATAACCAGCACATAACTGGTTATAGGAAGTTAATGGAAAAAGTATGTTTTTACTTAGTATGGTAGAATAGTTTGATTCAAGCATGCTAATCTTGAATCTAATACATTTTAAAATCTCTTATCGGTTTCTAAGTGTTTATCTGTAGATTATCTTGGATTTTATATACAGACATCATATAAACAGCAGAGAAGAGTTTTTACCTCTTTCCGTCCACTTCTTGTACTTCATTTGTTTTTCCTGTTTTTTTTTTTGTTGTTGTCGTTAAGCTTTGGTACACTTGTGAATAGAAGAGATGAAAGAGGGCATGTTTGTCTTTCCCTGAAAGTTCAGTGAAGCCGCTTCCAAAGTGTCATCATGAAGTGTGCTGTCCGTCGTGCGCCTGCACGGGCTGCCCATTTTTGCCTCTGCCCTCCGTGTGGGTGAAACCGCTGGGTCATGCTGAGTCCCCATTTTACGTGGCTAATCAGGTACACGGGGCCCAGATCCTCTTCATGCTTTCTTGGACTTCAGAGCACTGTATTCTCTTGTTTTTCTTTCTGCGTCTCCAGCTGTTCTCACTCTCTTTGCTAGTTCTTCCTCGTCTCCTTTACTTTGATGTGTTGGAGTTCCAGGAATGAGTTCCCGGGTTTCTTTCTTCTATGCATGCTCACTCTTGGCTTTGAATACTACCTATTTTTGATTATGTTAAATTTATATCTCTGGTTTGTTCAGTTCTTCTAAAGTTTAAATTTGTATGTCCAACTGCCTACTTTTCACTTCTACTTGAATGACAAATTGTGCATTTCAAACCGAATGCCTGGTATTTTCCATCCTTCCCCAACCAAACTCACTCTACTTCATCTTGACTAAAGGCAACTCCATTCTGTCAGTTACTCAGGCCAAAACCCTTTTACACCCCACATTAGCTTGTCAGTAAATCATGGCAGTTCTACTTTATATAAATATTTACAAAATTACTTTTTGCCGTCTTCACGACTGCCACCCTGGTCTAAGGCACCATCATTTTGGGCTAATATTTTTTCATTAACCTCCTAATTGGCCTTCCTGGTATCACCCTTCTCCTCTTTCAGACTATTTCCTAAACAGCACTAGAACAATGTTTGTAACACAGGAGTTGAATTTTATCTTTTATCCCTCCTTTGCTCAAGACCTTACAAGGGGTCCCCAGTGTGCCCTCAGCCCTCATTGCAATCTGTGGGGCCGGGCATGGTCTACAGCCATCCTTGCTTCTCTGACGTCATCTCCTGGGACTCTCCCCTGGCTCCCTTGACTCCAGCACTGGTCTTCTCTCACCCGACAGGCCAGGCGCGCCCCTGCCTCTAAACTTCATACTCACTACTTTTTTCTAACTGTAGCGCTCTTATCCCAGACACATACAAGACCCTGCTCCTTACTTCCTCCAATGTTTACTCCAATGACACGTTTTAATTGACTCCTATCCTACCCTCCCAATCCAGAAATGCATCTCACTGAAACTGACCCAATAGTCCCATAGATAGTTGATTTTATATTTTGATAAACATAGAAGTTGACCCTCTGGTCTTAAAGCTTGAAACATATTTATTTTATCTGAGTTCCTTCCTCAGGAAACAACCTTCATGCCTCTCAAGAAAAGGATCAAGGAACTGAACTCACCAGATCATCACATCCAGATAATGGGATGCCACCTCTCATTCATTATGATTGTTTTTTTGCTCCTCCGGAGTTCCTGTCTTCCTACACGTTGTTACATTTCTTTCCTGCTATATAAACCCTTAGTTTTGGTCAGTCGGGGAGATGGATTTTGAGACTGAGCTGCCATCTTCTCAGCTGCAGCACCCAATTAAATCCTTCTTCCTTGGCAACACTCATCATCTCACTGATTGGCTTTCTGTGCGGCGAGCAGCAGAGCCTAGACCGAGCACCTGGTGTTTCGGTAACAATACCTTCTCTACCATGATGTGTATTTCCTCTCCTCCCTGCATGATTTTTCTCCTTAGAGATGATCACTGTCTAACTTTATTTTTATTTACTTATTTGTTATTATTTACCTTAACTTCCTCATTAGAATACAAGTGCAACAGGGTAGAATTTGTTGTTACTGTTTTGTTCAAAGCCTTTTTTGTTGTTTATTTTGATATCTCCAGAGTCTAGAAAAGTGCTTAATACATGACAGGTCTGTACTAAATATTTGTTGAGTAAATGAATCGATGATATTGAGTGTATTAGTTTCCCTTTGCTGCTGTAACAATTTATGAAAAACAGTGACTTAAAAACAGCACAGTTATTTTCTTACAGTCCTGGAGGCCAGATTCCAAAATCAGCTTTACTAAGGTAAAGTCAAGGTGTTTGTTGGGCTCGTTTTTTCTGGAAGCTCTGAGGAAAGTATCTGGTTGCCTTTTTCAGCTTCTAGTGCCTGTCTGAATCCGTTGGCAGCCAAGGAATTCCATCCTCAAAGCACATCACTCCAAACGCTGCCACCATCACGTCTCTTTCTGCTCTTTGACTCCTGCCACCCTCTTCTAAGGATCCTTGTGATCACACTGGGCCCCGTGGCTAATACAGGATACTCTTCCTTTCTTGAGATTCTTAACTTAATCACATTTGCAAGGTCCCTTTTGCCCTACAAGTTGACATTCACAGGTTCCAGGGATTAGGATGTGCACATAAGGGGATCGTTATCGAGCCAGCCACAGTGGGGAAACTCCTTTATAGTTCAGATGTGCTAATTTTAAAAAAATTATAAATGACCATTGATTTTATTGAACACTTCTGTACCTATTGAGATAAAATTTATATATTTGTTCTGCAATTTCTTAAAAAGTTTTTTATTAGAAAAAATAAAGCTTACCATTTTAACCATTTCTAAGTATATAGTTCAGTAGTGTTAAGTATGTTCACCTTGTGGTACAACCAATCTTCAAAACTGTTTCATCTTGCAAAATTGAAACTCTATGTCCTTAAAAGAAGAACTGCCCATTTCCTCTCCCCTTACACCCAGCAACCATCAGTGTAATTTCTTAATGTGGTAAATGACATTAGAGGATTCTTCTCTTGAACCAGATTTTCATTTATAGGGATAAAATGCTACTTGAGTATTATAATTTTTAATACACTGTTGAATTCAATTTGAAAATATTTTAATTAGGATTTTTTTCTTTATTATACTTTAGGTTTTAGGGTACATGTGCACAACGTGCAGGTTAGTTACCTATGTATACATGTGCCATGTTGGTGTGCTGCACCCATTAACTCATCATTTAACATTAGGTATATCTCCTAATGCTATTCCCCCCCATTTTTTTCATTTATATTCTAGTAGGTCAAATGGTCTTTTCGCTTACTGTCCTTGTCAGCATTATTCTGTCCTTACAAAGCAAGATTAATTTTTCCTCACTCAGTGAGATACGTAATTTTTTCCCTTTTCATCTTCTTTGAAAAAGTTTGTATAAAATAGAAATTATTTACATCTTGATTAGATTAAATGTCTTTATTATGTTATCCAGATTCTTTGTTTCTTCTTAAGTCAAATTTTTGCCATTTTTATTAAAGTATCCATTTAATCTAATTTTAAAATATTGTCATAAAGTTTTTAACATATCCTGTTATACGTTTTGAAATCTTAAAGTATCTCTGCTCTTAAAATTTCTAATGTTGTATTTTTTCTTATTTTGTTTTTCTCAGTCTTCTTAGAATGTTGTCTATTTTATTAATTTTCTTTCAATAATCAGTTTTGATTTTGTTAATCTCTATTTTTTCTTTTTAGTAATTTCTGCTCTTAAAATTTTAGAATTATGTTTATTTTCTACTTTTTAAAGTTTATGTTGGCCAGGCATGGTGGCTTACACTTGTAATAATCCCAGCACTTTGGGAGGCCAAGGTGGATGGATTGCTTGAGTCCAAGAGCTCAAGACCAGCCTGGGCAACACGGCAAAACTGCATCTCTACAAAACTAAAAAAACTTAACTGGGCATGGTGGTGTGTGGCTGTAGTCCTAGCTACTCAGGAGGTTGAGGTGGGAGGAGCCTGGGGAGGTTGAGGCTGCAGGGAACTAAGCTCACGCCACTGTACTCCAACCTGGGCAATCAGAGTGAGACCCTGTCTCCAAAAAAAAACAAAAAAAAAACCACCAAACTTAAGTTTATGCTGTTGTTCGTTTTCTAGTACCTTTAGCTGAATGGTTTTCTTCATTTTAAAAACTGTTTAAATACATTTATTTAAGGCTACAAATAATGTTTTTGAGATATTTAAGGCTACAAATTAACCTCTAAATACCACCTTTTCTGCCGTGTACAGGTTTTGATATATGGCATATTTCAATTTTTTTCTATTGTTTTAAATGTATATCATAATTTCTTTCTTGAGCAGGAATTAGTATTACTTATGAGTGTATTTTTAATCATAAGACTTTTCTTATGCCTTAAAAAACCTTATTTTTACTTTTAATTTTATTGTGGTCAGAAGTTATGGTGTCTATAAATCTTTTTTTAATTTCTGTGAAACAAGCATATTAAATTTTTTTTTTTTATTATACTTTAGGTTTTAGGGTACATGTGCACAATGTGCAGGTTTGTTACATATGTATCCATGTGCCATGTTGATTTCCTGCACCCATTAACTCGTCATTTAGCATTAGGTATATCTCCTAATGCTGTCCCTCCCCCCACCCCCACCCCACAACAGTCCCCGGAATGTGATGTTCCCCTTCCTGTGTCCATGAGTTCTCATTGTTCAATTCCCACCTATGAGTGAGAACATGCAGTGTTTGGTTTTTTGTCCTTGCGATAGTTTACTGAGAATGATGTTTTCCAGTTTCATCCATGTCCCTACAAAGGACATGAACTCATCATTTTTTATGGCTGCATAGTATTCCATGGTGTATATGTGCCACATTTTCTTAATCCAGTCTATCGTTGTTGGACATTTGGGTTGGTTCCAACTCTTTGCTATTGTGAATAGTGCCGCAATAAACATACGTGTGCATGTGTCTTTATAGCAGCATGATTTATAGACCTTTGGGTATATACCCAGTAATGGGATGGCTGGGTCAAATGGTATTTCTAGTTCTAGATCCCTGAGGAATCGCCACACTGACTTCCACAATGGTTGAACTAGTTTACAGTCCCACCAACAGTGTAAAAGTGTTCCTATTTCTCCACATCCTCTCCAGAACCTGTTGTTTCCTGCTTTTTTAATGATGGCCATTCTAACTGGTGTGAGATGGTATCTCACTGTGGTTTTGATTTGCATTTCTCTGATGGCCAGTTATGATGAGCATTTCTTCATGTGTTTTTTGGCTGCATAAATGTCTTCTTTTGAGAAGTGTCTGTTCATGTCCTTTGCCCACTTTTTGATGGGGTTGTTTTTTTCTTGTAAATTTGTTTGAGTTCATTGTAGATTCTGGATATTAGCCCTTTGTCAGATGAGTAGGTTGCAAAAATTTTCTCCCATTCTGTAGGTTGCCTGTTCACTCTGATGGTAGTTTCTTTTGCTGTGCAGAAGCTCTTTAGTTTAATTAGATCCCATTTGTCAATTTTGGCTTTTGTTGCCATCAAGCATACTAAATTTTTAAGATAATGGAGTTGTGCTAACAAAACTTCCAAGGCTGGCTGCAGAATTCTGTGAAAGTTCAATCCTCAAAGCAATTCCCAGTTCCCCAAAATTCCACCAATAGGAAGAGGGCTGCCCAATCTCTACAGCCCTAGGAAGACCTTACTCTCCAATGTGCATTCCAAAATTGCCATGCGGTAAAATGGACAAGAAAATCTACTGAAAGAAAGAACCAGGGCTCTGAGGGCAGCTAAGAGGAGCTTACTCCATTTCCAGAATATATGGTCCTCACTATTCCTGCCGAGCAGTATCTGATATGTGCTGTAAACAAGTGGCTACTATTTCCTGTTCTCCCCTCTGCCAAATACAAGGCTTTATTAGGGTTAACTTGTTCCTTCTCCATTTCTATGTCTTAGGTATGTAGTGGACAGATGGCTTATGCTTTACTATAGGAGACATTTGCGAGGAGCAACATTTGGACTTGACAGAGAGTCCGGGTGGTCACCTGAGATTATGGCGTTGGAGCTGAAGGAAGCTGTGGGCCTCATTTGTGCAGTGAGGGCTGATGTGTTGTGTATGCGTGGAAGGAGGGTGAGTGTGAATGCCAAGCGGCCAAAGGGGTGGCATCTGGTAGATATTACTGCTGCTATTCAATGGCATCCACACCCACTTTCTTGCTTGCTAACCCAACCTTATTGTATTCATTTGACAGGAGAGGTCCCCCTACGTCAGGGGAGAAAGGCCCGGTCATTGGCTAGGGAAGAACATGTGATCAATTTGGCCTACGAGGTGGAAGCAGAAACCTGTGCTGAGAATTCTGGGAAACACTTTTCGTTTTTGTTGTTGTTTGTTTTTTTAAGAGAGTCTTGCTCCGTTGCCAGGCTGGAGTGCAGTGGCACGATCTCAGCTCACTGCAACCTCCGCCTCCGGGAAACTTTTTCTACCTGAAATGTGGGAAATGTATGAGAAGAAGGTTTTGTTCCCTCCCACCCGTTTCCTGCTTTCAAGCACCATGGTGTTGTAAGGAGACACCTAGAGCCACAGCAGCTCTCATGCGACTGTAAAGGGAGGCCACAGACCCAAAGAGATGCGGACTCGGCTCCTGACATCATTGACCACTTTACTAACCCAGAACCACCTGCCTTCAGATTATTTTTATGTGGACAAAAATATCTATTTAAGCACTCTTTTGAGGTATTATGTAATTAACAGCTGAAAATATCCCAACACACCATTCCAGTTGGTGAGGAAGGTGGTGAGGGAGACCACACTTATTACCAGGCTTGAAATGGCTGGACCCGGAGCCCAAACAAAAATAGTGTTTTCCAAACCTACAGGCTGCTAAAGGCAGCCTATTGTTGGAGGATGTAAATATGTTCATACAGTACACTGCATACAAGGGGAATCTGACTTCCACTACTTCTAGGCCCTTGGGGAATCCTTGCCAGTTCCCATGACATTTCATGTAAAAAGCAGCAATGCTTGAACTTGCAGGTAGCTTTGTGTCTGGGAGTTACAGTCCTTCTTGTAGAGCATCACAAAATATTAAAACTTTACAATAATGAATCTCTAAAGTTTTGTGCTAAATTAAATGGCAATACACCGTATTTTTGTATGAACATGAAAATACAAGAAAATTCAAAGAAAAATGAGTCAGAAATATACTTTTGGAAACAAAAATGTTTGTCATTAAATGTGATCCTTTCCCTCTCCCTGCAAATGGAGAAACACCACTATAATGGTTAATTTTGTGTGTTGACTTGGTGAGGACTATAATGCCCAGCTGTTTGGCCAAACACCAGTCAAGGTATTATTATTAATTAAAATTTTTATATCATTCCTTCAATATTTCTTTTTAATAATTTCAACTTTTATTTTAGATTCAGAGGTACATGAGCAGGTTTGTTACGTGGGTACATTGCTTGATGCTGAGGTTTGGGCCATGAATTATCCTGTCACCCGGAGAGTGAGCACAGTACCCAACAGTTGGTTTTTCATCCCTTGCCCCTCTCTAGTAGTTCCCCGTGTGTATTGTTGCCATGAAGTAAAGGTATATTTTAGGTGTGATTAATTCTTATAATCAGTAGACTTTAAGTAAAGCAGATTACCCTCCATCATATAGGTGTGCCTCTTTCAATTAGTTGAAAGCCTTAAGAACAAAGACTGCAAACAAAGCCCGTTTCTCAAAGAAGAAAGAATTTTCCTGAAGACTTCCACATAGAAACCCAGCTGAGTTTCCAAACTACTGCCCTGCAGAATTTAGATGCAAGAGTGCAACATTAACTCCGTCCCGAGTCTCCAGCCTGCTGGCCTGCCCTAGAGATTTTGGACTTGTCAGCCTCCACAAACATGTAAGCCAATTTCTTAAAATCAATCAAGCAATCTCTCAGAGTTTTAAGAAAGAATTGATGTCACAGCCTTCAGTCCAAATTCTGCAGGGCAATAGACTAACTGAGTCTACTGAGCAGCTTTGCTATGTTGCAGTCTTGAGGAAAGTTCCTTCTTTTTTGAGAAATCTCTCTTTGCTCTTAGGCCTTCCACTGACTGAATGAGGCCCACCCATTGCTGTCCACTGCTTTACTTAGAGTCAACTGATTGTAAACACACACACACACACCCCCATACACCCTATTCATTCTCATTCTCTGGAGAACACTAACTAATACAACCTTTTATTCCACAATTTTGTTTGCAAAACAACTAAATCCAATTTAATGGAAGCTACAGATTACAGATTTTTAGTGCCTAAAGAAATGTATAGCTGTGTGAAAGGGAAAGTGCTGTTCATGTAATTTAAGATATAATTGTCCACACTCCTCCTCTGACACAGTGTTACCTCAGGTAATTATTATACTAAAATCATTATGTCAAATGCATATTACATGTTGACAAAACTTTCAACTGACTTTAATAAGGGAGATGGACTAAAGCTAAATAAAATGATCTGAAAGATTATTAAAACAACAACAGCAGAAAGCTTCAAAAGAAGGAAGTATAGGGGAGAGAGAGAGAGAGAGAGTGTGTGTGTGGTGTGTGTGTGTGCTCAATTATAAATAAAAAAAGAAAGACATAAAAGTGAAGAAACACGGTGAAAGCCACAGCACTGGAGTTGGAGTCATTCTAACAGACAGATCCAGAACCAAGAAAGAAGGGAGGTGGGAACCTTCAAGGAGCCTGGAGAAACAGCTAAGATGAAAGAGGAGAGACCCAAGAAAGCAAACCTGAGCAGAGAGGAGGAAGCAAGGAGGTTAGAGGGCACAGAGATCAGAGGGGAGGGCCTCCAAGAGGATCACGATTTGGTGCACTAAGGTGAGAGAATATAAGATGTTAGATGCAATAGACATTGTCTGTGCCTTAAGACGTGAGAAAAAAATTAGAAGAGCTGAGAGACAGCGGGGAGTCTTGTCTGTTTTCGCCCGAGTCCCCTGGGAGTGCCAGCCTTCTGTTTCTGCTCCAAGGGTATTTTCATATATTTACACTCAGTGCACCATCTGTTATTTTCCTGCCTGGCTCATTATAAAATCCCACTACATGCTAGAGCAACTGAAATCTCTGTACCTTTCCCAGGAAAGACTCTTCCTGGGAATGAAAATCGTGGATGTCCTGGAAGTTAGTAGTGCAGGCCATAGTTCTCTCTGACCCACTCTTCCTGACCCTGGGTCACGCTGCGTGGCTGCGACCCCACATCTCCAGCTGCTGGCTGCTGGCATGGGGCTGCTGGCTTCTGCCTGGCCTGATTAAGGAGGGGCAGTTTGGGAGTGATTTATAAACCAATGGTACAGGGAAAACTAGAGGAGTGTGAGAAGGGAAAAGCGAATGTGGACATAGCATAAACATCCCAACTATATCAAAACAGCTGGAATATGTAGTGAAGATTCCCACCTCACTATAAGATGTAACTGCAGGGAAATTAAACCTGAACTTTGCTTTCTAAATAAACGCTTAGAGTCCCCAAACCAATTATCCAGTCAGTTCAGAGGCAAATGTTTACATTCAAATGATAAACTCACATAGAAGGAAGAGAGAGAGAGGGAGGAAAGGGATTAGTACATTGATGTTGACAAATCTCCAAATTAGAGTGTAAGTGAAGCTTCTCTATAGATCTCCTTTAGATTAAGAGTTTTATGTTTGGTAGGGCTGTAAAAAGGAAGCACACAAGTCATAATAAACTAAGGGCTTGTAACCTGAAGGCATTTGTCACAATTCAAAGGAGGTGAAGCAGTGAATTCAAGAACCTGCCACACAGTCAGAATATATGGAGCGTGGGGCAGCAGCCCTGGAGCCTCCTCTTTGTTCTCGTCTGTCAGCATGGTGCTCCATTGTCAAAGGCTTCCATCATGGTTTCTATTGAATGGCAACAGGGTGCTCTCTGATGAGGATGGAGGCGGCATGATGCTCCAAATCTTTAGTCAAAAATACTTACTTCTACTTACAAGAGGGAGTAAGCTAAGGGTATGCAAGCACACCGAGTGGTATAAAGGACGCTGGAGCCTCAGAGAGGGGCAGGGGTCAGGGATGAAACATTACCTATTGGGTACAATGTACATTTTTCAGGTGATAGGCACACTAAAAACCCAGACTTTGGCCGGGTGCGATGGCCCACGTCTGTAATCCCAGCACTTTGGGAGGTTGAGGCGGGCAGATCACGAGGTCAAGAGATGGAGACCAACCTGGCCAACGTGGTGAAACCCCGTCTCTACTAAAAATACAAAAATTAGCTGGGTATGGGCACGCCTGTAGTACCAGCTACTCGGGCGGCTGAGACAGAAGAATCGCTTAAACCTGGGAGGCGGAAGTTGCAGTGAGCCGAGATCGCGCCATTGCACTCCAGCCTGGCAACAGAGGGAGAATCCGTCTGAAAAACAACAACAACAAAAAACAAAGCCCAGACTTTGCCACTACAAAATTCATCCATTTAACCAAAACCCACTTGAACCCCCTAAATCTATTGAAATAAATAAACAAAATAAAAAGGAAAACAAGTGTTGGCAAGGATGGGGAGAAATTGAAATTCTCACACATTGATGGTAGGAGTGTAACGTGGTGCAGCAGTTTTTCAAAACAGGAAACATTCTCACTTTTTTTTTTGTTTTTTGAAAACAGGTATTCAAATACATACTTATATTCCAAAATTCATCACAGCATTATTCATAATAGCCAAAAGGTGGAAACAACCTAGTGGCCATCAACAGATGACTCTATAAACAAAATGTATATGCATATTATGGAATATTATTCAGCCATAAAAAAGAATAAAGTTCTGACATGTGCTACAACATGGATGAACCCTGAAATCATTATGCTGAGTGCAATAAGCAAGACACAAAAGGACAAATACTTTATTATTTACATGAAATAACTAGTATAGGCAAATTCATAGTGATAAAAAGTAGATTAGAAGTTACCAGGATTGGCAGAGGGGAGAATGGGGAGTTACTGCTTAATAGTTATTTAGTTTGTATTTGGCATGATGAAAAGGTTTTGGAAATAGATAGTAGTGATAGTTGTACAACATTATGAATATAATTAATGCCACTGAATTATACACTTAAAGTCATTTTAAAAGGTAAATTTAATGCTATATATATATATATATATATACACATATATAATATATGCAGAATAAAAACAAGCATCACCAACAAAAATATTTAGTCCTGATCCAGAGGAATTGCTGTTAAAATCTGCCTCAATTGCTCAATTCATATCACCTCACTTCACTCCTGGGAAGATAACTAAGAAGGGAATATGATAGCTCCTTAGATATCACTAAGGAGAATACATTATCTAAATTGCCAAATTTACATAATACATAATGCACAGATTTATATACAAATATAATATATCATATAAATATATAAATGTTAATCTCAAATATAAATGCAAAAAAATCTCAAAGGATCTTTTGAGATTTTTGTCCTGTGTCTAATCAAGTAAGAAACACAGATCTCAGAGAACCACAACTGGGGGTAAACATTTCATCCTTGAAAGACTAGACAAACTCTGGAGCATAGTACAAAGAGATGCCATTCTCACAAAGTTTATACAGATTGTCATATTTTGCAATAAATTGTCTTCAGTTCGTTTAATTTTCTGGTTTTGATTTGGGGTTTTCTCTGAAATAGTAGAAGGAAATGTTAGTCTTTGCAGACAGTCATATCCCTTAAGAGTTATGGTTGTTATTTGATTAGTTTTATCTCTTGTATAGACTTTGGCCCCTATCTTTTTACCACTTTAATACGTAAATGCTTTCCTCTTCCAGTATTCTATAGTATTTTTTGATGATGAAGACTTCCTAAAGCCTATAAAGGTAGCACATTTTCTTGACTTGAACAGAAAATTAGCTCTTATTACTTTTCCTGCTGCTTAATGTCTTAGTTTCAGGTCAACAGAGAGCAATAAAAAATAACTAGCGAACAAAGCTATATATATATATATATATATCAGTGTCTAACGAATTAAAGTATAATAATAAAAAAAGTATAGTCTAAGTTCTGGAATACATGTGCAGAATGTGAAGGTTTGTTACACAGGTATATACATGCCATGGTGGTTTGCTGCACCCATCAACCCATCATTTACATTAGGTATTTCTCCTAATGCTATCCCTCCCCAGCCCCCCACCCCCTGACAGGCCCTGGTGTCTGATGTTCCCCTCCCTGTGTCCATGTGTTCTCATTGTTCAACTCCCACTTATAAGTGAGGACATGTGGTATTTGGTTTTCTGTTCCTGTATTAGTCTGCTGAGAATGATGGTTTCCAGCTTTATCTATGTCCCTGCAAAGGACATGAACTCATCCTTTTTTATGGCTGCATAGTATTCCATGGTGTATATGTACCACATTTTCTTTATCCAGTCTATCATTGATGGACATTTGGGTTAGTTCCAAGTCTTTGCTATTGTGAAAAGTGCCACAATAAACATACGCGTGCATGTGTCTTTATAGTAGAATGATTTATAATCCTTTAGGTATATACCCAGTAATGGGATTGCTGGGTCAAATGGCATTTCTGGTTCTAGATCCTTGAGGAATTGCCACATTGTCTTCCACAATGGTTGAACTAATTTACACTCCCACCAACAGTGTAAAAGCATTCCTCTTTCTCCACATCCTCTCCAACATCTATTGTTTCCTCACCTTTTAATGATTGCCATTCTAACTGGCATGAAATGGTATCGCATTGTGGTTTTGATTTGCATTTTTCTAATGACCAGTGATCGTGAGCTTTTTTTTCACATCTTTGTTGGCTACATAAATGTCTTCTTTTGAGAAGTGTCTGTTCATATCCTTTGCCCACTTTTTGATGGGGCTGTTTTTTTCTTGTAAATTTGTTTAAGTTCTTTGTAGATTCTGGATATTAGCCCTTTGTCAGATGGATAGATTGCAAAAACATTCTCTCATTCTGTAGGTTGCCTGTTCACTCTGATGATAATTTCTTTTGCTGTGCAGAAGCTCTTAAGTTTAATTAGATCCCACTTGTCAATTTTGGCTTTTGTTGTCATTGCTTTTGGTGTTTTAGTCATGAAGTCTTTGCCCTTGCCTATGTCCTGAATGGCATTGCCTAGGTTTTCTTCTAGGGTGTTTATGGTTTTAGGTCTTACGTTTAAGTCTTTAATCCATCTTGAGTTAATTTTTGTATAAGGTGTAAGGAAGGGGTCTAGTTTCAGTTTTCTGCATATGGCTAGCCAGTTTTCCTAACACCATTTATTAAATATGGAATCTTTTCCCCATTGTTGTTTTTGCCAGGTTTGTCAAAGATCAGATGGTTGTAGATGTGTGGTGTTGTTTCTGAGGGCTCTGTTCTGTTCCATTGGTCTATATATCTGTTTTGGTACTAGTACCATGCTGTTTTGGTTACTGTAGCCTTGTAGTATAGTTTGAAGTCAGGTAGTATGATGCTTCCAGCTTTGTTCTTTTTGCTTAGGATTGTCATGGCTATACAGGCTCTGTTTTGGTTCCATATGAAATTTAAAGTAGTTTTTTCTAACTCTGTGAAAAAAGTCAATGTTAGCTTGATGGAGATAGCATTGAATCTATAAATTACTTTGGGCAATATGGCCATTTTTACAATATTGATTCTTCCTAACCATGAGCATGGAATGTTTTTCCATTTGTTTGTGTCCTCTCTTATTTCCTTGAGGAGTGGTTTGTAGTTCTCCTTGAAGAGGTCCTTCACATCCCTTGTAAGTTATATTCTTAGGTGTTTTATTCTCTTTGTAGCAGTTGTGAAAGGGAATTAACTCATGATTTGGTTCTGTGTTTGTCTATTATAGGTGTATAGGAATGCTTGTGATTTTTGCACATTCATTTTGTATCCTGAGATTTTGCTGAAGTTGCTTATCAGCTTAAGGAGATTTTGGGCTGAGACAATGGGGTTTTCTAAATATACAATCATGTCATCTGCAAACAGAGACAATTTGACTTCCTGTCTTCCTATTTGAATACCCCTAATTTCTTGATCTTGCCTGACTGTCCTGGCCACAACTTCCCATACTATGTTGAATAGGAGGGGTGAGAGAGGGCATCCTTGTTTGCTGCTGGTTTTCAAAGGGAATGCTTCCAGCTTTTGCCCATTCAGTATGATATTGGCTGTGGGTTTGTCATAAATAGCTCTTATTATTTTGAGATACATTCCATCAATACCTATTTTATTGATAGTTTTTAGCATGAAGGGTGTTAAATTTTATTGAAGGCCTTTTCTGCATCTATTGAGATAATGATGTGGTTTTTGTTTTTGGTTCTGTTTATATGATGGATTACATTGATTGATTTGCCTATGTTGAACCAGCCTTGCATCCCAGGGATAAAGCCAACTTGATCGTAGTAGATAAGCTTTTTGATGCACTGCTGGATTCGGTTTGCCAGTACTTTAGTGAGGATTTTTGCATCGAGGTTCATCAGGGATATTGGCCTAAAATTCTGTTTTTCTGTGTGTCTCTGCCAGGTTTTGGTATCAGGATGATGCTGGCCTCATAAAATGAGTTAGGGAGAATTCCCTCTTTCTGTTGTTTGGAATAGTTTTAGCAGGAATGGTACCAGCTCCTCTTTGTACCTCTGGTAGGATTTGGCTGTATATTTGTCTGGTCCTGGGCTTTTTTTTTTGTTGGTAGGCTATGAATTATTGCCTCAATTTCAGAACTCATTATTGGTCTATTCAGGGATTCGACTTCTCCCTGGTTTAGTCTTGGGAGGGTGCATGTGTCCAGGAATTTATGCATTTCTTCTAGATTTTCTAATTTATTTGCGTAGAGGTGTTTATAGTACTCTCTGATGGTAGTCCGTGGGATCAGTGGTGATATCCCCTTTATCATTTTTTATTGTGTCTATTTGATTCTTCTCTCTTTTCTTATTAGTCTGGCTAGCGGTCTATTTTGTTAATCTTTTCAAAAAACCAGCTCCTGGATTCACTGATTTTTTGAAGGGTTTTTCGTGTCTCTATCTCCTTCAGTTCTGCTCTGATCTTAATTATTTCTTGTCTTCTGCTAGCTTTTGTTTCCTCTTGCTTCTCTAGCTCTTTTAATTGTGATGTTAGGGTGTCGATTTTAAATCTTTCCACTTTCTCCTGTGGGCATTTAGTGCTACAAATTTCCCTTTAAACAGTGCTTTAGCTGTGTCCCAGAGATCCTGGTACATTGTGTCTTTATTCTCATTGGTTTCAAAGAAGTTATTTATTTCTGCCTTAATTTTATTATTTACCCAGTAGTCATTCAGGAGCAGGTTGTTCAGTTTCCATGTAGTTGTGTGGTTTTGAGTGAGTTTCTTAATCCTGAGTACTAATTGGATTGCACTGTGGTCTGAAAGACTGTTATGATTTCCATTCTTTTGCATTTGCTGAGGAGTGTTTTACTTCCAATTATGTGGTCAATTTTAGAATAAGTGCAATTTGGTGTTGAGAAGAATGTACATTCTGTTGATTTGGGGTGGAGAGTTCTGTAGATGTCTATTAGGTCTGCTTGGTCCAGAGCTGAGTTCAAGGCCTGAATATCCATTTTAATTTTCTGTCTCGTTGATCTAATATTGACAGTGGGGTGTTAAAATCTTCCACTATTATTGTGTGGGAGTATAAGTCTGTTTGTAGGTCTATAATAACTTGCTTTATGAATCTGGGCACTCCTATATTGGGTGCATATATATTTAGGATAGTTAGCTCTTCCTGTTGCATTGATCCCTTTACTATTATGTAATGCCCTTCTTTGGAATTAGACTATATTTTTAACAGACAGATTGTGAATCCTAGTGCTTGTTAGGTTGCCTTCTGTGAGCTATTCTAAAGGATAAAGAACTAAAGGAAGCACTCCAAGATCATTTCTACACTTTCCAGCAGCATCAGCAGGAGTGTGAAATAATTCTTCCTTTCAGTCTGCTTAACTTGTACTTGGTTGGTCTATTATGCTATATAAAGATGACCAAAAAAAGCATACTTTGAGTGTGGTGCCTGTCACATCCCAGACTGGGAAAGGGTACTAGACTGTTTGCTAAAGGATATGATTTTGCTCTTTGTCTTAATTAACAGTTGGAAGATTGCAAGGCATGAAATGGGGTGACAGAGAATTAATGCATGTTCACCTACAGCCAACAGTATTCTACATTTAGTTATTTTCTCTTCCTTTGAAACTGCCACAGTCATGTTAGAAAAACAATGATCTGATTTCAGAATATGAGGGAAGATGTATGAACCAGAAATATAGTGCCTTATGTAAGCACGAAGATCTTTCTATGAACCACCATTTTTCACTCTCTCCATTTTCTTTTCATCTACAGCCACAGTTTAACTCTGTAATTACTCTGAGTTTATTTTTAAAATAAGCAAGTACTCCCTCTTTGAAAAACCATAAGCTGCTACAGGAATATAGATGATACTGTTATTTTGGCTATAATTATTACAGGGGTTGAGATTTTTGTGTAGAATCACACTACAGTCTGTGACATCGAAAAGGTTAGTGGAACCATGATAACAAGTCAAGCAATTAGGTGGAATTGCAAAACGTGTGAATCAATATCCAAATAGCATTTATTGAGCACCTTTTTATTTATTTATTTTTTTGTGTGTGAGATAGAGTTTTGCTCTCGCTTTGTTTCCCAGGCTAGTGTGCAGTGGTGTGATTTCGGCTCACTGCAACCTCCACCTGCTGGGCTCAAGTGATCCTCCCATCTCAGCCTCCCTGGTAGGTGGTACTATAGGCACATGCCAACATGCCTGGCTAAATTTTTTGCCTTTTTAGTAGAGACGGGGTTTCACCATGTTGGCTAGGCTGGTCTGGAACTCCTGGGCTCAAGTGATCCACTCACCTCGGCCTCCCAAAATACTGGGACTATAGGCATGAGCCACCACGCCCAGCCTTGAGCACCTCTTCTATGGCACGACTGTATTGACATTCATTTCTAAGGAGTGTTACCAGATTAGCCAAAAACAAAACAAAACAAAAAAAATGAAGCAAAATAAGCAAACCGACCAAAAACACAAGAGGACACCCAGTTAAATAGTAATTTGAATTTCAGATGAACAATGTATCATTTTTTGGTACAAGTATGTCCCAAATATTGCATAGACATACTGAAAAATGATTTGCTGTTTACCTGAGATTCATATTAAATTGGGCATTCTGTATGCTATCTGGCAATTCTATTTAAAAGACAAAAAGCCTGAATCCCTGAGCTTGAGATGCTTCCTGTAGCAAGGAGGTCAGTATGTCAATGCTGCTGGTCAGAGGTTCATGGAGTGGAGCAACACACTTTGTGAGCACAGTGGAAGGTGTCAGCTAACACACTTAGCCCAACCTCTTTCTTTCTCTCACTGGAAACGTGTCCACAGGCTGCTCAAAAATATTTAGCTGGTGCTGAGATTCTTCAATTCTACCTAAGACTGATTCCCTCTCACCCAAATCTACTCTTACCAAGATAAGGTTCTCAAAAAATGGCACAGAATTGGAAGTGAATAAATAAATTTAATCTGAATAAGATTATGGGATTATGGGAATTCTCCTTCCCTGGGTATGTGCAACTAGGAAGCTTCTGAAGTCATATGATGCCAGATTCTGATTTTAACCAACACGTAGCACAAAAGCAAAAACTCTTAACTTGACTTGGAAGTTGTGTCTAGTCATGTGTTTTGCTTCTTACCTTTCAGAAATGGATGGTACCATTGTAACTGCATGTCTATATTTTCTCCTGCAAACACCCACAAGCAGTAGCAGATTCCTTATCCAAATGCTGAATTTCTGTCTTGTACTCAGGATTGCCAGATGATTGCCCCTCAGACAGAGAGGTGGAAGTAGCACATTACTGGAGTTAGAATCTCGAAACTCCAGCCCTTATCTCTGCCTAATTTACTACCTGGCTTGGTTCTTAGTGTGCATTGGCAATCTGGTTGTTTCTTCTGCTGGTGTCACTTAGGATCATTCATGTGGTGGTGTCACTGGATGACTCAACTGAAGCTGGAGGTTCCAGGATGGACTTGCTCACGTCTGGCTTTTGGCTGCCAGCTGAGGTAACACGTGTTTTCTCCACATGACCTCTCATTCTCCAATAGGGTAGATGGGCCATCTTCATAGCAGAGTGGTTTGATTTCAAACAAAAGCTACAAAACCTCTTCAATGCCTAGGCTTAGAACTGGCAAGATGTCACATCTATTACATTCTGTTGGCCTAAGCATTCTGTTGGCCTAAGGCCAGCCAAGATTCAATGTGGGATGCATTTAGGGAGATGTCTTCCATTCAAGGCCATTTTGTAACAATCTACAGATACCTAAATTGAGAGATAGAGTGCTTAAATAACTTGCCTTAGATCATACCATTTTTAAGTAGTAGAAAGATGTTTTAAATCCATATAGGTCTTTCACTGTTACTTCAGGCCACAGGTTATTTCAATAATGTTGTTATTTCTCCAACATAACTTCCTAGAAGGATAACAATTATTTAGGTGCATAAGTTCTTGTATTTTTGTTTTTAAAATCACCTTATAATTATTCTTGGAATTTCCATTTATTTAAAAAGCTACTATGGAGAATTTTAAGCAATTATATTAATACCTAATGTCCTACACTTCGGTTTAAATGCCAAAAAGATAGAAAAACATGGATTCACACTTATATCTTTATTTTTGCCTTTATAGAAATAAAGGATGAGTTAAATGATACAGAATAAATTGCATCAATTCATTCCATCTAGAACAAGGTGAACGGGAGGGGAGGAAGAATGGCAGACAATCTATCTTTGATTCATAAAAAAAGACTAAGAAAAGCTAGTCCATAACTGTAGCTAATTCTAAGAAATGCATTATAAAAATGTTCTTAGCTAGTCTTTAATGGGTTTAGGTATGCATTTTGAGACTGAAATGCATAATTGGAAATGATTTCTCCAAGCTAACAAAGATTTCATATCCTAGTAAATTAAGTTTTGGACCAGTATGTCTGATCAGACAGATGCAATATCATCTTTTAACATGTTAGGAAAAATATTAGGATACTTAATGCAAATGAAAAAAACTGTTCAGATATGTAATGCAAACCAAAAGGAGTATTCATTGATAAGGTTGACTAGGCATTTCTACTTTGAGATACAAATCCAAGCTAAAAAATTTAATTTAAAACACTTTATTAAGTGCTCCAAAGTTGACCTAACTTTTCTTTATCAAGTGCTAAAAAAGGAAAACTAGTTTCATTTTGATTAGTCATTGATTATTTATAAATTGCTTCCTTTTTCCAAATGGTATTGCATATTTTTTTGTGTGATTCTATTTAGATTTGTATACAAGAGAGCAAATCAAAGAAAAAGTTACATTGAAATGGGTTTCGAAGAAACAAGAAAAAGTAGAAAACTTCTAGGGCTATGTGGAATTTTCAAAATTCGTGAGATGTCAAAGTTTGCAATTTGAGGCAAAGACACAATACCGTATTTACTCATTTATTGGAGGTAAGATTCTGATCTTTGGAATTGAAGGAGACAGAGACGCAAAAAAAACCTTCAAAAATCAGCAAATCCAGGAGCTGTTTTGTTTTTGAAAAAAATAATAAAATAGATACTG
The DNA here is from genome assembly GCF_006542625.1 of Nomascus leucogenys. Classification (NCBI taxonomy): domain Eukaryota; kingdom Metazoa; phylum Chordata; class Mammalia; order Primates; family Hylobatidae; genus Nomascus; species Nomascus leucogenys. Next base: position 108,254,277 of record NC_044387.1, on the reverse strand, counting down.
CTAGATAGACTAAAGAAGAAAAGAGAGAAGAATCTATATTCACAATCAGAAATGATAAGGGGTATATCACCACTGACCCCACAGAAATACAAACAACCATCAGAGACTACTATATACAGCTCTATGCACATAAACTAGAAAACCTAGAAGAAATGGATAAATTCCTGGACACATATACCCTCCCATGACAGAACCAGGAAGAAATTGAATCCCTAAGTAGGCCAATAATGAGTTCTGAAATTGAGGAAGTAAGAAATAGCCCATCAACCAAAAAAAGAGCCGAGGACCAAAGGATTTAAAGCGGAATTCTAACAGAGGTACAAACAGGAACTGGTACAATTTCTATTGAAACTATTCCAAACAACTGAAAGGAGGGACTCCTCCCTAACTCATTTATGAGGCCAGACTCATCCTGATATCAAAACCTGGCAGAGATACAACAAAAAAGAAAACTTCACACCAATATCCCTGATAAACATCAATGCAAAAATCCTCAATAAAATATTGGCAAACCGAATCCAGCAGCACATCAAAAAGCTTATCCACCATGATCAAGTTGGCTTCATCCCCAAGATGCAAGGTTGGTTCAATACATGCTAATCAATAAATGTAATTCATCATGTAAACAGATCTAAAGACAAAAACCACGTGATTATCTCAATAGATGCAGAAAAGATCTTTGATAAAATTCAACATCCCTTCATGTTAAAAACTCTCAATAAACTAGGTATTGAAAGAACATACCTCAAAATAGTAAGAGCCATATATGACAAACCTACAGCCAATATCATACTGAATGGGCAAAAGCTGGAAGCATTCCCTTTGAAAATCAGCACAAGACAAGGATGCCCTCTCTCACCCTTCCTATTCAACATAGTATTGGAAGTTCTGGCCAGAACAATCAGGCAAGAGAAAGAAATAAAGGGTGGGTATTCAAATAGGAAGAGAGGAAGTCAAATTATCTTTGTTTGCAGATGACATGACCCTATATCTAGAACACCCCATTGTCTCAGCTCCAAAGCTTCTATTTTTCTTTTTTTGAGACAGAGTTTTACTCTGTCGCCCAGGCTGGAGTCCAGTGGTGCAATCTTGGCTCACTGCAAGCTCTGCTTCCCAGGTTCACACCATTCTCCTGCCTCAGCCCCCCGAGTAGCTGGGACTACAGGCACCCACCACCATGCCCAGCTAATTTTTTTTTGTATTTTTAGTTGAGACGGGGTTTAGCTGTGTTAGCCAGGATGGTCTCGATCTCCTGACCTCGTGATCCACCTGCCTCGACCTCCCAAAGTGCTGGGATTACAGGCATGAGGGACCGCGCCCAGCCCTCAGCCCCAAAGCTTCTTAAGCTGATAAGCAACTTCAGCAAAGTCTCAGGATACAAACTTAATGTGCAAAAACCACTAGCATTCTTATACACAAACAGCAGGCATGCAGAAAATACAAATCATGAGTAAACTCTCATTCACAATTGCTACAAAGAGAGTAAAATACCTAGTAATACAGCTAACAAGGGAAGTGAAGGACCTCTTCAAAGATAACCACAAACCACTGTTCAAAGAAATCAGAGAGGACACAAACAAATGAGAAAAACACTCCATGCTCATGGATAGGAGGAATCAATATCGCCAAAATGGCCATACTGCCCAAAGCAATTTATAGATTCAATGCTATTCCTGTAAAACTACCATTGACATTCTTCACAGAAGTAAAAAAAAAAAAAACAACACTATTTTAAAATTCATATAGGACCAAAAAAGAGCCTAAATAGCCAAGGCAATCCTAAGCAAAAAGAATAAAGCTGGAGGCATCACCCTACTTGACTTCAAGCTATACTACAGTGCTACAGTAACTTAAACAGCATGGTACTGGTATAAAAATAGACACATAGACCAATGGAACAGAATAGAGAACCCAGAAATAAGACTGCACACCTACAACCATCTGATCTTTGATAAACCTGACAAAAACAAGCAATGAGGAAATAATTCCCTATTTAATTAATGGTGCCAGGAGAACCAGCTAGCCATATACAGAAAATTGAAACTGGGCACCATATACAAAAGTCAACTCAAGATGGATTAAAGACTTAAATATAAAGCCCAAAACAATAAAAACCCTAGAAGAAAATGTAGGCAATACTGTTCAGGACATAGGCATAGGCAAAGATTTCATGATGGAAACACCAAAAGCAACAACAACAAAAGCAAAAATTGACAAATTGGGATCTAATTAAAATAAAGAGCTTCTGCACAGCAAAGGAAACTATTATCAGAGAGGAAAGACAACCTACAACATGGGAGAAAATTTTCACAATCTATCCATCTGTTAAAGGTCTAAATATCTAGCGTCTCTAAGGAACTTAAACAAATTTACAAAAAAAAAAAAAAAAAAAAAACCCAACCCCATTAAAAGGGGGGCAAAGGACAGGAACAGATACTCCTCAAAAGACATACATGCAGCCAACAAACATATGAAAGAAGGCTCAACATCACTGATCATTAGAGAAATGCAAATCAAAACCACAGTGAGATACCATCTCTTGCCAGTTAGATGGCAATTATTCAAAAGTGAAAAAACAACAGTTGCTGGCAAGGTTGCGGAGAAAAAGGAATGCTTTTACACTGTTGGTGGGGGTGTAAATTAGTTCAACCATTGTGGAAGACAGTGTGGCAATTTTTCAAAGATCTAGAAGCAGAAATACCATTTGACCCAGCAATCCCATTACTGGGTATATACCAAAAGGAATATAAACCATTCAATGGTAAAGATACATGCACGAGTATGTTCATTGCAGCACTATTCACAACAGTAAAGACATGAAATCAATCCAAATGCCCATCAGCGATAGACTGGATAAAGAAAATGCAGTACATATACACCTGGAATTCTATGCAGCCATAAAAAGGAACAAGATCATGTCCTTTGCAGGGATGTGGATGGAGCTGGAAGGTGTTATCCTCAGCAAACTAATGCAGGAACAGAAAACCAAGCACCGCATACTCTCACTTATAAGTGGGAGCTGAACAATGAGGACACGTGGACACCTGGGAGGGAACAACCTACACAGTGGCCTGTTGTGGGGGACAGTGGAAGGAAGCCTATCAGGAAGAATAGCTAATGGATGCTGGGCTTAATACTTAGGTGATAGGTTGATCTGTGCAGCAAATCACCATGGCACATGTTTACGTATTAACAAGCCTGAACATCCTGCACATGTACCCTGAAACTTAAAATAAAAATTGATGAAAAATAAAATAAAACCTTTCAGTTTAAAGACAAAAAAAGGATTGTTTCTGCTCTTAGGATAAAATACAGGAAAATTCAAGGGCTATGTGTTCCCATTACAGAATTATTATTTGACAGCTTTAAACTTGTCATTAACTTTCCATTAACCCAGTTTCTATTCTGTATAATGGGTATAATTACATGAAGTTGGCTTAGGGATAAATTTTTTTGTTCTTCCGTAGATTTAAAATAGCCATAAGTGACTGGCGAGAAAAACTACACACCTCCTCATGGCACTACTCTGGCCTTAGCGTGCGTCAGGCTGTACTAGGCAGTCATGAGTGGAGATAGACGGGAGAGAGGCAGTGGAGCTGGCTCTCCTTAGACTAGGAAGGAGGCACCATGAACAGAGCAGGGCGACTGGGGCCATATGTCCCCTCTACTCTGTGATTCTGCTCCTTTATGGAAAATCCCAGAAACTTCCAGTCTATGACACATCTTACGACTGGGACAGAGATTTCTTATAATAGTGACAAGATAAGTTGAACCTCATTTTTTTTTTTCTGGAAAGCATTGATTCTGTCTTTCTGTACTATTACAGAAAACTTGGTCAAATTTGCAAATACCTACACTCAGTGAAAGAACTAAGCTCACAGATTTTGAAGGGAACTGGGGTGGGTGCTTCAACACGTAAAGAATATCATGAAAACACTAGATATATTTAAACTAGACATTATTCATTCATTTAATAAATGTTTATCAAAAAACAATTGTGTTTTGAGTACTGTACTGGACATTGGAGATTTAGTCATGAGCAAGATAAGACATGGTCTCTATGCTCAGGGAACTTGTATATGAGACGCTGCTAGCTTCAAAAGAAGAAATCTAATCATTGCCAAAATCAATTGAATGAAAACCATCACCAGGATCCAGAGAACAATAGTCTTCACATGATATGATTCTGAAGTAATGAATAATAATAATAAATGCAGCAGTCTACATACAGAGAATGCCTTGTTTTATGTAACAGTGATATGTACTATCATTTATTACAGCCTCCAAGCAAATAGTTTTTGCTAAAATATTTCAAGGGGCCAGGTTTAGGAATAAAACAGAAAAGCAGCTGTATTTATTTGCATATATTTGCATGAACACTATACATTTTTCACTGGAAATTAGAATTTTAAAAAGTTATCTCAAAAATGCAAGTTTTGAAGTTTTCTTCTCTCAATGCCTTCTTATAATTCTATTCATGGTTTCCCAAGTACCCAAACCAGAGGTTTGGAATACTTATTTAAAAGCTTTTCTTCACTAACCATATTAAAAAAATACAACATTTGCCTTTTTAAATGTCACAGATATGCAATCCTGCTGAAATCTGAGCCCAGAAACAGTGATAACCAGAGTAATTAGAGTGTCTAGTGCTGGGGAATGATAAAAGATGAAATAGTGAGTTCCACATGCCACCCTACTAAATTGGAGTCAAAGATGTAGTTCCACTTGTAAGCCGCTTCATGTCTAGACAGAATAACAAGGCTTTGGTGCATTTTTAACCAGTTCAGTCTTTCACTGGAGTTTCAGCTCTGTTGTTGTTTTCCAATCACGGTTTTTATAATAGTTAATAATAGCAATAATAATAACAGATATCATATGTTCTTTCCTTGATATGTAATAGTCACTTTCTTAATTGCCTTTCTCATTTTACTTAATTAACAGGAAAAAACAATCCTATGAGGTAAGCACTGTAATTGTATTCATTTTCAGATGAGAAACTGGAATTTACAGAAGTGATCCAAACAAACATACAGAATTAATAAACAGACTAGCTAGTATTCAGTCTATACCAGTCTGATTCCAAACGTCGAAATGTTCATCTCTACCCTATTAAGAAAAACAGTAAGACAGAAATTAAAATAGAACAAACCATTTGTCTTGAGAAAAACAAACCCACATCACTTAGATAGGAATAGAAATGGGATTTCATATAGATGTGAAGTGCTTATGTAAAAATGATTATACATTCTTTATATAAACTATATGCATGAAGAAACATAAACATTATGATAGATTGTTTTATTCTCACTCTTTATTGAAAGTAGTGGTTTAGGCCGGGCATGATGACTCACGCCTGTAATCCCAGAATTTTGGGAGGTCGTGACAGGAGGATTAACTGGGAAGGGCATGAGGAGAGTTGGAGGGGGATGGAAGATGGACCTGCTCTGCATTGTGACTGATTGTTAAATATGCTTAAAAAGAAAGAAAGTAGTGGTTTAGAATTAAAAACAAAATCAAAGTTATCAGCCAATTTGTGAGTCTAGCACTACCTAATACCAAAACCAGACAAAGATACTATAAGAAAAGAAAATTACAGGCCAATAACCCTGTGAACACAGATAAAAAAATCTTCAATAAAATATGAGCAAACCAAGTTCAACAGCATATTGATAGGATCTTACACCATGATCAAGTGGGATTTAACCCTAAGATGCAAGGATGGTTCACATATACAAATCAATATATATGATACACTATATTAACAGAAGGAAAGGTAAAATCCACATGATCATCTCAATAGATGAAGGAAAACCTTTTGACATAATTCAACATCCTTTCAGAATAAACTCTCAACATTTTAGTTATAGAAGGAATGTACCTCAACATAATACAGGTCACATGTGACAAATTCACAGCTAACATTATACTTAAGGTGAAAAACTGAAAGTTTTTCCTCTAAGATCAGGAACAAGACAGGGATGCCCCTTCTATGCAGTATAGCACTAAAAGTCCTAGTTAGAGGAATTAGGCAAATAAAAGGAATAAAAGGTATCCAGACTGGAAAGGAGGAAGTAAAATGGTCTCTGTAGATGTCATAATCATATATAAAAAGCCCTGAAGACCTATCAAAAATATTTGAGAAATAATAAATTCAATAAAGTTGTAAACTACAAAATCAATGTACAAAAGTTAGCAGTGTTTATGTATACTATCTGAAGAAGTCAGCTAGTTCATTGTTAGCATTTATAGCGTGTTTATATATGTTTATAAATGTTGTCAGTATATATAGTGTTTGCATATGTTTATAAATGTTGAAGTATATATAAAGTGTTTATATAAACTAACAATGAACTATCTGAATTATTCTTCAATGAAGAAGTTTATATATACTAAAAATGGTAGTTTATTGTTAGTCTATATAAACACTGACATATATGTATATATAGTAAACAATCAAAACAATGCAATTTTACAACAGTATTTTAAAAATACCTAGCAACAAAGTTAACTAAAGAGGTAAAAGATGTGTACGCTGAAAACTATAAAAGACTGATAAAAGAAATAGAAAAATATGCAAATAAATGGATAAATATCTCATGTTCATGGGTTGAAAGAACTAATACTGTTAAAATATTCATACTACCCAAAGTGAGCTATAGATTCAATGCAATCCCTACAAAAATTTCAATGACAGTTTTCACAGAAGTAGAAGAAAAAGACTCTAAAAATCATATGGAATTATAAAAGACCCCAAGTAGCCAAAGCAATCTTGAGCAATACAAACAAAGCCAAAGATACCACACTATCTAATGTCAAAACATATTACAAAGCTACAGAAATTGGAACAGCATGCTACTGTCATAAAAAGACACATAAACCAATGGAACAGAATAGAGTGCCCAGAAACAAATGCACACATTTACAGTCAACTACTGTTTGACAAAAATGCCAAGAATACACAATGGAGAAAGGATAGTGTCTTTGGTAAGTGGTAATGGGAAAACTAGATGTCTACATGCAGAAGAATGAAACTGGATCTTTTCTCACATCATAGGGAAAATTAACTTAAAATGGATTAAAAATAAAACCTGAAACTGTAAAACTGCTAGAAGAAAACGGGGAAAAAGCTTTTTTGACATTGATCTAGGCAATGACTTTTTGGATATTACTCCAAAAGCACAGGTGACAAAAGCAAAGATATACCATTTGGATTGCATCAAACTGAAAACCTACAGGAGAAAAGGAAATCCTTTCACACTGACAATGGGAATGTAAATTAGTATAATCATTATAGGCAATAGTATGGATGTTTCACAAAAAATTACAAATAGAACTATCATAAGGCCCAGCAATGTTACTACTGGATATCTATCCAAAGAAAATGATATCAGTATGTCAAAGAGATATCTGCACTTTCATGTTTATTGTGGAATTATTCACAATAGCCTAGATATGGAAGCAACCTAAGTGTCCATCACAGATGAACAGATAAAGAAAATGTGGTACATAAATGCAATGGACTATTATTTAGCTTTACAAATAAGAAAATCATGTCATTTGCAATAACCTGGATGAACCTGGAGGACTTTACAGTAAGTAACATAAGCCAAGCACAAAAATATAAATGATTCCACCTATATGTGGAATCTGAAAATGTTGTACTCATAGAAGCAGAGGGTGGAATAGTGGTTACCAGGGGCTAAACATGGAGGTTTGGGGAGATGTTGGGAAAAGGATACAAAATTTCAGTAAGATAGGACAAGTAAGTTGAAGAGCCTTAATGTAAAACATGGTGACTATAGTTAGTAACAAGGTACAGCTGACTCTAGAACAACACTGGTTTGAATTCTTTGAGTCCATTTCTAGGCAGATCTTTTCAATAAATACAGTCAGCCCTTTGTATCCAAGGGTTCTGCATCTGCAACCAAACACGGACTGAAAATACAGAATTTTCAATCCAGAAATACAGTGTTCGTGGGATGCAAAACCCAGATACACTGAGGGCTGACTTTTCCCATATGTGGGTTCCACAGGGCAGACTGTGGAACCTGAGTATTCCTAGATTTTGGTATAAGCACGGCTTCTGGAACCAAATCTCCCAACTACACTGAGGGATGACTATATTGTATTCCTGAAAATTGTTAAGAGCAGATTTTGTGTTCTCATCACACACACAAAAATAGGTATGTGAGGTAATGCATATGTTAGTCACCTTCATTTAGCTATTTCACAATGGATGCACATTTTAAAACACGATAAATAAATATAATATTTATTTCTTAATTAAAATAAATAAATAATGTTAAAAAATAAAAGCTTCTGATAGCAAAAGAAATGATCAAAAGTGAAAAACAACCTATGGAATTATTTGCAAAGCATACGTTTCATAAGGAGTTACTATCCAAAATATATAAGGAACTCAGACAACCAAATAGCCAGAAAACAAGTAATCCAATTAAAAAATTGGCAAAGGACCTGCATATACAATTCTCAAAAGAAGACATAAATGGCCAAAAGGTATATGAAAAAAATGCTTAACATCATTAACAATCAGGGAAACTCAAAGTAACCCCACAATGAGATATCACCTCATACCTGTTCAAATAGATATTATGAAAAGATAAAAGATAACAAATGTTGGGGAGGATGTAGAAAAGAGAACTTTTCTACACTGTTGGTGGGAATGTAAATTAGCACAGTCATTATAGAAAACAGTATGAAGGTTTCTCAACAAGTTAAAAATAGAACTACCATATGATCCAGCAATTCCACTACTGGGTATAAATTCCAAGAGGAAAAAATCAGTAAGTCAAAGAGATACCTGGACTCCCATGTCATTACAGCACTATTCAGAATAGCCAAGATATGGAATCAAACTAAGTGCTCATCAACCGATGAACTGATTTTTTTAAATGTGGTATATATACACAATGGAATACTATTTAGAGTAAAAAAAAGAAAGGAAATCCTGTCATTTGAGATAACATGGATGAGCATTGTGCTAAGTGAAATAAGTCAAACACAGAAAGACAAATACTGCATGATCTCACGTCTGTATGTAATTTAAAGAAGTTGAACTCATAGAAGCCGAGAATAGAACAGTGGTCGCCAGGATGTGGGGGAGGAGAATGGGGAGATAGATGTTGGTCAAAGGGTACCAAGTTTCAGTTAGGATGAATGAGTTCTGGAGATCTATTGTACAGCATATCCACTATAGTTAATCCTGAAGTATTGTATACTTGGAAAAAAACACTTTGCACATGTCCAAAAAATATTATCAGCCAAGAAGTACTGGATAGGTAGATATGTCTAGCGTATGAAATTAGCCTGCTAGCTCCACTCAAGTTGTTGTACGGTATCATAAAAAAGCAAACCTACTGCTTGAGCTGAGAGTATATTGATACCAATAGAACTAATTCTCAAAATAAAAGAACCATTAAAACTACACATTACAGAAAACAGAATTACAGTAAACATTGCAAACCCTGGATTATTCAATACAACTTGATTTGTAGCCCTTTAAGTCATTTTGCTTTGAAAGAAAATGACAATTTTCATAATTTAGGAACTGGTTGGTTTGCAACTATGCTCAGACTTACCAAAAACATGTTGTTGCTTAGGCCCTTTAAAATGTAATGGAAATCATCAGTCTGAGAAGAGGAGGTATGATTGTCCTTACAAAAAATTGCATTTATATCTCCCAGGGTTTCAAAATCTGTAATTACGTTCTCCAACAACTCAGAAATTTGGCTCCAACTTCCTCTATAATCTGACTTCAGTTTATACACCTCGTCTTCTTTCCCTTCAACTAGTCTAGCATCTTAACTGTGACGGGGAGTCAATATACAAATCCAATTCCTGCTTCACATCACTGCTTATGTTATAACACACAATTATGTAGATATACAACGTCTTTTTTAAACCTACTAAAGATTCAGTTTTTACCTATGAAAGATTATATCTGTTCCACAAGACATATTTTGAAGACTTATATTACACTTTTAATCTATACATCTATCATCATCACACCTCCTATATAGTGTGTGTGTGTGTGTGTGTGTGTGTGTGTGTGTCTGCTGTTTGTTTGGAGGATTGTTTGGTAATACAAAAGTAAAAATGCACAATCCCTTAAATCTACAACACTATGTATTTTTTATATATGCATTTTATACACTTATAATACTTATACAATACTTATATAAACTTTGGAAACTTGGAAAACAACCTCAGTAGGAGACCAGATAAATTTATTTCCATACTTGGTAGTAGACAGTTTGATGAAATTAGAAAATAACAGATATTTATCGTTTATTAAGGACTTAATATATTAAATTTTTGTTTCCTTCTCTTATTTAATCCTTACAAAAATTTTACTTACAGTTAATGATGTTATTATCCCCATTTTATGGCAAAATGTAGATGCATGCTTATAACTACATAAATGGATTATGGAAGGGTACAGGAGACATGGACACTGGCTGCCCACAAGAGAGCACACTCGAATGAGAAAGACATGGTTTTCATTGTGTGCTCTTCTGGACTGTTTTTAAAATATTATTTACGTAATTAAATACATGATAATAATAAGAAAACTGCTGGGTTTTTCCCTTTAGTTGGACACTGAAGTCTCGTAGGAAGAAGCAGTGATCTACCAAGTTGTACTGATATATTCAGTGGATCTGCTGCTGAAGCGCTGATTTTCACTGGGGACAAAATAAAAACACAAGTGTAGTTTTCATGAATATTAACTCTTAGAAAAAGTAAGCTGTACTCTTTTATTTGGGGACAAAATACTTTACTTATTTCATTTTGCAGTATTGTAGAACAATGCAATGGCTTTTAACTAGCCATAAGTGAACTCCTGAGAATTTCATTCCAAGTAGACACTTCAGGAGAATATAAGATCTCTCTCTCACTCTCTCTCTTTTGCTTTTTTTTTTGAGACAGAGTCTTGCTCCATCGCACAGGCTGGAGTGCAATGGCGCGATCTCGGCGCACTGCAACCTCTGCCTCCCGGGTTCAAGCGATTCTTCCCGCTTAGTCTCGCGAGTAGCTGGGATTACAGACATGCACCATTATGCCCGGCTAATTTTTGTATTTTTAGTAGAGATGGGGCTTCACCATGTTGGCCAGGCTGGTCTTGAACTCCTGACCTCAGGTGATCCTGCCGCCTCGGCCTCCCAAAGTGTTGGGATTACAGGCGCGAGCCACCGCGCCCAGCCAAGATCTTTTGAAGTGATCCTGCCATTGTTCTGATTTTTTTCTTTAAGAATTCACAAAGCAGTATGAAATATATATTTGACCTTTTAGATACGTATGCTGTTTAAGAAAAAAGTATTAATGAAACTTGTTAAAAACAGTAAGGGAGACTTTGTTCAAGAGGGTACTTTTGTCATAGATCCAGGACCACTGCAATGGCGCCTTGCAGCGGGGGAGAGAGATTGGGCTCAGTTCTGAAAAAAATAAGAAGTGAGAATTTATAAACAAGGAGCAGGGGAGGGAGCTCGGTGGATGGAAAATTACTAAGAGGAAACATTAGCAGTAAGGGGGATTCTGTGGCCAAACTGACCTGCCAGGATGCTGGCTGGAGGCAGACCAGGGGGATCAAACATCATCTGGAGGATGGCGGAGGATGAGGAGCCTGATCAGATATCCAGGGTGCGCAGACAAGGAGAATGACTAAATTGACTTAGCAAGGTTCTCGCTAAACTTGGACAATGTGGAGACAAGTATAAACGCCTAAAAGTTGAGAAATCGTTGAAGAGAGTAAAGTTTGGTCGAGAGGCTCTGTCAGTACTTTCTGACACTTGTATATTAAAATACTACACAGTTACTTGTATCACTCAGGGCCATTCGAAAAATCAAAGCTGATGTAAAGTATTGAATTGGAATTAATATTAGTATAAAATATAAGGAATTTATTTAATATAGGACACTTTTTCCCTTTCTTTTTTTTTTTTTTTTTTTTTTTTAGATGGAGTCTCACTCTGTCGCCCAGGCTGGAGTGCAGTGGCAGGATCTCGGCTCACTGCAACCTCCGCCTCTCGGGTTCAAACGATTCTCCTGCCTCAGCCTCCCAAGTAGCTGGGATTATAGGTGCCCGCCACCATGCCCAGCTAATTTTTGTATTTTTAATAGAGATGGGGTTTCACCATCCTGGCCAGGGTGGTCTCAAACTCCTGACCTCGTGATCCGCCCGAATCGGCCTCCCAAAGTGCTTGGATTACAGGCGTGAGCCACCGCGCCCGGCCTAGGACACTATTTTTAAAGGTGTTAGAAGACCTTAAGGAGCCACCAGCGGAAGATGAGATTCCTTGCTGCTGGAAGTTGCCCTTGTCCCTAAGTTGGAGGTTCAAAGAGAGTAGCTTAAGAGTTGGAGCTGCCAAGCCTGAAGTAGAACTTTGGAGGCCTCACTAGGTAGGGGGACCTTGTGCCTTGTGGGGAGAATAGGTTCCCCTGCCTAGTGAGGCCTCCCAGAACCATCCTTATCATCTCCAGCTTGGAGATAACAAGCACCAGTGAGGTAGCACCGCCCCTCAGAAGTCTGAATCCCAGCTCTGTGGGGTCTCTGCCTGACTCCTCCAAAGAAAAGCCCACTTCTCACGTGTCTGGGTCACAGCTCTGCTGGGCCTAGTTTCCGAGGTTGTAGGTGGTGATAAACCCATTCTTCTTCCTTTGTTCCAGTCCTGGGGATGTAACCTAACCATCCTCTGTCTCCCTTTTTGCCTTTTCGGGTCTACAATAACCTTGGAAACAATTCTCTCTACTAAAATGCTGGTGTGGTTTCTCTTTCCATGGTGGGACTTGAACCGAAACACTCCTGAACTGATCTTAGAACAAGTGCAAAAGACATTAAATGGATTGTGAATAATGACAGCATCACTTGAATAGTACAGAAAAGTGAGTGTAGTGTTTTAAACTGTAGGGACCATGTGTGCATCCTGGCTCAGCTACTTGCTATGATGGGAGACTAATAGCTTTGAACATCTGTTTCCACAAAGCTAAAGTAGGGATATTACCTATTTTCTTAGGCAGTTAGCAGCAATAAATGAGACCATAGGTATTAAACACTTAAAACAGTGCCTGGCATATAATAAGTGTTTAATACATTGTATTTAACATGTTAAACATAAACGATTACTAAGTTAGAGTGGACATATGTGTTTATCTTGATTAAAAACTAATCAGTTTATGTTCCCTCTCTGTGTGTATTTCCTGTGAAAATTTCAACAGGACTTGTGTCACTGTTAGTATTCAAAAGTTTTACTTTGTGAACTTTTGGAAAGTTTAGCATTGTGACTGAATTCTGAAAGGGTCTCTCTAGTAAAGTCTCATTCTCATGTGCAATAGGTTCCTGTCTGTCACTTCTGTGCTTCTCCTGTCTTCTCCTATCTTTCATTTCAATAAATTTCCTTTCTTCTCACTCACTTCCCTTTTCTCTGTGAGGCATTTGTATTTTGAAACACTTAATCTGTGTCCAGCACTGAACTAGCAAGTATAAATTATGCTACTTATTGACAACTTCATTGTATGTTGTATTTATTTCAAATAATTCTTTTGTGCAATTCACTGCGATAAGCCAATGCCCCGAATCTCTTGCACATTTGATCCAGTCACCCTTGACAGTCCCTATCACATGTTTTCTCACAAGGATGAATAAACTGCATCATATGATAATATTTTGATTTTTGAGGCATTTCAACATTTTTAAAGTTTTAAAAGGGTACATATTATAAGCTTCAATCCTCACAACAAACCTATTCTGGAATTATGCATATTTTACAAAAATAGATGCGACGCAGCTGGGTGCCGTGACTCACGCCTGTAATCCCAGTACTTTGGGAGGCCAAGGCAGGTGGATCACCTGAGGTCAGGAGATTGAGACTAGCCTGACCAACATGGTGAAACCCTGTCTCTACTAAATACAAAAAACTAACTGGGTGTGGTGGCGCATGCCTGTAATACCAGCTACTTGGGAGGCTGAGGCAGGAGAATTGCTTGAATCCGGGAGGAAGAGGTTGCAGTGAGCCTATATCGTGCCATTGCCCTCCAGCCTGTGCAACAAGAGCAAAACTCCGTCTCAAAAAAAAAAAAAAAAAAAAGTCGATGAAGTGGCATTTTAAGTGCCCTCCTCAAGGTCAGATGTTTTCACTGGTAAAGTCAGGAAACATGCTGAAGTCTTCTTTATTACCACATAATGTCATCTGACTCTCTGCTCCATGAACACGCTTAAGATTATGTGAATTTTCCATGGCTATAAAAATTATCGAAGAGATAGTTGAACAATTTTATTTGTGTCCAGTTTCTTTCAGTTTACAAAGTGCTTCAAAGGGATATACTACATTTACTATTACATCTTGTTGTCAGTCTCAGGGTTGAAGTTGGTGAAACAGCATTCTTGAATTACGTGAGAGACTTTGCTCATGTTGATTTGGAGAACTTGTATGTGCGTGTGTGTGTGTGTGTGTGTGTGTGTGTGCTCACGCATGTGGTGGTTTAGCTGGGGGTTCATGGATAGTGAGGGTTGAGAAGCCCTGTGCTTCTCATATTGCCAAACAGGGGCTTGCAATTTCCTTACTTAAAAATATTTTCAAACTAGGGTATTTCTCTGCCTAAAATTAGTTAAAATAATATTGAGTAAAGTTAGAGAAACCAGTTTATGTAAAAATAATTTCAGACACACACACGTGTCTTAGTATTTAATCTGCTTTAATATTGCTGCCATATAAGGGCTTCAGAGCAAATTTCCAAGATCACATGTTCATTAAAATGATTTATTCTACTAATTTTATCTTTTTTTTTTTTTTGAGACTGAATCTTGCTCTGTCGCTGAGGCTGGAGTGCAGTGGTGCAATCTTGGCTCACTGCAACCTCTGCCTCCCAGGTTGAAGCGATTCTCCTGCCTCAGCCTCTTGAGTAGCTGGGACTACAAGCATGTGCCACCACACCCGGCTAATTTTTTATATTTTTAGTAGAGATCGAGTTTCACCATGTTAGCTAGGATGGTCTCGATCTCCTGACTTCATGATCCACCCGCCTTGGCCTTCCAAACTGCTGGGATTACAGGCGTGAGCCACTGCACCCGGCCCCAATTTTATCATTTCTTTAAAGAGCAAAATTAACAACAAAATTAATAGGATAATATAGTGCCATTTATGAAGCGGTGCATTACGGTGTGTCTTAATCCATTTGTTCTACTATAATGAAATCCCTGGACTGGATAACTTCTAAGCAACAGAAATTTATTTCTCACTGTTCTGGAGGCTGGGAAGATAAAGTTCAAGGCACCAGCAGGTTTGGTGTTTGGTTTGGTCCTGGTTTCTGTTTCGAGGATGGCACCTACAGTGCTGTGTCCTCACAAGACAAAAGGCAAAAGAGCAAAAATAGGCCTAGCTAGTTATCTGCAGCTTTTGTATGAGATCACTAATTCATGAGAGCGGAGCCCTCTTAGCTTAATCACCTCCTAAAGGCCCTAATTCTTAATATAGGTGCTTTGGTATTAAGTTTCGATATGAATTTTGGAGGAGACACAAACATTTAACCTGAAGCATTCTGCTCTTGACCCTCCCCTCAAATTTGTGTCCTCCTTATGTAAAAAATACATGAATTTCATCCCAGTAACCCCAAAGTCTTAACTCATGCCAGATTCAACCTTAAAGTCTAAATTCAAATCTCAACTAGATCAGATATGGGTGAGACTCAAGGTACAATTCATCCTGAGGCAATTTGCTCTTCAACTGTGAGCCTGTAAAGTTAAACAGTTGTATGCTTCCAAAACACAATCCTAAGCAAGTCCAAAATGCAACAAGTCAAACAATATTCAATCTTGAGGCTTGGGAATAATCTTTGACTCTATGCCCTGCCCACTGGACACACTAGAACAGAGTTCGGACCTCCAAGTCACTGAGGGACCCCCACCTCCACTGATTTGCTTGGTGTAGCCCACACAGCAGCTTTTGGGGGATGGAGTCAGGTGCCTGCAGCTCTCGCAGGCTGGCGTTGCTTTACTGGTGCTTCCACAGTTATGGTGTCTTGGAGGTGACCCCATCCCTACAGCTCCACCAGACATTGCCCTAATGGGAGCTCTCTATGGTGGCTTTGACTTCATGGCTGTGCTGGGCACTGCCCTCGTGGGGGGCTGTCTGCAGTGGGCCTGCCTGTGAGTGTAGTGTTTTAAACTGTAGCCTTTGAAGTTTAAAACACTGGGCCCCACAGCTCTCTGAGCCATTCTTTGAAATCTAGGTAGAGGTATCCATGCCTCCATGGCTCTTGCAATCTGTGTGCTTGTAGACTTAGCACCATGGAGATGTCACCATTTACTGCTTGTGCCCTCTGAAGCAGCAGCCTGAGCCACACCTGGGCCCACTTGAGCCACAGCTGGGGTGGCCAAGGAGCACTGCATTGAAATGCAAGGAACATAGACTTGAGGCAACCCCAGTCAGTGAGGCCTCACTGGGCCCTTCTTTTGAAACAGTTCAACCCTCAAGGCCCTGGCATGCTGGGCCTATGATGAGTAGGGCAGCCACAAAGAATTCAGAAATGCTTTGGGGCGATTATTTCATTGTTCTGATGAATAGTGCCTGGCCTTCTTCTACCCATACCAACCTCTTTATCAAATGCTCCCTTAGCCACACCCTTGGTGTTTCCTCCCAAACATGCTTTTTTATTTTTTACCATCTGGCTGTGCCCAAAATTTTCAAATCTTTAAGTTCTGTTTCCCTTTTGATTATAGATTTCAGCTCTGATCAGATTTCAGGCTTCTCTTCTCTTGCACTTTACTATAAGCAGTCAAGAGAAGCCATACGACACCCTCAATGCTTTGTTTAGATATTTCGTTCACGAAACGTCCCAGCTTATCACTTTTAAGTTGTGCCTTTCATAAAACACTAGGACACAGACACAATTCAGCCATGTTCTTTGCCATTTTATAACTAGGATGCTTTTCCTCCAGTTTCCCATAAGACATTCCTCATCTCCACCTAAGAACACATCAGAACAGCCTTACTGTCCATATTTCTACCAGCATTCTCACCATGACCACGCTTGTAATATCTAAGAAGATGGAGACTCTGTCTACAGCTCTTCTCTTCTGAACTCCCATCAGAATCACCCTTAATGCACTGTTCATGGCAATCTAATCTTTTTCTAGCATGCACCTCCAAATTCTTCCAGGCTCTACCCATTACTCAGTTTCAAAGGCACTTTCACATTTTGAGGTATTTTTATAGCAACATCCATTTCTGGTGGTACCAATTTGTCTTAGATTTTGTGCTGTTATAAAAAAATACCATAGAGTGAGTAATTTATAAACAATGGAAATTGATTTCTTATAGTTCTGAAAACAGAGAAGTCCAAGATCAAGGGACTGGCAGGTTCAGTGTCTAGTGAGGGCCCTGTCTTTGCTCCCAGGATGGCGCCTTACATGTTGCATTCTCCAGAGGAACAAACACTGTATCTTCACATGCCAGAAGGGAGGGAAAGGCAAAAAAGTACAAAAGAGGGCTAGTTAGTTCTCTCCAGCCGTTTCTTCATGAGGGCAGAGGCCTCATGGTCTGATTATTTCCTAAGGGCCAGCCTTTTGATACAGTTGTGTTGAGAATTAAGTTTCACCATGAACTTTGCAGGAGATACAATACTGCTTTATTGTAAGTGAGGTAGAGAAGTACCACTTTATTGTAAGTTAAACAAGTTAGGCTAAAGTCTTGTCTCTGTAATTTATTAGTTTTTGCCCCTTGGAAGCCACTTGCTTTCCAGTATCTTATCACATTCATAAAATGAGATGAATTAATGAAGTAGAGTTTAAATATCTACCAATATCAATTCTCTAATTTCTGAAGTTTTAAAAACATATGTCTTTCAACTACCAAATCAGTTCAAAGACATGCATAGTCATAACCACCAAAACTCCATTACAAGTTGCAGGATATAAAAATCAGCATTCCAAAATAAGTAGCATTTAGATGTGGCAACAGCAAACAATCTAAAAAAGAAATCAAGAAAGTCATCCCGTTTACAACAGCTAGGAAGAATATAAAATACCTATGAATCAACTTAACCAAAGATATGAAAGATCTGTACAAGGAAAACTATCAAACACTGATAAAAGAAACTGCAGAGGACACAAAATAATGAAAGGATATGTCATGCTTTTGCACTGAAAGAATTAGTATTGATAAAATGACACTACCCTAAAATGTAGATTCAATGGAACCACCATGAAAATACCAATGGCATTCTTCAAAAAAATAGAAAAAACTATCCTAAAATGTATATGGAACTACAAAAGAACCAAACTGAAGGCATCACACAATTTGACTTCAAAATATACCACAAAGTTGTAGTAACCAAATCAGTTTAATACGGCCATAAAAGCAGACACATAGATCAACAGAACAGAATAGAGAACCCAAATATAAATCCACATATTTACAGCCAACCCA
This sequence comes from Nomascus leucogenys, assembly GCF_006542625.1. Classification (NCBI taxonomy): domain Eukaryota; kingdom Metazoa; phylum Chordata; class Mammalia; order Primates; family Hylobatidae; genus Nomascus; species Nomascus leucogenys. The sequence continues at coordinate 108,235,837 of NC_044387.1, read as the reverse complement.
TTTTTGACAATGGTGCCAAGAAGACACAATGGGGAAAGATGAGTCTTTTCAATAAATGGTCCTGGGAAAACTGGATATCCATACGCAGAAGAATGAAACTAGACTCAGCCCTTGCCATATGCAAAAATCAAATTAAAATGGATTGAAGACTTAAATTTAATATCTGAAACCATATAACTACTGAGAAAAACATGGGGCAATGCTACAGAACATAGGCCTGGAAAAATACTTTTGTGTAAGATTTCAAAAAACACAGGCAACCAAAGCAAAAATAGACAAATCAGATAACATTAAGCTAAAAACTTCCACACGGCAAAGGAAACAATAAAAAAAGTGAAGAGACAACCCACAGAGTAGGAGAAAATATTTACAAACTATCAATCTGACAGGAATTAATAACCAGAATATAGGACCTCAAACAACTCAATAGCAAGAAAATAAATAATCTGATTTTTAAAATGGGCAAAAGATCTGAATAGACATTTCTTAAAACAAGACATGCAAATGATCAACAGGTGTATGAAAAAATGCCCAACATCACTCATCGTCAGAGAATTGCAAATCAAAACTACAAGGAGTTACTCCAGCCAAAATAACTTTTATCAAAAAGACAGGTAATAACAAATGTTGGTGAGGATGTGGAGAAAGGGGAACTCCCATATGCTGTTGGTGGGAATGTAAATTAATAAAACCACTATGGAGAACAGTATGGAGGTTCCTAAACTAACTAAAAATAGAACTACCATATGATCCAGCAATGCCACTACTGGGTATATACTCAAAAGAAAGGAAATTAGTATATCAAAGGGACATCTGCACTCCTGTATTTACTGCACCACTATTCACAATAGCCAAGATATGGAATCAACCTAAGTGTCCATCATTGGATGAATGGATAAAGCAAATGTGAGATACACACACACACACACACACACACACACACAAAATGGAATATTATTCATCCATAAAACAGAATGAAGTTCTGTCATTTGCAGCAACATGGATAGAACTGGATGCCATTATGTTAAGTGAAATAAGTCAAGCACAGCAAAACAAATATTGAATGCTGTCACTCATATGTGGGAGCTAAAAAGATATCATGAAGATAAAAAGTAGATTGGTGATTACCAGAGGCTACCAAGGGTTGGGGGAAAGGGGAGCTAAAGAGAAGTTGATTAATGGGTACAAATATACATTATAATAGAAGAAATAAGACCTAGTATTTGATGTATCAGTAGGATAGCTATAGTTAACATTAATCTATTGTACATTTCAAAATAGCTAGAAGATAATAACTTTAGTGTTTCTAACATAAAGAAAAGATGAATATTTAAGATGATGGATATTCCAATTATCCTTATTTGATTATATGAATGTAACACATTATCGCATGTACCCTGAAAATATTTACATCTATTATATGTCAAGTTAAAAAACTACATTTCATACACATGCATACACAGATAGACACAGGCATGCAGACACATTTGAGTGATTATATGGTTTCAGGTAAGTTAAATGAATAGATTCTAATTTATTTATTATATGTATTTTATATTACATAAAATATATATTGTTTGTGTATATATATATATATATAGTTCTATATATCCATATCTGTATTTACACACGAATTAGTCCAATCAGATTAGCTAAAGTGAGGCTCTTTGAATTCTAACAAATAAGCAAGGGGTTTAACCTGTTCCCTTGATCTGTTGGTCTAGAGTCTATTTGCAGAGCTGTTATTACTGGTTTTTGCTTAGAGAAGAATAAAGAAATAACTTTTTTAAGTTTTGATGTTAAATGAATGTAGGATAAATGTATACATAGCATTCTGTATATATATATGTGTGTGTGTGTGTGTATATATTGCTATATGCCAGATGAACTGATGACTTTTCCACATATGGAAGAATTTCTTAAGATCTTGTTTAACAATTTCCCTCCCTTTCTTTCCCTAACTGCATGCTTGAATATAGGTGTTATATATATAAAATATCTGTGACATATATACATTTTAATATTTAATATAAATTAAATATTTAAATAAATTAAATCATTTATTTGTACTTTAAAAATTATTCTATTAAACATCAATAGAATATCATGCCTTTGTAAGAGTTAATATAATAGACTGTTACACTGTGACAAATACCATCTTTGTGGTAGGGCTAACAGAATAGAGACACATCAAAAGGTAAAATAAACATGTTTAGCTAATATAATAACCTAATCAGAAAGCAAATTTTTTATTATGAATTGTTCACACCTTTTATCTAAATATTATTTTGATACGGACATTTTGAATACTTTCTTTTGCAAGCAAGAATTGAAGACTCGGAAAGGAGTCACAAAGGACTTAAATTAGGATCAGTGGCCCCAATTTGGTTTATTCCCAGTGGTTCATGAGGAATAATCAGATGTGACAAAAAATAGAATTCAATGGAGAGCTCTGAACTCATATGTACAGACAAGATAAGACTCCCTTTAGACCACTGTATTAGTTTATCTCTCAAGTTCTTAAATCACTTTGGTAAAACTGCTTGACGACAATATCAAATCAAATGCATTTATGAATACTATCTGTTTGTTCAGCTGCTTCCAATCTATTTCTTATTATATCTTTACTAGCCCTAAGTATACACAATTAAAAGCTTTAAGTAATGACAGAATAAATTGTCATGCTTTTAAGATGCCTTATTTGTATTTGGAAAACTTCAAACTAGGTATGTTAAAATATGATGTGTTTCTTGACAAAATTCTGTATAACTAGAGGTATGGTTGAAGTAACTTGCTGTAAAATATCCCAAAACTGCGTTTTAAATATATTTTCTTTAAAAATATTATTTCTGCATAATTTTTTATAATCATTCTTTTGCTTTTTAAAATATTTTGTCATGTTCTTGTCTCGTATAATATGGATAGAAGATTGACTTCTTAAACACATGAAAGACAGTTAATTTAATTGCTAATACTTCTTGATAAAAATCAGTGCCCAGTTAAATTCCATGTATACCCTGAAAATAACATCTTCATAATTTCTTTCTAGTCATAACATCTCAATTCTCTACTACAAGATTTTTTGGTTAATGTTTTGTATTTAACCCAAGGTTAATGTTACTACCTTTGCCACTAAATGTAGGCTAAATGTTATGATCCTAAATGTACTAGAAAGCAGCTAATTGAGCCAAAATACAAGTTTGAATTCCAAAGACTTGAATTTTGGGTCGTTCTAATTTGTATTCGGGCTCAAAGTTTCCAAAGAGGGCAAGAAAAAGTATTGTATGAAAAAGACGATTATTGAAAAGCAGACTAAGAATACTTCTAGACTTTTAAAGTAAGCTGATTTCTTTCTTACTCAACTGTATTAGAAATCATTTGTGTGAAATATTTCTGTATCCCAACAGTCAAGGGAAGAAGGAGGAGGAGAAGAAAAATCATGGAAAACTAACTCAGAACATTTAGTAGGAGGAAGGTTCCTCAGAGAAAACTGTGTGTAAACTGCGAGACAGCGCAGGAAGAAAAAGTCACAGAGAGCTGTTCAGGGAAGACTGGAAACCTGGCGTCTGAGACATTGTTAGCAGCGACGAATCGGTGCAGGTCTGCAGCAACCTCAGCCCTTGCCTCCTCCAGAAGAAAGAATACGACTGAGGGGCGTAAGACAGAGAGAGAAACCGAGGCAAGTTTTAGAGCAGGAGTGAAAGTATATTAAAAAGCTTCAGAGCAGGAACGAAAAGAAGCAAAGCTCACTTGCAAGAGGGCCGCGCGGGTGACTTGAGGGATGACGTGCAGCGTGACGTTGGCATGCTTCCGGGGTCTTGCGTCTCTTCTTCTCTGATCTGCCCGTGGGGTGGGCTGTCTGCCTGTGCAGTTGCCTGCCGGCTCTTGGAGGGGCCACACGTGCAGTGTGTTTACCGGAGCTGTATGTGTGCCCACTTGAAGCGTTCTTCCCGTACCAGTCAAATGTCCCTGCAAGGTCATCTACCAGTTAAACTCCGCCATTTTGCCTCTTAATGCGCATGCTTGAGCCCACTTGCGCAACTCCTGAGACCTTACTGGGAAGCTGATCACCAGTTTCAGGTGTGTCTATCTGCTGGGAGACTGCCTTTCCACGGCACTGGCTGCAACCAATTATTTTTTTAGAGAGACAGTTTAACAACTGCCTGACCATCATCTAATGGTAACCTGACATTTCTGTTGGGATGGAAGGGCTCTCTTGCCCTGCTCATGTCGGCCTGACTACCCACTGTAACAAAGTATTTAAAAGATATTTTGAGAAATGTATAAAGAAAAACAGCAAGAATTACTTTCTGTAGAGCAAGTTTCCTGTTTGTGTGGATGACGATGGAGGAGGACAAGCATCATGCCGCAGACCTTGGCAGCATCCCAGGCCCAAGGGGTGATGGTATGATGCTGCACGCCATCACCACGCAAGACTCCCTTTATCACCAGTATTTCCTCCTTACCTCCCAAGATATCACCATGGCAACCGTTGAATTTCTCATTACAGAAAGCCAGGCTTGCATAAATATTATATGTGGCTATTATTGGCAGACACACCATCAGTTTTTTAGGAAATATGGAAATTCTGTAATTTGAGGTGATTCATTATTTATCTTTTTTCTAATTTTAATGAATATAAGTATCTCTTATTCATTAAAAATAAAACAACAAAAATATCCATCTAGCCATTATCCTTCTGATTGATCAGTCCCATTAAGCTAACGATCCAAGCAGGGCACCAGACAGCACCTTAATTCTTCAGAGAACATCATCACAGAAATTATTTGCTTCTGGAAATCATTAATTTCATTTTATGGATATGAGGATTTTTTTTCTAGATTGAAGTAGATTAATATTCTTTTCATTCATCTCACTCAAGGAATTCTTAATAATAAAGCAGAACTAAATGGCACATATTAAACATCAATTATTGAATCTCGGAAGGAGATAGTACCAAGGCAAGTTTGCAGAGTAAGTGGAGAGTGGTTCTTTGATCTCATTGTAGGAGAGACAGTCGGTATTTTGTTTTATTTGCCAGTAACTGCATAGCTATATGTTCCATGTGGATGCTCATGACTTAGATGACAGAATCTCTGGGGATTGACACCTGTGCCCAGGTCTCACTGGTTAGGGAGCCTCTGGGGATTGACACCTGTGCCCAGGTCTCACTGGTTAGGGAGCCACCTGGTGCTCTATGATGCCTCTACTTGGTGGACTTTACAGCATCCAATCACTCCCAACTAAATCCAAACTTCTTGTACTGACATTTTGATTATTAAGGAAGGAAAACTTCTCAAGATGGCTTGGTGATCGGAAAATATTTCATGTGGTTGTAAATAAAGTACACAATTTTTAAATAAGTGGTCTTCAGTTCTTCTTCAATTGTTCTTACTTACCATATGTACCATATATAAAGCAATCTTTTTTTTTCTCAAAAATTTCCTTCATAAAAGAGGGCTACCCTTGTCCTTAAGAGGCCTCCTGCATAATACATCAGGTAAAATTACCATTTCTTCACAAATTCTTTGGTTTCTAAGAACTTAGAAGAACAAAGTGCTAAACCCCGAAATCCAAGTAGAATCTTCTTCAAAGAGAATAGTGCCTGGTTCTCTTGATTTGTGCCTCCTCTCTTCAAAGTCATTTTACGCAAGGAGTAATCTGGCTCCATAAGTATCAGGGCACATTTTTCTGATTCTGTATTCCTTTTCACATAACATTTTTCTAATTTTTTTTTTGTATTTTCAATCAACTTAGAAGTAAAAATTATGTGCTGTGGAAAACTAAATAACGTATCTGACATCATTGTTATGATGATGACAATAGTGTTGTCAATGAAGCGTGTGGAGTTTCAATGAGTAGAAAACGCAACATTTCTAAAACAATCTTTAATTTTCTAGAGCTGTGTTATCTGGTTCAGTAGCCACTAGCCACACCAACCAATTTAAACTTAAATTAGTTAAGATTAAATTAATTTGGCCGGGCGCGGTGGCTCACGCTTGTAATCCCAGCACTTTGGGAGGCCGAGGCGGGTGGATCACGAGGTCAGGAGATCGAGACCAGGTGAAACCCCGTCTCTACTAAAAATACAAAAAAATTAGCCGGGCGTGGTGGCGGGCGGCTGTAGTCCCAGCTACTCGGAGAGGCTGAGGCAGGAGAATGGTGTGAACCCAGGAGGCAGAGCTTGCAGTGAGCCGAGATTGCGCCACTGCACTCCAGCCTGGGCGACAGAGCGAGACTCTGTCTCAAAAAAAAAAAAAAAAAAAAGATTAAATTAATTTATAAATTCAGTTCCTCGGTTGTACCAGCCATATCTCAAGTGGGCACACATGCCCACTAGCCGTATGTGACCAGTGGCTCCCGTATTAGAGTAGATGTGGGGCATTTCCGTCATCACAGAAAGTTCTCCCGAACAATGCTGTACCAGAATATGTAATTTTAAATGTCTGGGTAACTGAAATGATTAATATTGTAAACTGACATTTGACACTTTCATTTAAAGGTTTCTATTTCAAGTTGATCAAAACAGTTTGTGACAAAATGGGGAATTATCTTACATTTAAAGCTCATTTTATATTTGGGTACAGATGGTAATATATTTAAAATATGTTGACCGTGTTTATTTTAAGTCAGTGCCGTAAATGCTCAGTGCAGTTTGTTAATTTGGGGACATGGCTAATATTGACAATAAATTTTGAAAATAAAGTATTAGACTCACTGATTCTAAGGTAGCAAATATAAGATTTTATATTTAATGAAAGCTTCACAACTTTCACAATCTCTGATTTCATTTCATCTGACATTTAATAGGGTACGCTTCTATTTTACAAAAGATTCCAGGGGCACCAAAATGACATGTTATATGACAATGTAATACAGAATAGTAAAATTTCTATTTAAGAAAGAGCAAGAATTGTATTCCCTTTAAAATATTTTTTCCCCAAACCTGATAAGCAACCTTTGTAGGATTAGAGGCTTACCAGCTGATACAGAGCACAGCTCTTAAGGAAGTTTAGAGAAAAAAAATCTGTGACTGGTTTCTAAATTTAAAAATACAGACCTGCCTAGTATTCTACTTAGAAGTCCAGGAAGTTTTTTTTGCAAGTAAATGTCTTTGGTTATGTGGATTTTTTAAAGGAATGTTATCAACAGCCTTTCACTGCCATTAAATTTTGATTTACTATGTGTGTGAAAAGTACCATGATTAATTTTCAAGGTTCTCACTATCTCCCTCTGAATCTGAACCATTTAGCTGCATTTCTCTCCCCCACTTTCTAAATTTACAAAGGATAAAATTTCCCCAGTGAAATCTTCAGAGAGAACAGTCTTCACTACGGAAGTCATGAGCACTTCCTCCTCAGGGTGCCACTCAGAGGTGTGGGAGAGAGAAGGCTGAGGAAGAAGTAACATTTCACGTTCTCACGCAGGCACAATGAGGGCACTCTAAAGATGCATATTGATTGATCTAATATTAAGGGAGCCCCAACCATCACACCGGGCGCTGTGTAGGCTCCACCTGAAACGGTCGACTAGCAGAAGGTTTCCATAAGCCCTTGGAATTACTGTCAAGTGAGGGAGGGAGACAATTTAATTGTCCCATGAACACAATTCAGTGAAATTCATTAAATGACTTTTTAAAAATATTTATTGAAAATATGATAAAGGACATGCAATTCTTGCTCTTTTTTAAATAGAAATTTTACTATTGTATGCCCCATTCTTCTAGATTCTGAGATATAGCAATAAACAAGACACAAAGGATCTTTCCCTCACTGAACATATGTTCTAGCGAGGAGAAGCGAGCATACGCAACAATCAAACAGATAAATGAACAAAAGGTCAAGTTTGGAGAAGGGTCATGAAAGAAATGATCTCTAGACGGATGAGGGGATGTTACAGAGGCTTCTGACTCAGTTGGAAGGTTTAGGGAAGTCTTTTGTAAGGAAGCAATCCTTGAGCTGCACGTTTTTTTTTTTTTTTTTTTTTTTTTTTTTTTGAGAAGGAGTCTCACTCTTATCACCCAGGCTGGAGCGCAATGGCGTGATCTTGGCTCACTGCAACCTCTACCTCCGGGTTCAAGCGATTCTCCTGCCTCAGCCTCCTGAGTAGCTGAGATTACATGCATCCACCACCATATCCAGCTTTTTTTTTTTTTTTTTTGTATTTTTAGTAGAGACAGGGTTTCTCCATAGTGGCCAGGCTGGTCTTGAACTCCTGACCTCAGGTGATCCACCAGCCTGAGCCTCCCAAAGTGCTGGGATTACAGGCTGAGCCACCATGCCTGGCCATTGAGCTGCACTTTGAATGTTACCTACGGTCAGGTAGGCTGAGGAAGTAGGAAGGGAGGAAGGAAGGTTGAGAGGAAAAACATCCTGGTAGAGTTTACATTGTATTGTATGAATTTTACTAAAAAAGAAGATTAAAAAGGGCAAAAGGTAATTGGGAGGAGATGAGAGAAACTGTGAGGTAAGAGAAGATAAAGACACAGGAAGAGTGGCTGAAGGGACAGCGGAGTGGTAAGCAGAGGACAGGACATGTGAAATCAGGAAGGTGAAGTTAGGGAGTTGGGATTTGGACCTTTCCATGCACAGCGATGGTTTCCAGCAGCGCAGTGTGTAGGAGTAGGTTTGGATGTGCTGCAGCAGCGTGATGTGTGGAGATGAGTCAGGAAGCTTTGGGACACCAGATGAGAAATGGTGGCAGCTTGAATTAGGGTGGGATTTTAAAGTTATTTTCAAGTTTGAGTAGTTTGCTGAATTATATCTCTGGACTGGGAAGTGTTAAGCCTCAGAGAAAGCCAACTTATTTTGGAGTAGGACTTGAGCACTGGCACGTGGGAGGACTGTCACCTTTGGGAGAGTCCAAAGATCACCAAAGAAGATGACCAAAAAAGAAGATGACCAAAAACAGCAAATAATTCAAAAATCAAATAAGAAGATGACCAAAAATGCAAATAATTAAAATATCAAATAAGATAGCATTGGTTTTGAAGCCTATGGCCTGTGAGGTATTAACAATAAAAGCCAACAATAGCCATCCTTCCTTGATCTTTTCCATAGAATCTGGAGTCATACTGAGCACCTTTCACACATTATTTTATTTAATCCTCACTGTTACTTTATGAGGAAGGTATTATTTATCTTTATGTGAGGAAACCTAGCAAGGCACAGGGAAGTTAGTTAATGATGTTAAAGTCACATAACCTGGGAGGACGTTTTATAAAACAAGGAGAAAAATACTTTGAATTTAAGAAAGGTTCTTTGGAAACTTGTGTGGGGGTGCATAGTTTTAAAGTCAAGGAGGTTTTTAGAGGAGGCAGATGATTGCATGAGTGAGGCCAGAAGATTCAGGAGAAGATCACGCCTCGTGGACATTTCTTGTAATGAGGAATCGCTGCTCCTGATAGCAAATAGGGTTTTTGTTTGTTTTGTGCACGTGAGGGAAGCTCAGTGTTTTTAATACACTAGGAAAGGACTCAGAGAGGTATAAAATATTGAAGGCTGGAGAGAAGGTAAAGATGTGGGTAAGAGAAAAAGGCATGTCAGAATTGAGATAAGATGGAAGGAGAATGGACGGCAACAGACCAAGGCCTGGCTCCTGACCAGCAGGCTCTTTCCAGGGAAGATGCAAGGTGGCCTCCCCAAGTAACGAGGAAGAATCCCTGAGGGAGACAAAGGCGTTTTCCAGGGAGAAACTTCTTTCCGGTATTCACTCAGGCCAGCACTCCATGGAGAACCTAGCCTGACAGAAGGCAGGAGAACAGCACCATGTCATTGGAATCGAAGAAGAAAATGGAGCGTGTCTGTGCATGTGGCTTAGTGTGGCATCCTGTGAAATGCGATGTTGATGAAAGCTCCGGGAGTTTTAGGCCTGTACCTGAATCACAGAGTGAGACACATGATTCAAATACATGACTTTTTCTACCCTACTCTGAACAAGTTACTTGAAAAGTACTTAAAAAATAATAAATCATGAAATGACCAAGACATTATTCTTGTCAACTGGAAACATGGTAATGGATATTTCCTTAATTAAAGGTGATAAATAAACAGATTATTTCATATTTTCAAAGACTCTTCAATGAGTTTAACCCAGAGTTTCAACTGAACAAAAGGAGAGCTAGATCAATGATAAAGTAAGCTTTTAAAATTCTTTGATAATGCAGGTAAATGGAATTTGGTGGACCTTTAACATTGAACATATAAAAATATAAAGAAAACTAGAAAAGGTGATAACTAAATTCAAAATAATGCATAGTCTAATGTCCTTGCTATATTAGTTTCAAACATGCTTCCTTTTGGCAAGTCATTTCCTGCCTTTCCCCCATCTTTTCTTTTCCTTCCTTCTTTCCTCTCTTTCTTTCTGTCTCTTTTTTAATTCTCTCTCTTTCTCCTTATTCTTAAGATTTATGCTATCAGTTTCTAATAAATGCCATACATATAAGAAGCAGTGCTACCTAATACATTTCCCATAACTAATTTTATGGGAAATCAGAAGTTGAGACTAGTCTCCTTAAAGCAAAATAAGACATGATATCACATAATAAAATACTTAGTATTTTTATCAATTTATCTTCACAGCATTTCCACAAAAAGGTAAGCAGAATAGAAAAATTACCTCAATACTTCTGCTAAAATGAAGGGCAAGCATTAAAATAATATATTCATAATGTTTTAGAAATTTTAAATTAATGATAATTTTAATTTTGTCTAATATTAATCTTTATAGGGCTAATATGTTGATGACTATGCTATCTTTAGGTCATATAAGGTGAATAGACAAGAAAAAAATCTGAACATAACAAAGGTGTGACCATCCCACGGCCGACTACACTGTCAGTTTGATGGGCCAGGGTATCCTGCTTCCCAGGGCATGAGATCTGGGTGGCCCAGGGGTACTTAACTCTCAGAGAATATTCTGAATCCCTTTGGCGACTGCAACTTCTCAGAGGTAGTTAGATTTACTTGGAACCTAAGTAAAGATTGTAAATCTTCCTTAACTTGAATTAGATTCTCAGTTCTTGCACAGAGCAAACTCGTTACTCAAGTCATCTTAAAACCATCTCTAATAGTGCAGAGTCCTGAAAACCAAGGATGATCCGGTCTCAGTGTTTATACATAAGCCCTCAAGGTGTGCTCCAGATGACATGGAGACAGGAAATGGAATCTCCATTAGCCTTTGGAGGCCCCATAGAGAATGTGAAGTAAAGTGGGGAGAGATTTTTCTTGTCTTCTCCCTGTGTCTCTATTTATACTAGAGTTTATTGTAGACCGTGAAATATCATAGACGTCTCACACAGCTGCATGAGACTTGAAGATTAATAACAGATAGCATGTTGAACATTATGTTGAGTGTTTTGCAAGCATTATCTAATTTAATCCCATTGCATTCCATAAACAGATCCTATCATCATCCATACTTAAGGAGGAAATTGAGGCTTAGGTTAAATAACTCGCTGATGAGACTATATAACCAAACATCCTTTACTTATAGATGGTGACTGTGAAATATACAGATGAGAGTTAACCTACTTGTGGTAGACCGTATTATTGTTAATTCTTTGCTCCTTCCCTCTGCCATGTGACTTTGCAGAACTGTAGAGTGGGTGAGATATATTTCTCCTTCCCATTGATGTTGGCTTTAGTCCCATAACTTCATTTAACCAATAGAAATTTAGCAAAGGTATATGAGAAGAGCATGCCTCAGTAGCTATCTCCATGGAGCTTTAGCCCCCAAATGAGACGAATGGGTCACACCTGCAGCCTAGACCCCAGAGTCAAGCCCTGGCAACCTGCATCCTCAATCAGAGTTGCCCTAATTGGTCTGCAGAACTTGGAGCCCCCACTCCAAAAATTAATGTTCTTCATTGTAGACCACTGAGATCAGAGTGATTTGATCAGCAGCATTATTGCAGCAATAACTTAATAATGCACTGTCCTTAGTAACTTAACGTATTTTAGATAAATTAATCCTGGAGAAAATAAAAAGACAAGTTAGAAAACCTGAGAGTTATCAAGTGAAAAGGCAAAGGGGAAAGAAAACCAATGACTCCAGGTCCATTTAGCTGGAACCAGGAGCACTTTTCTTTAAAAAAATCATAAAAACCACATATAAGCTATAACAAAATTTGAATAATTGCAGAAATACTCAGGTATAATCACTCTTTCAAAATACTACTAACATTTTTGTACATTTTATATATCGTATTTCAAATGAACAAACCAATTTTGCCTAGTAGCAATGACCTTGTACACGTAATTTAATATCCATGATTTTCCACTTATAACTTTATGCTATTTCTAGAGTCTTAAAATTATAATTTTAATGGATGCTATACTGAGTTAATCATAATTTACAATTTATTTCCTGAGAATATATTTTAGCTTGTTCTGCACTACATTTACTGATTTAAAGAATATAAAGACTTTTACCTTATGTTGCCAAATTGCTTTCTAAAATGGTTATAAAAATTTAGGCTGCCACCAACAATATGTGAAAGCAATCCTACTTTACTGCCGTTTTACCATCTAAAATTTTTCATATTTATTGAGCTTCCATACTGTACCACATTTTAAAAATGTTTTTATTTTTAATTTTTGTCATTACATAGTAAGTGTATGTATTTATGGGTTACATGAGATATTTTGATGCAACCATGCAATCTGTAATAATCACTGCAGGGTAAATGTATCCATCACCTCAAGCATTTATCGTTTCTGTTATGAACAATCCAATTATACTTTTAGCTATTTTTAAATGTATAATTAAATTATTTTTTACTATAGTCACCTTGTATTGCTAGCAAATACTAGGTCTTATTCATTCTTCTAACTTCTTTTTTGGACATATTGACCATCCTCACTTCCTCCCCACCACCCCCGCTTCCCTTCCCAGCCTCTGTAACTATCCTTCTATTCTCAATCTCCATGAATTTAATTGTTTAATTTTTAGCTCCCACAAATAAGTGAGAATATGTTTGTCTTTCTATGCCTAGGTTATTTCACTTAACATAATGACCTCCATTTCCACTCGTGTCGTCAAATGACTAGATCTCATTCTTCTTTATGGCTGAGTAGTATTCCACTGTATACATGTACCATATTTTCTTTATCCATTCATTTATTGATGGACACCTAGGTTGCTTCCAAATCTTGGTTATTGTGAACAGTGCTGCAATAAATGTGGGAGTGCAGATATCTCTTTGATATACTGATTTTCTTTCTTTTGGGTATATACCTAGGTGTGGAATTGGTGGACCATATGGTAGCTCTATTTCTAGTTTTTTTAGGAACCTCCAAACTGCTTTCCACAGTGGTTCTACTAATTTACACTCTCACCAACAATGTATGAGGATTCCTTCTTCTCTGCATTCTCACTAGCATTTGTTATTGCCTGTCTTTTGGATAAAAGCCATTTTAACTGATGTTAGATAATATCTCATTGTAGTTTTGATTTGCATTTCTCTGATGATCAATGATGTTGAGCACCTTTTCATACACCTGTTTGCCATTTGTATGTCTTACAAATGTCTATTCAAATCTTTTCCCCATTTTTAATCAGAGTATTAGACGTTTTCCTATACAGTTGTTTGAGCTTTTTATATATTCTGGTTATAAATCCCTTGTCAGATGAGTAATTTGCAAACACCTTCTTCCATTCTATGGATTGTCTCTTCACTTTATTGTTTCCTTTGCTGTGCAGAAGCATTTTAACTTGATGTGATCCCACTTGCCCATTTTTGCTTTGGTTGCCTGTGCTTATGGAATATTACTGAAGAAATATTTGCCCAGTTCAAGGTGCTGGAGAGTTTCAAGAATGTTTTCTCTTAGTAGTTTTATGGTTTGAGGTTTTAGATTTAAGTCTTTAATCCATTTTGATTTGATTTTTGTATATGGTGAGAGATAGGGTTCTAGTCTCATTCTTTTGCATATGGATGTCCAATTTTCCCAGCACCATTTATTGAAGAGACTGTCCTTTCCCCCAGTGTATGTTCTTGGGAAATTGTCAAACAAGAGTTCACTGTAGATATATGGATTTATTTCTGTGTTCTCTATTGTGTTCCACTGGTTTGTGTGTCAACTTTTATGCCGGTACCATGCTATTTTGGTTCCTATAGCTCTGCAGTATAATCAGTATAATTTGAAGTCAAGTAATGTGATTTCTCCAGTTGTGTTCTTTTTGCTTAGGATAACTTTAGCTATTCTGGGTCTTTTGTGGTTCCATATAAATTTTAGCATTGTTTTTTCCATTTCTCTGAAGAATGTCAATGGTATTTTGATAGAGATTGCATTAAATCTGTAGATTGCTTTGGGTAGTATGGACATTTTAACAGTATTGATTCTTCCAATTCATAAACATGGAACAGCTTTCCATTTCTTGTGTGTTCACTTTAATTTCTTGCATCAATGTTTTATAGTTTTCATTGTAGGGATCTTTCACTTCTTTGGTTAAATTAATTCCTAAGTATTTTATTTTATTTGTAGGTATTTTAAATGGGATTACTTTCTTGATTTCTTTTTCAGATTGTTTGCTTCCATATAAAGTGCTACTGGCTTTTGTATGTGGATTGTGTATCCTGCAACTTTACTGAATTTGTTTATTAGTTCTAATAGGCTTTTTAATGGAGTCCTTAGTTTTCTTCAAATATAAGAGCATATCATTTGCAAATAAGGATAATTGTACTTCTTCCTTTCCAATCTGAATGCCCTTTTATTTTCTCTTCTCTGATTATCCAGCTAGAGCTTCCAGTACTATGTTGAATAACAGTGGTAACAGTGGGCATCCCTGTCACGTTCCAGATCTTAAAAGGAAAGGCTTTCAGTTTTGTCCCATTCAATATAATACTAGCTGTGGTTCTGTCATATATGGCTTTTGTTATGTTGAAGTATGCTCCTTCTATACCCAGTTTTCTGAAAATTTTTATCATGAAGGGATGTTGAATTTTGTCAAATGCTTTTTCAGTATCAATGAAAATGATCACATGCTTTTTGTCTTTCATTCTGTTGATATGATGTATCACATTGATTGATTTCCTTATGTTGGACCATCCTTGCATCCCTGGGATAAATCCCACTAGGTCATGATGAATGATCTTTTTAATGTGTTGTTGAATTCAGTTTGCTAGTATTTTGTTGAGGATTTTTGCTTCAATATTTATTAGTGATATTGGTTTATAGTTTGTGTGTGTGTGTGTGTGTGTGTGTGTGTGTGTGTGGTGTCTTTGTCTGGTTTTAGTATCAGGGCAATAATGGCCTCATAGAATGAGTTTAGAAGTATTCCCTCCTCTGTTTTTCAAAATATTTTGAGTAGGATTGGTATTAGTTACTTAAATGTTTGGTAGAATTCAGCAGTGAGGTAATCAGGTCCTGGGCTTTTCTTTGCTTGGAGACTTTCTATTATGTCTTTGATTTTATTACTTGTTATTGTTTTGTTCAGGTTTTGGATTTCTTTCTGATTCAATCTTGTAGATTGTATCTGTCTAGGAATTTATCAATTTCATTTAGATTTTCCAATTAATCGGTATATAGTTGCTCATAGTAGCCACTGGTGATCCTTTCCATTTCTGCAGTATCAGTTGAAATGTTTCCTTTTTAATCTCATTTGATTTATTTGGGCTTTCTCCTTTTTCTTAGTGTGGCTAAAGCTTTGCCAATTTTGTTTATCTTTTCTAAAAAGCAATTTTTTATTTTATTGATCTTCTTAATTGTTTTCTTTATTTCAACTTCATTTATTTCTGCTCTGATCTTCATTTTTAAATTCTACTAATTTTCAGATTACTTTCTCTTGCTTTTACAGTTATTTAAGATGCATCATTAGGTTATTTGAACTTTTTCTTCTTTTTTCATGCAGGCACTTATAGATATAAACTTCCCTCTTTGTACTACTTTCACGGTATTCCATAGGTTTTGGCACATTGTGTTTCCATTATCATTTGTTTCAAGAAATTTTTCAGTTTTCTTCTTAATTTCTTCATTTTCCAACTGGTCATTTGGGAGCATATTGTTTAATTTCCGTGTGTTTATATAATTTCCAAAATTCCTCTCATTATTAATTTCTAATTTTATTCCACTGGAGTCAGAGAAGATGCTTGATATTATTTCAATGTTTTTGAAAATTTTAAGACTTGTTTTGTGACTTAACATATGGTCTATCCTTGAGAAAAATCCATGTGCTAAAGAAAAGAATATGTATTCTGTAGCCATTGGGTGAAATGTTCTGTAAATATCTACTAGGTCCATTTGTTTGATAGTGCAGATTATGTCCTGTGTTTCTTTGCTGATTTTCTCTCTGGAAGATTTGTTCAGTGCTGAAAGTAGGGTGTTGAAGGCTTTAGCTATTACTGTGCTGAAGTCTGACTCTCTCTTTAGCTCTAATAATATTTGCTTTATATAACTGAGTGCTCCACTGTTTGGTGAATCTATGTTTACAATTATTATATCTTCTTGCTGAATAGACTCCGTTATCATTATGTAATGACCTTCTTTGTCTGTTCTTATAGGTTTTGTCTTGAAGTCTATTTTGTCTAAGAGGAGCTACTCCTCTTTGGCTGGGCACGGTAGCTCATGCTTTTAATCCCAGCACTTTGGGAGGCTGAGGTGGGTGGATCACAAGGTCAGGAGATCGAGACCATCCTGGCTAACATGGTGAAACCCCGTCTCTACTAAAAATACAAAAAATTAGCCGCATGTGGTGGAAGGCGCCTGTAGTCCTAGCTACTCGGGAGGCTGAGGCAGGAGAATGGCATGAACCCAGGACGCAGAGCTTGCAGTGAGCCGAGATCGCGCCACTGCACTCCAGCCTGGGTGACAGAGCAAGACTCCTTTTCGGTTTCCATTGACATGGAATATGTTTTTCTATCCATCTATTTTCAGTCTATGTGTGTTTTTGGTTGTTGTTGTTGTTGTCGTGTTTTGGTTTTTTTTTGAGATGAGGTATCACTCGTCTCCCAGGCTGGAGAGCAGTGGCACAATCTCAGCTCACTGCAACCTCTGCCTCCCAGTTCAAGTGATTCTCCTGCCTCAGCCTCCCGAGTAGCTGGGATAATAGGTGCCCACCACCAGGCCCAGCTAATTTTTTTGTATTTTTAGTAGAGACAGGGTTTCACCATGTTGGCCAGGCCGGTCTCGAACTCCTGACCTCGGATGATCCACCCGCTTTGGCCTCCCAAAGTGCTGGGATTACAGGTGTGAGCTACCATGCCGGGCCGTCTATGTGTGTCTTTATAGATTAAGTGTGTTGTTTGGTAGGCAACAGGTGGTTGGGTCTTGCTTTTTCATCCATTCAGAGGCTCTGTGTCTTTTAATTGGAGAGTTTAGTCTATTTATATTCAATGTTATTATTGCTAAGTAAGGACTTATCCTGCCATTTTGTTATTTTCTCTCTGGTTATTTCTGGTCTTCTCTTTCTTCGTTATTTCCTTCCTGTCTTCCTTTCAGTGAAGGTGATTTTTCTCTGGTGGTATGATTTAATTTCTTGATTTCTATTTTTTGTGTATTTGTTTTATGTTTTTCAATTTGAGGTTACCATGAGACTTGCAGATACTATCTTATAACCCATTATTTTAAGCTGAAAACAGCTTAGCACTGTTTGCATAAAGAAACAAAGAGAAAACTAATATAAATTCTACACCTTAACTATGTCCCCTTGCTTTTTACTTCTTATTGTTTCTCTTTACATATTACTATACTGTTTATGTATTGAAAAGTTGTCATAGTTATTATTTTCTATTGGTTGATTGTTTAGTCTTTCTACTTAGCATAAGAGTAATTTACACATCACAGTTACAGTGTTATAATATTCTCAGTTTCTCTGTGTACTATTGCCAGTGAGTTCTAAACCTTCAGATGACTTCTTACTGCTCATTAGTTTCCTTTTCTTTCTGATGAAGTACTCCTTTAGCATTTCTTGTAGGACAAATCCAGTGTTGACAAAATCCCTCAGCTTTTGTTTGACTGGAAAGTCTTTATTTCCCCTTCATGTTTGAAGGATATTTTCACCAGATACACTATTCTAGGATAGAAGTTTTCTTCCTTTAGAACTTTAAATATGTAATGCCACTGTCTCCTGGCCTGTAAGGTTTCTATTCAAAAGTCTGCTGCCAGACTTATTGAAACTCCACTGTATGTTATTTGTTTCTTTTCTCTTGATGCTTTTAGAATCCTATCTTTACCCTTGACCTTTGGAAGTGTGATTATTAAATCCCTTGAGGTTGTCTTCTTTTGGTTAAATCTGCTTTGTCTTCTACAACCTTCTTGTACTTGGATATTGATATCTTTCTCTAGGTTTGGGAAGTTCTCTGTTATTATCCCTTTGAATAAGCTTTCTACCCCTACCTCTCCCTCCTCCTTAAGGCCAATAACCCTTAGATTTGCCCTTTTGAGTATATTTTCTAGATCCTATAGGCATGCTTCATTATCTTTTATTCATTTTTCTTTTGTTTCCTCTTACCATGTATTTTCAGATAGCCTGCCTTCAAACTCATTAATTCTTTCTTTGGCTTGATTGGTTCTGCTATTAAAACACTCTTATGCATTCTTCAGTATGTCAGATGCACTGTTCAGCTCCAGAATTTCTGCTTGATTCTATATAATTATTTCAATCTCTTTGTTAAATCTATCTGATACAATTCTAAATTCCTTCTCTGTGTTAGCTTGAATTTCTTTGAGTTTCTTTAAAACAGCCATTTTGAATTGTCTTTTGCAAAGGTCAGATATCTATATTTCTTTTTTTTTTTTTTTTTTGAGACAGAGTCTGGCTCTGTCCCCCAGGCTGGAGTGCAGTGGCACCATCTCGGCTCACTGCAAGCTCTGCCTCCTGGGTTCACGCCATTCTCCTGCCTCAGCCTCCCGAGTAGCTGGGACTACAGGCACCTGCCACCACGCCCTGCTAATTTTTTTGTATTTTTAGTAGAGACAGGGTTTCACGATGTTGGCCAGGATGGTCTTGAACTCCTGACCTCGTGATCTGCCCACCTCAGCCTCCCAAAATGCTAGGATTACAGGCTTGAGCCACTGCGCCCGGCCAGATATCTATATTTCTTCAGGATTGGTCCCTGGTGTCTTATTTAGCTAATTTGGTACAGTCATGTTTCTGTGGATGATCTTGATGCTTTTGAATGTTTGTTGGTGTCTGGGCATTGAAGAGTTAGGTATTTATTGTAGTCTTTGCAGTCTGGGCTTATTTGTACCCATCCTTCTTGGAAACGCTTTTCAGGTATTTGAAAAGATTTGGATGTTGTGGTCTAAGCTGTATGTGCATTAGAGGGCACTCCAAGCTCAGTAAGACTGAGCTGACTTGTTGCTCTTGGATAAGGTCAGGAAGAATTCTGTGGATTGTCAGGCAGAGAATCTCACTATCTTTCCTTACTTTCTCACAAACGAATGGAGCCTCTCTCTCTCTCTCTGCACTGAGCTGCCTGGACCTGGGGGTGGAGTGACATGAGCACCCCCATGGCCACCACCACTGAGACTGCTGAGTCAGACCTGAAACCAGCACAGCGCTGGGTTTCACTCAAGGCTTCCTGTAGCCACTACCTGGCTACCACCTATGTTTGCTCAAGGCCCTAGAGCTCTGCGATAAGCAGATGGCAAAGCCAGCCAGGCTTCTTTATTTCCCTTCAGGACACTGAGTCCACCCAGGCCCCAAGAGGGTCAAAAGGTACTTTCCAGGAGCCAGGGACTGGAGTCAAAAACCTTAGAAATCTACCTAGTGTTCTATTATACTTCAGCTGAGTTAGCGCTTAAACCATGAGATGTAGCCCTCCTCACTCTTCCTTCCCCTTAGCACAGGTAGAGGAGATTTGCCTGGTGGCTACCACCACCACAGGCCCATGGGAGTACCTCCAGGCTACTACTGATATTCCCTTAAGGCCAAATGGCTCTTCAGTCATCTTGTGGTGAATATTGTCAGGCCTGGCACTCACTCTTCGGAGCAGTGGGCTCCCCTCTGGCTCAGGGCAGGCCCAGAAATGCCATTCAAGAACCAAGGTCTGGAACTGAAGACCTCAAGAGCTCACTTGGTATTCTACCCCTCTGTAGCCAGGCTGGCACCTAAGGTGCAAGATATAGTCCCCTTTACTTTTCTCTCTGGTTTCTCAAGCAGAAGGAGCCATAGCTCCATAGCCACCCCTACTGGGAATGTGCTGGGTCTCATCTGAAGCCAGTAAGTCTCAGAATCTCACCCAAGGCCCACAGAATAATACCTGGGTGTCGCTGCTGGTTATGCATGGCCTAAGGGCTCTTTAGTCATCAGGCAATGGTTCCTGCCAGAATGGGGTTCTTCCCTACAAGGTAGAGGGGTCCCCTCTGTCCCAGGGTGTGTCTAGAAGTGTTGTCCAGGAGCTAGGACCCGGAAAGGAGGCCTCACAACCCTGACTGGTGGGTACCTGTCCATCTTACTGTGGCCGAGCTGTTATCCAAGATGCAAGACAAAGTCCTCTTTACCCTCTCCTCTCTGCAAGGGGAAGGAAGGGATCTCTTGGAGCTGTGAGGTGTGCTGCCTGGGGTTGGGGGAATGGCGCAAACACTCCCTTAGCCACCCTGGCTGGTGTCTCAGTAGGTTGTGTGCCTTTTAAGTCCACTGGCTTCGAACCCAGCGCAGCATTTGGACTTGTCCAGGAATCACGGGCCTTGTGGCCTAGATTGCCTTTCAAGTTTATTTGGAGCCCCCGCTTTAGCCCATGGTGGCGAGGCTTGCCAGAACTCAAGTTCTGACTGCTGGGATAGGCAACTCGTCTCTGGCTCAGGCTAGTCTAAAGGCTCCCTCTGTGGGTAGGTGTCAGCCAAGTTCAGCCTGGTTCTGCTTTCCACGGTGACAGGGAAGCGCTGAGTTCATGTGCTGTCTCACCGTCACTGCACTCTCCTTTCCCCAAGTGCATAGATTCCCCATGCCATGCAGCTGCTGCTGGAGGATGGGGGAAAGGCGGCCTCGGTGATTCAAGACCCTTTCCTGCCTGCTTCGATGCCTCTTTCAGCGATCAGAAGTTTAAACCAGATACTGTGAGTGCTCACCTGATTTTAAGTTCTGTGAAGGTGCTTTTCTTGTGCAGACGTTGAGGCTGGTGTTCTTGTGGGGAGATATCAGTGGGTCTTCTTTTCAGCCATCTTGCTCCACCGGTTCCTTTACCACATTTTAAAGCCAATATTTAGTTAAAACTTCACTACCTCTTGTTTCAATTGCAAGTTCATATCGTTTTATCATTTAACTAATGCATGTTTATTTTTCTAACTTGGATGATTTTTAAACATAACATTCTTGTGTGCCATTATCCTCAAATCTATTGATGCTTTTAGCAGTTTAAGAAAACCTTGTACATGGCTTTTTCCTTAAAAATTTTTTTTGAAAAAAGAAACAAAACCTTTGAGATCTGGGGAAAGATAGTCTTTAAAATATTTTTAAATGGAATTATTTTGGGTTATAGTGTGGTATGAATTTAAATTGACCTTCCTCCCAAATTTAAAAATAATTATTCAATAATATTTATTTTATATAAATATATATTATATATAATACATAAAAATATATAAAACATATTTTATATAGTATATATAGAAAATATCCCTTTTAATAGCATAATTGTGTGATATCTTGTTTAGGATATGCTAACTGGTTATGTAGGGAATTCTCTCTTCTGAGGTTATCTGTTCTCTTCCGGTGTTTACACAACTATTCTTTAGTAAGCTTTTTTGAGAACCAAAAACGTACGTAACACTTCCTTTTATTTTCCAGTGTTCTGGCCAGGAAGCAGTCAGTAAATGTTTATTGTTGTTGACACTGAAATAAAACATGGAGAAGACAAAAATATCTTATATTCCATTTGGTACTTTGTGTCCTTAATTATGTTAAGAATAACACAGAGCAGGCTGGGCGCGGTGGCTCACGCCTGTAATCCCAACACTTTGGGAGGCCGAGGGGGGTGGATCAAGAGGTCAGGAGATCGAGACCATGGTGAAACCTTGTCTCTACTAAAAAATACAAACAAAAATTAGCCAGGCGTGGTGGCAGCACCTGTAGTCCCAGCTACTCAGGAGGTTGAGGCAGGAGAATGGTGTGAACCTGGGAGGCGGAGCTTGCAGTGAGCCGAGATCGCACCACTGCACTCCAGCCTGGGCAACAGAGGGAGACTCCGTCTCAACAGGAAAAAAAAAAAAAAAAAAAAGAATAACACGGAGCATTTTCCTCCATTAAGCAGCAAAAACACTGATCATGTGATAATCTTGTGATAATCTCTGAGTTATAAACGGGTCTTACAGCTGCATGCAATTGCTGTTCAACATTCAGATTGATTTGAGAGCTTCCCAGTGTAATGGCTGGGAAAGAATATGGTTAGAAGATTTGGTAAAGACTCAGGGGAAGAGCCTCTGGGATAAAAAAATAAATAAAGTTTTAAAAGTATTGATGCAAAGAAGGAAAATACAAGACTTGAGGTAATGAAGGTAGCTAAGAACCACTCATTGTGTTTTCCTCATATTTCAAAGATGAACATGAATACTAAGGTAAAAACATTTAAGAGTTTATTTAATTCTTATAACTTTCTTATTGTTTCTATTTTTTAAAATCTTTTCCTGTTTCATGAAGTATTTAGTATTAAAAACTCTTTAAACTCAAAATAAATTCTAACTCTTGGGGACAAGAGGGTGAAAGAGAAACTAACTAAAATCTAGTAAGATGAGAATGTGAGTGGAGGAATGACTGCTGATAACAGAGTGGGCCAGACAGACCGGTCACCACAGCCCAGGAGCACAGTAACGAAAGGAGGCTTTGGGCCAATGCCAGAGCGGGAGTGATGCTGAGCCCTGTGAGCCAGCAGGAGGATGAGGTGCCTGTTTGAGATCAAGGTGCTATTTCTTTTCCATGATGAAGTGCTCTCCTTCTGTGTCCACCTCTTTTTCCCCCCACTTTAGCATTTTCAGCTTGGTAGACGTGTTTACCTCTTAGAAACCAGTTTGGAGATTTCTCGAAGAATTTAAAAGAGACCTACTATCTGACCCAGCAACCCCATTACTGGGTATATATCCAAAAGAAAACAAATTGTTCTACCAAAAAGACACATGCCCTTGCATGTTCATCACAGCACTATTCACAATAGCAAAGACATGGAATCAACCTACGTGCCCATCAGTGGTGGACTAGATAAAGACAATGTGGTATGCATATACCATGGAATACTATGCAGACACGGAAAAGAATGCAATCATGTCCTTTGCAGCAACATGGATGCAGCTGGAGGCCATTATCCTAAGTGAATTAACGCAGGAACAGAAAACCAAATACCACATGTTCTTGCTTTTAAGTGGGAGCTAAACATTGGGTACTCAAGGATATAGAGATGGCAACAATAGACACTAGGAACTATTTGAAGGGAGAGGGAGGAAGGGGGACAAAGGCTGAAGAACTACCTATTGGGTACTATGCTCAGTACCTGGGTGATGGGGTCATTTGTACACCAAACCTGCAACCTATGGAACACCCACACACACCCATGCCATAAACCTGCACATGTACTCCCTGAATCCAAAACAAAGGTTGACATAAAAAAATAAAAATCTTGTGGAGTGATACTAACTCTAGCAAATAATCTTCAAATGTATGGCTCCGAGTTCCACACAGTCAATGAACTTAAATGTCCCACACATTGCTTCTGGGAGGATTTACGGAAAGGCCTCATAGACAATCGAAATGTGGTGTTTGCAAAGCCAAGTTTATTATTCTTCCCACTCTACACCAGTTACTTCTTCTATATGCTCTTTCTTAGCTAACAACTTCAACATCTACACAATCACTCAAAGAAGAAATCCTGTAGTTTCCCAAGTTTTCTGTTCTATACTCCAAATTCAAGTGTTCATACCCCACATCCATGCCAGTCCCGCCTTTGTTGAAATGTCTCTGAGTTCAGTCTTACTATGGCTCCTATTAAGTTGGGTCCTTACCTGGAGGATCACACTAAGTGCCTGTTTTGCTCATCTTATTCTTTTCCATCTCTGATCCATTCTCCTTTCAAGTGGATATATATTTAAAAAAATACGTCTGATATTGATAGACTATTTTAAAATAACGATTAATGTCACTACTTTGTCTATTGGATAAAATCCAAAATGTTACCCAGCTATTTTCTTAACCTCATGCAGTTTAAACTTGGACCATGCCAGGCTATTTCCCTTCTCCAAATATGCTATTCAGTGTCAGTCTTCCATGACTATATGATGAGATTAAAAATTCATCAAAGTAGAGTCAATCCTGCTGTGTTTTTTTTCTCCCAAACAGTCTTTAATGCTGCGTAACATTCTTGAGTTGTTTTGCAGTAATGGTGTTTGCACATTTCAGAAACACATACCAATTGAAGACAGAGCTAAGGTGACTTCTTCATCTTAGTGCTTTCCTATGCCTTCTGTGAAATTTATTATTGTGGTTTTGCACAAAGCAGTGTCCAATAAAAGTGTTTTATTGAATTGAATACTGCTTTCTATTCATCTAAAATATTCCACTTTGATCAATGGCTGTCACCTATTCTCTACAAGCCTTGGCACTATAAAACCAATATGTATATGCATAGCAAATAACCCAAAAACTGCCCTGTGCAGTGGCTCACACCTGTAATCCCATCACTTTGGGAGGCTCAGGTGGGTGGATTGCCTGGGAGGCGGAGGCAGGTGGATGGCCTGACCCCAGGAGTTTGAGACCAGGCTAGGCAACATAGTAAAATCCCGTCTCCACCAAAAATACAAAAAAATTAGCTAGGTGTGGTGGTGCATGCCTGTAGTCCCAAATACTCAGAAGGCCTAGGTGAGAGGATTGCTAGAGCCCAGAAAGGGAAGGTTGCAGTGAGTGCGCCACTGCACTCCAGCCTGGGTGACAGAGCCAGATCCTGTCCCTCTCCCCACCTCAAAACACAGAAAGAAAGAAAATAACCTAAAGAGTACACAAAAAAGTTGTTAACTGTGGTTACTTCAGGAGGGGAAGATTGGGTGGAAAAGGGCAGAGGGAAACTTGAACTTTTCACTGTATAATCTTCTGTAGAGTTTAGAATATTATACTATTCATTTTATAATAAAATAAAGCAAATGAAACTCCTCAGCCCCACGACAAAACCCATCACCTTTGTTTAAAGACGTAAATATAATCCCACGACAACCTAATGTTGATTCAAATGTACAAGTCAAGAGTGGAGAATTACTCTATTTTCTCTTTTTTAAGATCAAAAAGTTTTATCATGTCAAATTCTAGGGGAATAGCTGTCATGAGCAGGCTTTAAACTTTCTTCTTGGGCCAGATGTGGTGGCTCACGCCTGTAATGCCAGCACTTTGGGAGGTTGAGGCAGGCCGATCACCTGAGGTCAGGAGTCTGAGACCAGCCTGGCCAACATGGTAAAACCAAGATTGTGCCACTGCACTCCAGCCTAGGTGACACACACACACACACAAAAGTCTTCTTGGAGGTATACATAAAATGTTATTCCAGATTTTAAAACAGAAAAGAAGAAAAAAATGGAACACATATTGTGTCCCACTTGCTGTAATTGTCGAATATTTAAAATATTTTTTGATTTTTAGAATAACGATATCATTTGAATCACTTCTGTTTAAGAATTTTGTTTCAGCTCTTCAAATAGTTGAGAAGAAACTAATTCTAGTTAATATATTTATCCCAAGATACATCCGATCATTCCTGTCATAATTTTACATACTAGTTATTTAGAAATATATAATAATCAACATATCCATAGTTTAAAATGCGTAAACAGTAAGATGATATAACTCACGTTACACAGAACAGAGTTAATGAGCCATAAACCTACCTTGTATGAAAGTGATGGCTTCAGATGGGTCTTATACATAATTTGTAACTTCAAGGATATGATCTTTCTTTTTCCTTTTACCATATGATAATTAGAGTTGTATGAAATATAAATTATTCTTTTCATTTATTGTGCATGTTGAAGAATTACATTTTGTAAAATCCCTTGGGACCTTACTATTTTACCAGACAGCTATAGTGGGTTACAAAAGATGATTCTAAGAGAAGCTTTAATTCCTTAGAAGTCAATATTAATCCCCTGAGAGCGAATATGGAAAGAAGATGGCAAATTGGGATATTACCAACAAAGCTTGGGTATTTTCACTAGGCACACAACATACAACTTAACTAAAGAAATGTTACTTTCTTCCCCAGGATACTCGTCCTTATTTTAGAAACATAAAGAACATCGTTTCTAGGATTTTTGTTGGGCTAATACAAAAACGAAAAATTGTAAGTCTGACTTCTTTCCTATCTTAATTAAAGTAGAAGTTAGGTTCTTGAAAGAAATAATTTTATTTAACTTCAAACTTGGAAAAATGTACTCTAGACCCATGTTATCTTGTTATTCTTTATTGCACTGTACTTTTCATGTTTCTACATTTTTGCATTAATGCACAAAATTTGTCTTCATAAGTACTCTTCAGAACTGAAATTTTCTCTGCGTTAAACTAGAATAATTAATGTAAGAGTTTCTGGTGAATACGTAATACTGGATATGAACTGTATTTGTTTTAGTAATTTGTTCTTCCATCTGACATAAAGCATTTGCATGAAAATATTTATCACCACAAAAATATGAAAAAAAAACATGTTCTTTATGTTGAGTTAAGCTACAAGAATAAACAAAGATTTAATCCAACAGGAAAATGTGTACTGTTTATTCACAGAGTGAAGATTTGTCACAAACAAACCTGATCTCAATATATACATGTATCTGAAATGACTAGCTTATATTTTTTCTTGCTAAAAAAGAAAAAAAAGCATTTATCTCATTGTTTTTGTTTTCTGTTACTCCTTTTTTTCAATGAAGATGTTATTGACACCTAAGAAACTGCAGGTATTTCAAGTATAAAATTTGGTAAATTTTGTCATGTGAATAAACCTGTAAAACCATTAATACAATCAAGAAAGTGACCAGACCCAACTCATGCTTTTAAAATAAAATAAGATTTTATAACAATTTTTTATGGTGCATTAACTTTCACATCTACAGTACATTGTAAACATGCAGGGAGTGTGGAGTAAAACGTCATTATAAATTTCATCCCAAGTGTCCTGCCTGCCACTGTCTCACCCCTAAACCCAAGACTACATTTGTCTCTATTTTAAATGTTTGAGGAACTAACCGTCTGCTCATTTTCTGAAGATACAGGCAGGCATTCTACTTAATGGTGTCCTTACGTGATGTACTACTCAGATAACACTAATGGGCAGAAAAAAAAGGGGAGTTGCTTAGAGAAAATAAACATTTTATTGAGTGGAAATCCAATAGTAGATGTCATCTGTTTTAGTCATATTGTTTTCCTTATGTAGAAACACTGACAATATAAGGACCAAAATATGTGTTTCAGTTTCTTACCTTTAAAATTTTCCCCTGAATTTCAAGGGAAAAGAATAAGGCTAACAGAGGCAGACCGACTGCCTGCATGGAAAATTTTACTTACCAAGGGATTATTTCATCATAACATTCATACTAGAAAACATCAAACACATTATTTTACATTATGAGTAGTGGGATAATGTAATGAGACCTTTACTGAATCTGAAAGCAAAAGACCTGTGCCTTTGGCTAACTTTTACTGTCTATGTAACCATGGGCAAGTTACTTTATTCCTCAGGGGTTCAACTTCTTCATCTGTGAAAGAGGTGAACTAGATTAGAGATTAACAGGACTTTCTGTAAAGGGCTAGATAATTTTTTTTATTATACTTCAAGTTCTAGAGAATATGTTTACTTTGTAGACCGTATGGTCTCATTTGCAACTGGCCCACAGCGCCATTGTAGGACCAAGGCAGCCATAGACAACATTTCAAGAAATGAGTGAATAAACATGAGAATGGCTGTTACAATAAAATCTTATTTACAAAAACAGGCAATGGGCAGTAGTTTGCTGACGCCTGAACCAGATTTCTAAAATTCCTTTCAGCTATAAATTCTGGTTATTTCATAAAGAATATGCTTACTTTTCTAGTGTTGAAAGTTGGCATAAAATTATATCACTGTAAAAGACCCCAAGAGGTGACTAGTTTTTCTATCTACTTCAGGCAGAATTACATTTAAATTACCAATGAAGACAGCTGTCCAATCATCTACTACTAGTAAAAGGATGAATATTTCCTTACTTTTTAAAAATAAAGTCACTATATAACAGGTAATATATCTGAAGCTGGTGTAAGGTTTTGGAAATATCTTTAATGGCTTTAGATTGAATATCTTGCCATATTAAAAACTGACTTTACACATGATAAAAGATAGAAGAATGATATATCTTTTTTCCATTATTCTTATAGCTTCAAATCCTAGGAAATCATTCTTCCCACAATAGATCTAAACATTATAAAATTTTTCTTCCATACAAAGAAATTGTCATAAATTATTTTTTCAGATATGGAATAGAGATGAATAAATCAAGAAACATAGCTCCATCAGCTGTTCAGGCTTTTTAGTATTTATCTTTTTTATTTAGGTTATTTTATGAGCTTTATAAACGAAATGTAAAAAGAGCTTTAGACGATGTAGTAGTCAGAGCTTTCACATAGCAAAAATTACTGGAACAATCTAATTTTTGAAAAAACAACATTTATGATAATTGTTGCTTCATGGTTTCAGAATATTGATATAACTATTTTAATTTAAATTAGCTAAAAATTGCAGTATATTATATGACACAGTACATCAACTAAAGTTAATATTAAATTTTACTTCTCTATGTTCTGCCTCTAAATACAAATAATGATTTATTTAGCTACCTTCTGGAAACAGTTGAATTTCTTTAAAATGTCTCTAGTACTTATTATATATTTTTGTTCTTATATTAATTGGATAAATGCAAACATAAAGACACATTAAAACTCAAAAAAGACAAATATTTCTTAAGATTAGTGTTTACATTTACTTTAGGCCCACAAATATTTGTATAAGTCATAAAAAGACTGATAAAAAATACTTACTGGAAATCATTCCCATTTTCTTCTTCAAAATCTTCCTTCAAATGTCCATTTTGTGCTGAGAACACATGGAAACATGGAGGGTGGGGGCACAACACACACTGGGGCCTGTTGGGAGTGGGAGGAAGAGCATCAGGAAGAACAGCTAATGGATGCTGGGCTTCATACCTAGGTGATGGGACCACCTGTGCAGCAAACCACCATGGTGCATGTTTACCTACGTCACAAACCTACATATCTTGCACATGCACCCCTGGGCTTAAGATAATTGAAGAAAAAAAAGGGCTGTTTCTACTAATGTGGCACTCAAAACTCACTAGCTTTTATTAACTAATTTATGAAGCAGCTGGTAGTCCCAATGTCTGTTTGAGTCTGGCTGAGTCCAGGGTTTTTATGGGCTCAGAAGGGAGGAAACGCATGCTTATTGGTCTATGGATGGCCATGGGCAGCCCAGAAAAAGCACCATAAGTTCTCACTCCTGGCTGTAGACTCCACCTGGAACTGGCAGCTTGGTCCCCAGGCTTCAGTCCATCCCTGGCTTGAAGGTTGGGTTTCATTGGGGACCCACGCTTTTCCACCCAGGAGCCTGCCTCCTGCCACCATCATCATGCCATCCACAGCACTAAGGCTGTCCCTGCTGAGGGGCGCCTGCAGGCCCATGCTGAGCCACCCTCAGCATCCCCTCAGCCTCCCTCCCATGCTTGTTGACACCCAAAGTCCAGAGGGGGCTGAGGTGGCAGGGGGCTGGTGTGTCAGCGCTGCCCGGAGCATACACATACGTGGCCAGGTTGCCAAAGCCCTTTAGCTCTGCCACAAATTTGCTCCCAAACTGGAGGCACTGGGAGCAGGGAAAGGCCAGGGAACAGGAGGCGGCACTTCCAAGTCTGTTGGTTGAGGGGGTGGCTTCCTGGGCCACTGAGAGCGCAGGGATGCTGAGTCCAGAGCCGTGGCTGGGTGGCTGCAGCTGTTCCCAGAGCACTGGGCTCCCAACCTGCCAACTTGGTAAGGGGTGGGGCTCCCACTTGTTCCCAACCTGGCTGACTCTGTGTAGCGCACAGCCCCGGCCACACCTCCCCCACTGCAGCTCGTGTCCCGCAGAGGCTGCTCCAGAAGGGCTGCCAATGGCATCACTGTAACTAGCACACAGATAACACACAGAACATTGCCAGCATCTCAGAGCCATCCTGTGTCTCTGTTTTTTTTTTTTTTTTGAGACAGATTTTCACTCGTCACCCAAGCTGGAGTGCAATGGTGCGATCCTGGCTCACTGCAACCTCCACCTTCTGTGTTCAAGCAATTCTCCTGCCTCAGCATCCCCAGTAGCTGGGATTACAGACATGCGCCACCAGGCTAATTTTTTGTATTTTTAGTAGAGACAGGGTTTCACTATCTTGGCCAGGCTGGTCTAGAACTCCTAATCTCAGGTGATCCACCCACCTTGGCCTCCCAAAGTGCTGGGATTACAGGCGTGAGCCACCACACCCAGTTCATCCTGTGTCTCTTTGAATCACTTTTCCCCAGGGGGAACCATTATGCTGACTTCTATCACCATGAATTTGTTTTGGTTGCTTTTGAAATATATATAAATTAAATAATACAAAATGTATTATTTGGGTCTAACTTATTTTGCCTACTATGATTTTAGACTCATCAGCACTGCTTTGTATAGATGTAGCTTGTTAATTCTCATTGCTGTACTGGATTTCATTGTATGACTATAGCACAATGTATTTATCCATCCTATTGTTGAATCTCATTCAGTTTTCTATATATATGTGTATACACAAACCCACAAACATACATACGTATTTGGTGGACATACAAATACATTTCTGTTGCACATATTTTAGATGTGAAATTGCCAAGAAATAGGAGATACATATGGTCATTTCTAGTAGATATGGCCAAATGCTTTTCCAAAGTTTTGCCTGAGAATTCTAGTAGTTCTACATTCTTACCAACATTGGGTATTACCTGTGTTTTTCATTCTAGACATTTGGCAAATATGTAGTGGAATCTACTATGACTTTAATTTTAATTTCTCTGATGAATAATAAAGTTTTGATATATTTATTGGTCATTTGGATATTCTCTTGTTAAGTGCTGGTTCAGTCTTGTGCCCATTTTTGTCAATTCTCTCTAAACTGATCTGGAATTGCACACAATCTCAATCCTATATCTTAGCAGGGTGTGTATGCATGTGTTTATGTAAATTAACAAGCTCATTTTTTAATTCCTATGAAATTGCAAATGGTCAAGAATAGTCAAGGAAAAAAGAATTTAGCTGATTTACATTTTTAGATATAAATGCCAATTATAAAGATATAGTAATTAAATCTTAACTATGTATGCCAATGACTAAAACCAACAGAAAAGAGTAGAGAATCTAGATTTATGACAAAAAAGGCAGTGGCAGAAAGGATGACCCTTTCAATAAATGGCTGTGGGTCAGCTGGAAATCAATACAGAAAATGTATTTTGCTTCCACCTCACAATACACATAAAAAATAATTCCAGATCTAAAAATCAAAGATTAAACAGTCATGTTTTTATAAGAAAAAATAAGAGAATATCTTTCTGACCTTGAAGTAGCCAAATATTTTTAAACAAGTAGAATAGATAGAATTTGCTGTTGTCAAAAGTTTCAGAGAAAAATGTCTCAAGGACAACTCCAAAGCTTTAGGACTGTCTACTAAGAAGCAAGAGATGTAATCCATTGTGGTAAGAAAGACTGCAGCATGAACTATGGTGGAGTGTCCAAGTCAAAAGTGTAGTATTGGAGAAGTTACATTTGAGATACTTATTATATATTACACCATTATAATATAATATTATTATAATATTTCTGAAGAGAAGTGGACGGTTGAATATATGAGTCACATTTCATGGGAGAGGTCCAGGCTGGAGACAGAGCTTTAGTAATTGTCTGAGTAGAGATTTATTTTACAACCAAGAGTTAAGAGAAGAGAGTCAAGGACCGAAAATCAGCATTTCATTGAAAAATAATGTGTAGAAGACCACACTGGAAATTCTAACAAGGTTGGGAACAAGGAAGCAGACTTCTAAATATTATGTATGGCAAGGACATCATTAATTTGCACATTACAGACAGACCTTATGTGTGTCAGGTGTAGTATTTACCCCATTTTAAGGATGTGCAAACTGAGGCTCAGATGTGTTTAACATTTAAACTGAGGTCTCTCTGACTGTGTGCTCTTTATCTTTTTCTTTATATCCATCATGCTTTCTGCCTCACGAAACACCTATATCCTCATTTCCAAAATCTTTTCAACAAGAAATGGTCAAATGAAACTGACAAGCTCTGATAACTTTTTATGACCTACTTAATATTAAATAAAATTCGAGATTATCTTCACCTTCACATTATGAAAAGATGTTTACTGAGGAAACTTAAAGTGTTCTTTAAGCAGAAAGTGCTCACAAAGAGCTTCGCTGTGGTGGAATTCCAAGGTGAATTCGCATCCACATGCTGTTCTCAGTCACGTAGCACAAGTGTATCGTTTGTAGTTGGAGACGGATGCCTGTTTGTTCCCTGAACAGTAGAAATACAACTGGGACTACATCTCCATTTAGAAAGTGTGGTAGGCAAGGCCTATGAAATAAGGAGGTTGGAGGTGAGGAGAAAAGGAATTTTTTGATAGATCACTCTTTGATTTACTAATAATGGAAGCTAGGTACAGCGGGATTTTCAGTTAAATGACTAACTTACAGATGCGTTCCTACAGAGCTAATTAAAATATCTCTGGGCTTATTATAGTGTGAAGCCCTCTATGTGTTGAGCATGTTAAAGAAAATTACTTCACTACATCATTTGGTGTTCCTACACTAAATGATATTAAATGAATGATAAATAGTAGAAAATAAATAAAAATAAGTAATCAATAAAAATAAAAATAAATAAATGATAATAAATAATAAAAATAAATACAATAAATAAATACAAATAAATAAATGATAAATAGTTTAAGTACACACATCGAGGTACTGGGCTACCTAGGTTCAAATCCTGACTCTGACACCTACTAGCACCATGCTCTTTGACAAGATACTTTCTCTCTGTGCATTCTCTTCATCTGTAGAAATAGGAATCAATAGTGTGTTATGATTATCACCATCATAATTATTAGGGTGGATTTGAGGACTAAACAAATTTGCATGTATATAGCATGTAAATGGTGTGTGCACATAACAAGCTATGTGCTTATATTTAAGCAAATATAATATAATCTCTGTATAATAAGCTAATAATGTCTATTAAGATGAAATTAATAGCAATAAGAAATAACCTTGTGTAGTAAGTCTCTTCTGTGGCTGGAGCATGTTTTGCTTTTGTTTAGAGCTATTTGAGAAAACCTGCGAAAGAAGAAAAATCCATATTTGTACTGCTTGTCTCATCATCGGTCAAAGAACATTCATTAATTGTCTCTCCGTTGTGCCTGGTCTTATCATGATAAACTCAGACAACAGCATTTATTATCCATTCCCTGTGTGCAGGTGTAGAAGGAAGTATTTATTAAATGTTCACTTTCACATTGTGTCAGATTCTTTTCAAAGTGAGTAAAAAAGCAGAGATCCTATTCTGAAATAAAATCATGATTTACAGTCGTATAAGGATGAAGGTATTGCGGCGTTGAAGAGCACTCTGCACAGTGTGAATTGCAACTCATAATTGATGCTAGACATATTCTTCCTATTACTTAGCACGTACAATGATACTTCTCTAGACAAGTTAGCAGCATTATACTGTCCAGGGGTAACGCACTTGGGACTAAAATATTGATAAGCTCAGTTAGTCTTTCATTCTCTACAAATAGAAGCTCCCACAGTCCAGGACTTTCTTATTGTTATCTGTTGTTCTACTTTATCATTTTAAGAACCAATTAGTTAGAATAGACGTAATGCTGGCTAAGGTGCAGACAGATGTGGAATGAAACACGGCACAGCAAAGGGGATTTCTGAAAGGCTCTTTACATGTGGCTCTGAATATCACTGTCTGCCCGTATTTCAGGGGCTTTCTTCAACGCTAAGGCTGAGATCATAGCTGGAGGCCAAACAGTGTCCATCAGGACTTTGACTTGAACTGATGATCCATTGTAGATTATTAATAAGCATTACAATAACTACAATCCTGATGAATTTTTTGGACACAAGCCAAAAGACCTTGATTTTGTTCTTAACTGGTAGGAAAGCTAGATGAGTACTTCCTACTAAAACGGGAGAAGTTCCCTTATCCCCTTCTCAGGGCATGTGACAGGGGCGTGGCTTGCCCCGCTGCCCAAACCCCTAGGGGGAGCATGCAGGCAGGCAGGTTGTGGGGAGCATTTCTGGGCTCCCACCCCATGGCAGTGTCTGGGGTTGAGTGTTTACAGCTCCCGAAGCCCCAGTGGGCATGTGTTACAGTGTGCTCTTTCAGCTTTGTTGTCTGCAGGAGCTTGTATTAATCAGCTCGATTAGGCCCTCCACCTTATGGCAAGGACGAGGGCTTTCTGTATCCCGGGTTCTTGCTCTGGTGTAACAGAAAAATCGGATCACATGTGGGCTTGAAGGACAAGTGCTAGGTTTTACTGAGTGGTGGAGGTGGCTCTCAGTGAGATGGATGGGGAGCTGGAAGGGGGATGGAGTAGAAAGGTGGCCTTCTCCTGGCGTCAGGCTGCCCAGCACTGGACTCTTCCTGGACCGCACCTGGCCAAATTCCCCTCAGCATCTGTGTGGTTCCATTATCACTGGCCTGCTGATGTCTGCCAGTGTGTTCTCTTCTGCTCTTCTCAATGTCCAGCCACTTGTGTATGTGCCTGTTAGGTCCTGGGTTTTTATGGGCACAGGATGGGGGGTGTGGTGGGCCAAAGGGCAACTTTTTGGACCCAAGAATCAGAAATGCCTGTCATCATTTGGGTCCGTGGGCACAGGCTCGAGGGTGAAGCCCTCACCAGGGACCCCATCTTTCTCAACCCAGCACTTTCCTGCTCCTTTCTCATATCACTACTTAACATTTTTATTTTTTAATTTTGTCACCATGTTGCTCAGCTTGGTCTTGAACTCCTGGGCTCAAAGGATCCTTCTGCCTTGGTCTCCCAAAGTGCTGGGATTACAGGTGTGAGCCACCATGCCTGGCCGTACTTAACTTTTTAAAATGCAAGATGTAAAACCGGTGAGAGTGGTACCTCTTCCTTTGTAATAAAAGCACAAAAATCTTCAGCTGAGACTTTCAAATATACCCTAATTTCTTATTTTTTTAACTTTTAAAATGCGTTCACTCTATATACTAGATTTGAATTCAAGTATCTTTTGAAATAATTTTATCTTTCATAATTGATGTGAAAACTAATTACTTAGGTCTAAAACTCAGAAATATCTGACTGGGATTCCAATGGAAATAATAATTTGCTACTAACTTTACCAGAAGCCCTTATGCCCAAAGAAGAAATGTAAGTACATCCTCCTAGATACAGCCAACCCCTCCCCAGAGTTTCTAATCTGCGTGTTAAAAACCTTGCTGACTAGAGAGTGTGTTTTCGGTTGGATTCCGTTGAGTGAAATGGATTCTACTGAACCCATTTATTTATCCCTTCCTTCATTCAGAAAATATTTAGTATTTACCTCTTATACACCAGGCACTGTTCGAGGGACTAGGAGTAGAATGGTAAGAAAACGTACCAGGTCTTAGTGATCATAAAGCTTCCAGGATGAGAGAGAGTGGCCATGTCAGTAACCAAATACTTGAATAGGATAATTTCAGGTTCCGATGAATACTATGAAAACAATTAAATAATGAATAGATGATATTGTAGAGGGTGCCTAGGGAAGGTGGAGCTGATTTCCATAGCACTGCTGAGGAGGAACATTTGCACTGAGGGCCAAATGATGACAAGGAGCCAACAGTAATGATGTCTGGAGGACCAGTTACTGTCATTGTTAGGATGTCTTTGATTTAATAAATATTTCTTAGAAGTCACAATTGGAGGACAAATTTATATGAACTTATTTTGGATTTCAAGAATTTTACAAGTTTATAAAAAGAAAAAATATATACATGTCATTGTGTATATATGTACACATGTCCTTGGCTCAAAATTCAGCAACTCTTCAAATCCCCCAGCATTTGTGAACAGCATAAATTTTATAGCTATTTTGTACTAAAGGGAGAGGAACAAATCCCTGAATAATCTTAATCGGTCATGTCTTTCCTTCAAAATCTGGTCTTTGAACTGAAGGAAACCAGAATGTGTCACCTCAAAATATGCCTCTTTGACATAAATATTGTTGAACTGAAGACAACTAAGATTCTCTAAGACAACTTAGATTCTCAACTAAGAGTCTCTGCCTTCCCTCTCCGTTTGCCTAAAAGCAGGACAGAGATTGATGGAAGAAAACATCTTTCCTATCCTTCCCTTGTTTTCTCACATAAAGACGGATGTAAATTCTCCACTCCAACTCTCATCAGCTCAGAAACGGCTCAGAGGAATCTGTGAGCAGATTTTTACTTCGTTAGTGTATTTCCATATATTTACGTTTCCACAGTTTCTGGTGTTTGGGAGTCTGGAGCTGCTTTTCTTTGTCTTGTCACTTGTCTAAAACTTATTGTTCTTTGTTTATATAAGTCCTAGATCACTGCTTTGAGTTACTTTTCTCACAGGTGATGTGCATTGTATGTGTTAACAAGTCACCTGTTTTTCTTTTGTTAATCTGTCTCGTGTTACAGGAGTCTGTTCCAACTGTGAACTTAGGAAGATTGAGGTAAAAATTTTATATTCTCTGCTTGATTTTGGTGACCTAGCCAAGAGATTCTGGCACACTCCACTTGCCCTGACAGCTGCAGATGTGATCCTGGGAGAAGTGGCAGAAGCTGGCAGAAAAAACAGAATTTTTACCAAAGTGAGCTC
This sequence comes from Nomascus leucogenys, assembly GCF_006542625.1. Lineage (NCBI taxonomy): Eukaryota > Metazoa > Chordata > Mammalia > Primates > Hylobatidae > Nomascus > Nomascus leucogenys. The sequence goes on along the minus strand of NC_044387.1, from coordinate 108,198,974 downwards.
TCTCATATCTCTATCTGTAGTGCCTCATTGAGAGAGAAAGGAAAAAAAAAAACAAAACTCCTATTTTTTTCTTTTTTAAATTCAAATTTGCAACGGAAAAAAATGATTTTGAAAAAATAATTATTTGAATTGGTGACTCTTGTGGATTTGGTTTGCACACCTGTTAGTTATTGATCTTTTTATTTTTTTTTTTTTTTGAGATGGAGTCTCGCTCTGTCACTCAGGCTAGAGAGCAGTGATGCGATCTCGGCTCACTGCAAGCTCCACCTCCTGGGTTCACACCATTCCCCTGCCTCAGCCTCCTGACCAGCTGGGACTACAGGCGCCCGCCACCACGCCTGGCTAATTTTTTGTATTTTTAGTAGAGATGGGGGTTTCACCATGTTAGCCAGGATGGTCTCGATCTCCTGACCTCATGATCCACCTGCCTCGGCCTCCCAAAGGGCTGGGATTACAGGCGTGAGCCACCGCACCCGGCCTAGTTATTGATCTTTAGCCTTCCAGGAGGTCTTTGTTTTCCTTATCTCTGTCTTTTGTGTGGTTTGTCATAAGGAGGAAAATTATGAAAATATCCTCCTTTCGTTTTTCTTTATGTTTTGAGAGTTTGGCTTTGTAACCAGCAAGGTGGTACAGAACTGGAGTCCACTCACCCAACACAGTAAAACCTGATATCCACACTGAGGTCGCAGTGGCAGACAGGAAGGCATTTATTTTCAGGTTGCCAAGCAAGCAGAACCAGACAGCTAATGTTCAAATCCTGGCCTCCCAAACGTTTTGCAGGCAAGAATTTTCAAAGGCAGGAGTAGAAGCTACAAGTGAAATCATAAATCGGTACATGGATGTTACATTGGTTCTGGCCTAAAAGCATGGGACATCCCGTAGCAAGGGCTTAGAAGTCATGGGCACCTTCAAAGTTTTTCTAATTTGCAATCGATTAAGGAAGAGAAGCTTTATTTTAAAATTAGGGATCAGCAGAAAAGAATGTTAACCAGCTCATGGGTGTGGCTCCCACCAGGCCTCTCAGGAAGACATTTAGGACAAAGAGTGGTGGTCACAGTTCAGCCTTCAGTTCTCCCTCATTTGAGGTCTACATGCCAGTGAATCTGTTCTGTGGGGATCCTGGTGGGGGTTCAGGTTTCTGAAAGACAACTCAGGGACATATGTTAAGACGTCATCCTTACTTTCCACAGGGAAAGCAAACATCTCCTGACCCCAGCTTCCTTGGCCATTGTTTCAGGCTACTATTATCTCATTTAATAAGTTGTTTATTTCCTTCTCAGGGCTATTATCTCATTTAGTAAGTTGTTTATTTCCTTCTCGGGGCTATTACCTCATTTAGTAAGTTGTTTATTTCCTTCTCGGGGCTATTACCTCATTTAATAAGTTGTTTATTTCCTTCTCAGGGCTATTATCTCATTTAGTAAGTTTTTTTTTTTTTTATTGTTTATTTCCTTCTCGGGGCTATTATCTCATTTAGTAAGTTGTTTATTTCCTTCTCAGGGCTATTATCTCATTTAGTAAGTTGTTTATTTCCTTCTCGGGGCTATTATCTCATGTAATAAGTTTTTTATTTCCTTCTCGGGGCTAGCTAGGTGCCTGGAGTTTCCTTTGAAGGCACACAAGATCTTTCCGTATTCCCATGCTTTTTGGGGGCTCTCAGGGCCCTAATGGGGGGTCCCTGCTGTGTCTCAAAGGTTAGTCCTTGTAGTCTCTTGGGCCAGCCTGGGGATCACGAGTTGTACTTATGCTGGCTTAGCTAGAAGTCCAAACACTTGTTTCACCCTGCCAGCTGCCAGAGGAGTTTGTCTTAATTGCCTCAACCTTCGTTACCTTGTTAATAATGAGAGTCTTTGCTTTCCTAGGGTGTCTTTGGTAAAAACTTTAGATCTTGAGGGGCTGCATCTTTTGCACCCACTTTGGAACATGATACTTGCATCTAAGGTTTTAAGTCATATAAAGGCTTATTGTTAGTAAAGGAGTGCAGGGAATTTTACTCCAAAATATGGCTCCCTGGTATAATCAGTATTTTGAATTAAGGGCCCTTACAGATCAACAGATGCTGAAGACCTTTCCCCACCTACATAAAGACCACAGGGAGCAATTGTGTTTCCTTCCCCTCCATGTTGTCTTACTTATTACAGAAAAGAAGACTGAAGAATGGAACCACACCTGACCAGACCCATTCACAGATAATGTCCCTCTTTCATGCTCAGTTTCCAAGGAGAATCATTTACAGGTTAATCTCTGCTTCCCGATCCGTTTGTTCTCTCTGGTAATCATTTGTTGTCCCTATAATAAGTGGGGGAAGTCTTCCCTTGGCCCCTACATTAGTGATCCTTCCCCCAACACCTAATGGTGAGCTTGTCTTTCCCTTTGTCTTACTGACATTTGTCTTTATGACTTTGCATCCACCAAAGGCACACAGGTTATTGTGCCTTTGTATGCAGGCAGCCAACCAAAAGGTTGGGAGACTTAAGAATGTCTCTGGAGGAAAATGTGTGTTGTACCCTATTTGTGGCTGGCAGAGGTTTTCTTGCTTTTAGCTGTTTTTTGGGAGGGTCTGTATTTTGAAAGGGATGCATATTTTTGCTCTTTTTTGGAGATGTTAATTAAAGCCATAAAGTCTTATTGGTTTTGTCTTAAGTATTAATTTTGCCTTGAGTTGCTTTCCAGGTATACCTTTGGTTTGAAACTTCGTTCTTACAGAAACTTTTGTTTGTTTGCTTGTTTTGCTTTGTCTCCTTAGCTAAAATGGAACTATATATTCAGAAAAAAGAATATTAAAACATTTCAAAGGTAATTAACTGTATATCTGGAACAGAAAGATCTTTTGATTTTCATCTTAGTTGAAAATCTGCTCCTTGATAGAGAGAAATAAGTTAAAGACAATACAGTTGGATAGATGGGACAGTCCCTTAAAATCATTCAGGCTGCCACCCAATTCTTAAGGGAATTAAAAGTAACTATTCTTAGGCCAGGTGCAGTAGCTCACACCTGTAATCCCAGCATTTTGGGAGGCTGAGGCGGGCGGATCACCTGAGGTCGGAAGTTCAAGACCAGCCTGACCAACATGGATAAACCCAGTCTCTAGTAAAAATACAAAATTAGCCAAGTGTAGTGGCGCATGGCTGTAATCTCAGCTACTCAGGAGGCTGACGCAGGAGGAGAATCGCTTGAACCCAGGAGGCAGAGGTTGCAGTGAGCCAAGATCGCGCCATTGCACTCCAGCCTGGGCAACAAGAGCAAAACTCTATCTCAATAGTAACTATTCTTGTCTTACAAATTGAGTCTTTACAAAAACAAAAATTTAATTGCTTTAAAGCAATTCAAAGAAACCCCCAAACCTCACCTATTCACCTCAGGATGTTATCCAATACTGAAAAGCATCAGGAAACAGGGCTCTCTTGTACTTTTTAAAAAAGGAAATTTGAATACAAATTACCCTAGACCTTTAATAGGCAAATATGCCTCCCCAAAACACCTTCTTGGTGAAAACTGGCAGTATTTCCCTGTGCCTTTGAGATATAAATTTCCTAACCAGTTTTACCAAGAAACCATCCCTTTTCAAATGCAAATCTCAGAGAAAGAGAAGCTAGGAAGCCAGACTGTTTGCTGTTTGCCCCAGCTAAACCTGATGATAAAAATATTTGAAAAGAATATTTTTAATAAAGAGGTCTATGGTCAGAAATTAGTTTAATTGGAAGCTGATATTCAGGCTATATCTATCAATCTATCTACATATTTTTGAGGCATCTCTGTTCTTTCTAATGGATCCAAGTGTCCTTTTATAAACTGATAAGTTTTATACTATTATACCTGTCTCATAACTAAAATTTAAAAATGAAAGCTACAAGATGTTTGTTTGTGTCTATCTGTATGTTTGTGTTTATTTATACATGTGTATATGTATACTTGTACATTATGTCTATATGATATAAAAACTCTTAAAATAGTCTATTTAATTGGCTAAAGACATAAATGAGTACACATATAAAATATATACTTAGAAGTGATAAAATATAGGAACTAACCCAAATGCTTTCTAAGTTCATGTTACTTGGGTAAATCTTTGGTAAATAAGACTAGTTTAATACTATTGGTATATCTGTCAGCAATAAATACATTGTGGACATATAACTTTTATTCTCTATCTGTTGATGACTCTCGTGAGAGAGGAGAAAGGAAGAAACCAGTCAGGCAGACGGTTAGGGCGGGACCCTTGTAAAACTCTTTCAAACCAAGAACAGCCTGAAAATCAAACTGCAGGCCTCAGATAAGAAGGAGCCAGCATCCTTGAATGGAAACACCTACTCTGTGAACCCGGAAGAACAAAATACGCTCCATTTTTGGACACATTTCTCTCCCCTTGGTGCACCTTAGTCTCTTACTTTTCACCTATTTTACATATACCTATCTTTCTGTGATTGACAACAAGCCAAATCTTCATTTACATAGAATGAATCATCACTTCAGTCACTGATTCGTCCCGGGCCAACGTCCCAGGCCAAGCCTTCACCTCTGCCTCCAATCGGCTGTTTACACTATCATACCTCTTTTTGAGTGATGCTGTCTCCAAGACAGCTTGCAGACCAGTCAGCACAGTCCTCTCACTTTGCAGTCCATAAAAACCCCAGAACTCAGCCTCATGGGTGGCAACCCTCTTTCGGGTCCTCTCTCTGCTAAGTGCTTTTTATCACTTAGTAAATCTGACTCTGCCTTACTCTCTCTGGTGTCCATGTGCCTTATTCTTCTTTGTCACGGGACAAGAACCTGGCACTCGCCCATGGTGGGAATAAAAGAGCTGTAACACTCCCTCCCACTTGCCAAACAACAAGAGTGAAGAGCTGCAACACAGATTAACCAAGTCTGCTTTTTAAACCACTATTTTGCTTTGGCAAAAATCTTGAACTAAAAACAATAAGAAAAGGTATGCTTATCTGACAAAAATGCTTTGTCTGCAGTACATGTGTAAGAAAAATAAAAACAACAACAACAACAACAAAACACTAACCCTGAAAATAACCTTTGAAAGCCATTTCTCACCTACACTAACTAGACAATTAAACAGACCTATAGACAGAAGAAAGAACTGTTACTGATTTCAAAAGCTTGCTGGAAGTTTAAAAAATTTTTCAGGCCAATATAGGGAAAAATAGGCTTCCAAATTAATAATGTGGCAGGGACAGTGATTTCAAGACAACCAACAACTTAAAGGACCTTTAGACTTTTATCTAATAAGTCACTTTTTTTTGAGACGGAGTTTTGCTCTTGTTCCTCAGGCTGGAGTGCAATAGCACAATCTCGGCTCACCGCAACCTCTGCCTCCCGGGTTCAAGCGATTCTCCTGTGTCAGCCTCCCGAGTAGCTGGGATTACAGGCATGCAACACCACACTCGGCTAATTTTGTATTTTTAGTAGAGATGGGGTTTCTCCATGTTGGTCAGGCTGGTCTCAAACTCCCAACCTCAGGTGATCTGCCTGCCTTGGCCTCCCAAAGTGCTGGGATAACAGGCGTGAGCCACTGCGCCAGGCCTATAAGTGACTTTTAAATCAAACAGATTATCTTCTTTGATGACTAGCTTTGTCTAATGTCTCATAAATTTTCCAGGCATAATTGTTAAGAAAGAATAAATTAGATAAGATGTAAGCTAGGTAAAAGTTTATAAAAAATACTCTTAAAAAGTTATATTTTATAAGGTGCTTACTTAGTTTCTCAAGTCTCTACCTACACCCTTACGGTTTTGCTAAGTTAAATGATGGATGCTCATCCAAGATCTAGATCAGTTCCAAATAAGGTAAAATACTGAAACATTAATTGCTGAACATAAGTTTATTTACTTTTGGCTTCTTAAATTTTACATAAAGACAAATATATCTGAGATGTTAGTAAATATGTCATGTTCCACATGAAAAAATTGTTCTAAGAGAAAGCTTATGTCTCTAGAAATTATAAAATATGTACTTATAAAATAATGGTAAATAAGACTTCAAAATATCTTACTTCCTGGACTTTTACCGGAAATTAAGCTATAAGGCCTAAAATTCTAATATGTAATTTAAACCACTAGAGATAAGGAAATAATTCTGTACACAAAGCATATATGAAAATTATAGTGTCATATTATGATATGCTTTTATTGAGGAAGGAGGGTTTTGCTTAGTTTGGAGGTTATTTGGATGTTTTTGTAGAATGAATGAATAACAAAAGGAGTGATAAAGATAAAATGAACGGATTAGAAAGTTGTAAAAGGTTTCGGAAGACAAATCTTGTGAAAGAAATTTTGTGTATATCAAGCTGGCTAAACTTAGATGATACTTATTTATAAGTTTTTCTAAAAATTAAACGTTAACATCAAAAGTGCACTGATGCAAAACTGGAACGTGACCTTCTCTTTTAAAAACAAAATTTTCATGTGGAATTGATAAGAGACAGTAAAATATTTTTGTTTCCCTTTTAAGTAAGCTAAAAAAAGTGAGAGGAGAGAAAGAAGAGAGAAAAATTCTGTTTCATCAAGATAATATCCTATGCTTCATGCTGTCTTCATTAGGTCTTTGATTACTTAAGAAAAGCGAATATTGAAAGAGTTAAGGTTTTTCTACAAGTCTATAAATTCTTTTATTTGCTTTTGAAATCTGTAAATATCACTCCAGTTAAGTAAATGACTAATATTTCGTAGTAACCTGTGATTATATTTTAATCAAGTGTTTTATACCTTTGCTATAAGATGAATTTACCAAAGATCAAATTCTAAATTAAGTCTTTTTGACCTTAGTGTAACTTTGAGATGTCCCACAGGACCCTGGAGCTTCCCAAAGGGAATATAAAAGATATATTATACTTATTAGGCTTATTTTTTTATATTAAATTACATGGGAGGAATTGTCAAACAAGAAATAATGTTCAACAGTTTTGAGTTATCTTTGTATGAGTATATTAATATGTGTTCCAAAATTCTGTAAGATTTCTTACACATAATATGTATGTATTAAGATGTTATCTGTCATAATTATGATTTTTATGTTAAAATATTGTATGCCACAGAAACAACCACTTTTTTTGGTCAATTGTATCATGATTATAATAAACTCTTCGCAAATTGTGAAAGGAAAGTACCTTGGGCCCCTAAAATCACTAAGGAAAACTCAAACTGGGAACGGCCTAGGGCAAACTCACCTCCCATTCTATTCAAAGTTACCCCTCTGCTTCATGAGATACATATCTGATTGCCGCCTTTGAACGGGCTAATCAGAAACTCAGAAGAATGCAACCATTTGTGTGTCACCTGTCTGTGACCTGGAAGCTCCTTCCTCACTTTAAGTCTTCCTGCCTTTGCTCCAGACCAAACCAATGTACTTCTTACACACATTGATTGATGTCTCATGTCTCCCTAAAATGTACAAAACCAAGCTGTGCCCGACCACCTTGGACACATGTTGTCAGGACATCCTGAGGCTGTGTCACAGGCTCATCCTTAACCTTGGCAAAAATAAACTTTCTAAATTAACTAAGACTTGTCTCAGGTTTTCTGGGTTCACATTTTGGTAACCATTGAGGGGATTCTGAGTGGAGACGCCCGTGACCTTGGACAAATCTATCGGTGCTTGGATCAGCATGAGCTAACTTGGTAAAGTCATATTAGAAATGTCTTAAGAATTGCCAGCATAGGCCAGGCACGGGGGCTCACGCCTGTGATCCCAGCACTTTGGGAGGCCAAGGCGGGCGGATCACGAGGTCAGGAGATCGAGACCATCCTGGCTAACATGGTGAAACCCCGTCTCTACTAAAAATACAAAAAAGTTAGCCAGGCGTGCTGGTGGGCGCCTGTAGTCCCAGCTACTCAGGAGGCTGAGGCAGGAGAGTGGCGTGAACCCGGGAGGCGGAGCTTGCAGTGAGCCGAGATCGCGCCACTGCACTCCAGCCTGGGCGACAGAGCCAGACTCTGTCTCAAAAAAAAAAAAAAAAAAAAAATTGCCAGCTTACATTTTTGTTTGCATTTATTAAACAATTTCATACTTACTCTGCCAAATACTATAAGGTATTAAAAATTTGGCATAGGGGTTACAAAACTGTGAACCTCGTCCAAAACAGAATGATCTTTGCTTGTGTAATTTTTAATAAATACGACATCGATATGATTTCAATGAAAATAGTTCCATCTTGAATTTAGTAAGGTTACCATAACTTCTAATCCTGTGGCTTTAGGAAATTTAGTCCACAGACAATAAGGAGGTTTGTTTTGGGAAAGGACTGTTATCATCTTTGTTTCAAAGCTAAACTATAAACTAAGTTCCTCCCAAAGGTAGTTCAGCCTGTGCTCAGGAATGAACAAGGGCAGCTTGGAGGTTAAGAGCAAGGTGGAATCGGTTAGGTCAAATCTTTCTTCACTGTCTCAGTTATAATTTTGCAATGGTGGCGTCATAACTTTAAATCACGACTATCACAATTTTCATAAAGAATCTATGTAAACAAAATAAAATAATTAGGTAAATATAATGGGATAAATACTTGTAGACAAACTAGTCATAATTTAGATTATAAAGTTATATTAAACTAAGAGATATTTCATTATTTGGGTATTTTCCAATAAATATATATTGTAGGAAAACATTCTTGCTAAACAAACAAAAAACAAGTGTGTCTCTTTAATTTTTTTCTTTAAAGGTGAACAAGTTTTGTCTAACTCAAAGCTTATTTAAAGGTTATGTATAAAACAAGGTAAAAGGAATCAGGAAATAAAAAAAGATGTAAAGAAAGTTATCAAAATAAAGAGGTTGCTTTTGAGGCTAAAAAAAGCTTAAAGAGGAATAATATTATATATGAAAGAAACTTGTATAGTAAGTTTCATTCTAAAATAAAATAACTGGTTGTTTAAAAAGAAGGGATATTCAAAACAAATCAGAAAGTCTGATGAGCAGTCAGTGTAAGTCACAATAAGAGGGTTTATATATTTAAAAAACCCAAAAACTTTTATTTAATCAAATTGTCGTATTATTATTAAGCTTTGGTTTGCTTAGGAAAAAAAAATGGAGATAAATTTTTTTTCAAAATTGAGGTTATTATATCCACGTATCTTCCTGTATATGCTTTTAAAGTCCTTGTAACATCGAGTTAGAGGGCTTTAATTCCTGGGTCTACAAAGGACACCAAGTCCTTTTAAATCTTCAACAGTGGCAGCAATTAAAGCCTCATCTGCAGGCCCCATAGAGGATGCCAGTCAAAACAAACTACATTCCTGAGACACAGCACCAGAAATTAAAGCTATGCAACTCCTCAAGACCCAGGGACAATTGCAAAAGAGGTGGGAGCGTAAGATTGTAAGGGTCGATTTTGAAAGATAAAGTAAGTTCAGTTTCTCTACAAATGAATTACTAATGTTGAAGGCACGCTGATGCAAAACCAATATATGGACCCCTGTGTGAGATTAACAAGGTTTTCTTGAAGCATTAACCAACCCCTTAATAAAGGTTATAAAGGTTAGAAAAGGCTTATGGATGTTTTATAATCAAGATTAAATTTTATAGATTGTTTACAAAATTTTGAAAAACAAATGCAATTGGCTTCATGCTGTCTTTATTAGGGCTTCTTGTTTAGAGAATTAAGTCTTCTCTTTCAATGAATGAAGGTTTTTGCTTTTTTGTGAAATCCTTGAATTATCATTTTGGTTAAATAAATGATTTTACAATGACCTGTAATCTTATTTTGTAATATCAAATGTTTTAAACCTTTTATATTTGACAAACTTTCCAAAATCAAGTTATAAATTATGTCTCTGTCTAACCTAATTAATCCTTTAAGATGTTAGTTTCCTAAAGTCCAAAAATGACATAATTTGGCTTATTTGGTATAAAAATTTTATAAAAAGCATTGTCAAATATGAAATATTTTTGGTTTTCTTTGGGCTGTATTTGTATAAATATATTATTGGTATGTGTTCCAAAATTATGGGAAACTCATGTAATTCTGATATAACTTAGTGTATATTGTAATAATCATAATTGTTATGTTAATTATTGTGTGCCAGAGGTAACAAGTTTCCTTGTCAATTGTGTCTTTTGACTATGACTGCCTTAAAACTTTTTTTCACCTGTGGACAATTGTTGTCTTGTTTTGGTCCCCTTTACAAGGTGCTTTTATAATCAGCTCTGAAACTCCAACAGGTGCTCTTAAATGCAGGTTTCTGATAACTTGGGAGATTGTGACATCAGAATAGAGGAAAAAGTTTCAGGACTCACGGAGAGCTAAAATTTTCATGAGTATCAAGCAGAGCAGGATTTCGCTGCACAAACTAAACCAATCTTTTTGACTTTTTGCTTAATATGTTTGCTGATCCTTTGTTTCATTTTCAGAGTCTCAAAACTTTTCTTTTGAGCTATTGACAGCTTTTAACAATTTGGTACACTCCTATGAACAAAATTTGGAGCATATTTGTTTCTCTTTATGTGATTTCTCCAGAATTTGGAAACTTTGTGAGTATTCTTAAGGTGTGGCAATACAGTTATTTGCATAAGTGCAATAAGAATCTGTTTTCAGGACAGGCGCAGTGCCTCACGCCTGTAATCCCAGTACTTTGGGAGGCCGAAGTGGGTGGATCACAAGGTCAGGAGATCGAGACCATCTTGGCCAACATGGTGAAACTCCATCTCTGCTAAAATACAAAAAAATTAGCTGGGTGTGGTGGCATGTGTTCCAGATACTTGGGAGGCTGAGGCAGGGGAATTGCTTGAACCCAGGAGGCAGAGGTTGCAGTGAGCTGAGATCATGCCACTGCACTCCAGCCTGGCGACAGAGCAAGACTGTGTCGAAAAAAATAAGAACCTGTTTTCATTTGTAGTGTGACACAATTGAAGAAATTGGTTATTTTACCACGGCTTTGACTGGAATGCTGTGCTTTCCTTTAAGGAATCAAACTTGACTTATGAAGCCAATAAAGCCCTTGGAAACCAGTCTCATATTTTGTGTACATGGTCCCTGTACAGGGCTTGTGATCTGTAAGTAAAGAATGTCACTTCCTGACAGGTGCAGAAGCCCCAGGTTTATCTTGGAACCTCCAGAGGAGAGGAATTCACCCAACCCATAGGTATTTGATGGCACAAATCCATGGCTGGGCTTGGCTTTAAAAGTCTTGTCTGAGATTCCTTCTATGGAACAAAGTTCCATCAAAGCCAATGTAAAAAAATAATTATTCTTGCTGCACTGTATACAAATAATTAGGCCAAGTATAATACAGTCAACCAGTCCTACCGTAATTTGTTTTTGTAAAAATGGGAAACTGGAGAGGAAAAAATATGTTTCAAAACTATAGTACATCTATTATTAGATTCTAGTCTTGCCTAATTTTTTTTTTTCAATTTTTATTATTTTCTACAGTTTGGACTGCATTATAATTTTTCTTGGCTACAAGTATTCAAAATAACATTTTCAATTTTTTCCTTCTTTTTCATTTTTCCTAATTCAGAGTCACTGAAAACTAAACTGTGCTTTCTTTAAACCCTCCAAACTGAAGCCAGACAACTTAAATTTCAGAAGAAAATAATAGAAACTTATTTACATCCAAAAGCCACTTTCATACCTGCCTACTAATGTATGGACTTCAGTGTAACGTGGCCTATATCGATTTTTCCAGGATTGTTCTTTTGTTTGTTGTTGCTTTTTCTCCCTTCCTTCCCACTATTTTCTCTTCACAGGACATGAGACTTCACAACCTGCTAAAAATGAGCTTTTGGGACCTGCCCATCTAGGAATAAACCGTCCTAGTCATGAGAGATCAGATGAAACCTGAGACTGGAGATTCATTTTCTTGTAAAATGCTTTTTCCAAAAGGTTTTTTAAAAGAAAAGAGGGGGAATGTGAAAGGAAAGTATCTTGGGCCCCCAAAATCACTAAAGAAAACTCAGGCTGGAAATCGCTTAGGGCAAACCCGCCTCCCATTCTATTCAAAGTCACCCCTCTGCTCACTGAGATAGTGGCATATCTGATTGCCTCCTTTGGAAAGGCTAATCAGAAACTCAAAAGAATGCAACCATTTGTGTATCACCTACCTGTAACCCGGAAGCTCCCTCCCTGCTTGGAGTCTTCCTGCCTTTGCTTCAAGTTGTCCCGCCTTTCCAGACTGAACCAATGTACTTCTTCCATATATTGATTGATGTGTCTCCGAACCAATGTACTTCTTCCATCTATTGATTGCTGTGTCTCCCTAAAATGTATAAACCAAGCTGTGTCCCGACCACCTTGGGCTCGTGTCATCAGCATTTCCTGAGGCTGTGTCACGGACGCATCATCAACCTTGGCAAAATAAACTTTCTAAATTAACTGAGACCTGTCTCAGATTTTCTGGGTTCACAAGATTGCTAACAATCTGATGAGAGTTCAGACGTCATTCTAAGTCTTTTTCATCCATAGATACCAGCTTTCTTTCTTTTTTTTTTTTTTTTTTTTTTTTTTTTTTTTGAGAAGGAGTCTCGCTCTGTGGCCCAGGCTGGAGTGCTCTGTCACTGCAAGCTCCACCTCCCGGGTTCACGCCATTATCCTGCCGCAGCCTCCGGAGTAGCTGGGACTACAGGCCCCGCCACCATGCTGGGCTAATTTTTTGTATTTTTAGTAGAGATAGGGTTTCACGATGTTAGCCAGGATGGTCTCGATCTCCTGATCTCTTGATCTGCCCACCTTGGCCTCCCAAAGTGCTGGGATTATAGGTGTGAGCCACTGTGCCCGGCTTTTTTTGTATTTTAGTAGAGACAGGGTTTCATCAAGTTGCCCAAGCTGGTCTCAAACTCCTGAGATCAGGCAATCTGCCCGCCACAGCCTCCCAAACTGCTAGGATTACAGGCCTGAGCCCCCGCACTCAGCCAACAGCTTTGATTCTTATCTAATTTTTTTTTCCAATCAGCTAGTCCAAAATTACTTCTTCTTCAAAGAAAATTGTGAAGATTCTGATAAGTACTGTTAAAAGCAAGTTTCTGATAACTTTAAGAACACTCCATTGAGCGGATAATAATTTTGAAAACTAATGGGAAAAGTGAGTTTATAAAATTGTTAACATCAAGCAAAAGAATTGATTGCACAACACAGAACTGATGAAGGATTAGAATTTTTAAATAGATTTTTCATTTGAAACATTGCTGATTCATTTTATATTTTGTTTTCCAGACTTAAGGAAAACTTTTCTCTTAAGCTATCTATAGCTTGCGGCATTTGGTAAAGTATATTTTTGTGAGCAGAATTAAAACAATTACCTTTCCTCCCTACCTAAAAATTTGAAAACTATTTAGAAGTATTCTTACTTCTATGACAATATAGTTATTTGTATAAGTTTAATAAAAATATGTTCTTCTTGTAACAGGCAACAACTGGAAACACTGATTATATTACCAAAACTGCCTGGAATGTCATATTTGCAGACATGACCACAGAGTTTTAAGAAATTAAGGCTGATTTTATGGAGCCAATAAAAGCCCCCTGAAAAAACTGGCCTGGTACCTTGAATACATGGTTTCCTTACAACGTTTCTGGCCTTACAGTGAGTAAACAATGTTGGTTCATGATGGGCCCAGGAAACTCATGATACTTTGAGGAACCTCCAGAACACATGTATTCATGCTCATTGACAGGCATTATTGGCAACATTTGATCGTGAGTCCTTAGCTTAGCTTCCTAGTTGCAAGAGGTTTCAAAAGTCTAATGTGAGATTCCTTATAAAAAGATCCAGCAAAACAAATTTATAAAAAGCCTATATGATCAATAACCATTCTTGCTGTACTATGTAAGTGATCAAGCTAAATATAATGAGACCAAACTTACTTTGCAAATAAATTGGACTTAACCATCATTATCTTTGGTAAAAATAGGGGGACTACAGAGAAAAAATTTGTATTTCAGAAAAAAGAAATAGAAAACTGTTATGCGCCTGATAATTAGATTCTAACCATATTCATTGTTTTTGAGATTTTATTATTTACCTGTAAACTGGACTGGATTATGTCTGGCTGTGACTTTCCAAACTAGTATTTGAAAATTTTCTTCCATTATTTCTGCCTTGAAATTAACGAAAACTAACACTGTGCTTTTCCAAGCAGAAGCCGGACGACTTGATACACACTTCCAAGAAATCACAACAGCTTATTTATAGACAAGCTTTACGACATTTAAATGGCAAACCAGAAATATTTGTCAGCTCGCCATTGCCTGCTCCTGCTTCAACTAAAGATGTTTGAGCCTAGGCCAGGCGTGGTGGCTCACGCCTGTAATCCCAGCGCTTTAGGAGGCTGAGGTGGAAGGATCACCTGAAGTCAAGAGTTCGAGACCAGCCTGGCCAACACGGCGAAACTCTGTCTCTACAGAAAATACAAAAATTAGCCGGGCGTGGTGGCAGATGCCTGTGGTCCCAGCTTCTCAGGAGTCTGAGGCAAGAGAATCACTTGAACCTAGGAGGCAGAGGTTGCAGTGAGCCGAGATTGCACCACGGCACTCCAGTGTAGGCGGCAGAGTGAGACTTCGTCTGAAAAAAAAAAAAAAAAAAAAAAAAAAAAAATGCTTGAGTCTAACATCTAGAAAACTTCTCAGCTGGCTGCCCTCCAGACTCAGATAGTAGTTTGTAGATGGCTCCAATTATTAATCTTTTGTTTTTTATTTCCATAGAAATGCTTCTTCATAAATATATTTGCCTGCACCATATGGAGGCCTTTGATGGGAACCCATGTGCAAGGCCACCTCCTGAAATGAAACACACCTGTTTAAATACCATATGTATTCTCAGGACTCAGAGACTAATTCAATAAGATATGGGATAACTTACTCAAATTTATTCTTTTCTGTTTGTTTCAATCTATGTTCTCCTCTGCCTTTGCCAATCCGTTTCCTCACACCCTCTAGCCAAATTTCTCCAAAGCTACCAACTTGGATCTTCTATGTAAAATTTTCTGAAAGTAAAGTTTCAAAGGGGAGACTGAAGGAAACCAGAAGGTGTCATCCCAAAATGTGCTTCTTTGACATAAATATTGTTGAGCTGAAGACAATTAAGATTCAGGGGAGTCTCTGCCTTCCCTCTCTGTTTGCCTAAAAGCAGGATAGAGATTTACAGAAGAAAACACTTTCCTACCCTCCCCTTCTTTTCTCCCCTAAAGACAGTATGTAAATTCTCCATTCCAACTCTTATCAGCCCAGAAATGGCCTGGAGCAATCTCAAGCTGACTTGACTTTATTAGTGTATTTCCATATATTTACCTTCCTACCGTTTCCCTCCACTGGAAGCCTGGAACCGCTTTTCTTTGTCTTTTCACTTGTCAAACCTACTGTTGTTTGTTGACATACTATATAAGCCAGACTCCTAGACCACTGCTTTGAGTTACTTTTCTTCCATGTGATGCCCTGCATGTGTTAAAGACCTTGCTTGTTTTTCTCGTTACCTTGTCTTTTGTTATAGGAGTCTGTCACAACTATGAACTTACGAGAGTTGAAGTAAAAATTACATTTTCTTTCCTTCAGAACCATCAGCATAGGTTTTTTACTCTGTTCTTGCCCCCACAAGGCTTTAAATTATCATTTTTAGCTTCTTCTTCATACATTCCTCCCTTTATTCTCACCCTTCACACCTCAAATTCCTCTAATCCTTATTATGTGGAGTGGTTTAGTCCCTGTCCCAGTTTTCACATCTACATTTGCCTCTCCATAGCTACCACTGGTGCCAATCCAACAATGGGCCTCTTGGGCAGCAGTAAGATATTATAGAAAGCAATGCTTATTTTTTTCCTATTATACATGTGTCATTATCTTTACAATCTCATCACAAAGGTAATCATTGTTGCTCCTCAAGGTGTCCCTTATTGAATTTCTCAGAATTCACACTTGGTTTTGAGAAGTGAGAGCAAGTTAGCACAATCCCATCTGAAGTCAATAATTCTTGACTTCGATGATTCTTTTCTCCATTACGCTCACTAATATCTGTGTATAGATTGGGAAATATGCATATGTATTGTGTGCATGGATGCCAGTGCATACGGAAGTTATGTTTACACTATACCATCATCTATTCAGTGTGCAAAGCATTATGTCTAAAAAACAACATATATGACTCAATTAATAATATTTATGGCTAAAATATGCTGACATGGGGACATGAAGTGAACACGTTTGAAAAATGGCACCAATGAACTTGCTCATTGTATCTATCTACGTAATACCTATCTATCTATCTATCTATCTATCTATCTATCTATCTATCTATCTATCTATCTCCCTGTCTATCATCTATTCTGTTTCTCTGGAGAACCCTAACTCATATAGCTTTTGATACCAAGAGTTGCTCTGGAGAAAGAATTTTGAGAATGAGTTGTCTGGGTTGATTTCAGGCTTTCTAAAATCTGCTCTCTGATCCGCTTATGTTACTGGTGGAGGATGTCCAGGTTCTTGGTGTCTTGAACGAAGTACTGGACAAAACACACAAGGAAATCGAGGGAGGAATGAAGAGATTTATTGAAAATAAAAGTAGACACCACAGTGTGGGAATGGACCCGAGCATAGGAGCTCAAGGGCCCTGTTACAGAATGTTAGGGAGTTTAAATACCCTCGAGAGATTTCCATTGGTTACTTGGTGTACACTCTACACAAATGTAGAGGATGAAGTAAAGTTACAAAGTCATTTACTGAGTATATGCCCTATGTAAACGGAGAGGATATTTTCTCTCATAGCTGAAGTGTGAATCGATCTCATGTTCCCTGCCTCTGTTACTGGGGGGGTCCTTGCTCACAGAGCTCCCAAGATGGTGACGGGCCGCTTCCAAGATGGTGGCAAGCCTTGTGTTCTCTGACCTGGGGTTCTTGGCCTCACGGATTCCAAGGAATGGAATCTTGGGCCATGCAGTGACTGTTACAGCTCTATTAGAAGCCGTGGGTCATGGAAGAGAACCGTGGAACTTAGTGACTAGTGTTCAGCTCAATTAGGACGAACCCAGGCACTTAGCTGTGCAGGAACAATGGCAAGCCTTTAGCCTGATCAGGAGCGGCAATGGGTGCCTCGCTGGATCAGAAGCACAGCAGACTCCCTGCTGGATCCGGAGGGATGGGAGTCAGCAGTGGGTCTGCGATGGCAGCTAACAGCAGTGGTGGATGGCGAGCAAAAGCTCAGCTTGAGCCATAACAAACACGGACCAGAAGAGAGTGCAGTTGCAAGACTTAATAGAGTGAAAACAGAGCTCCCATACAAAGGGAGGGGACCCAAAGGGGGTTGCCATTGCCAGCTCGAATGCCTGGGTTTATATCCCAATCCTTGTCCCTCCCGCTGTGCTCTCAGGCAATAGATGATTGGCTATTTCTTTACCTCCTGTTTTTGCCTAATTCGCATTTTAGTGAGCTCTCTGATTGGTCTGGTGTGAGCTAAGTTGCAAGCCCCGTGTTTAAAGGTGGATGCGTCACCTTCCCAGCTAGGCTTAGGGATTCTTAGTCGGCCTAGGAAATCCAGCTAGTCCTGTCTCTCACCTCCGGATCCTATTTTCCGAACCTCACTTACATTTAGAGGTACCAATGACTATTTCCAGT